>NC_139946.1:33885643-33985643 GCF_963454915.1 Gymnoscopelus microlampas
TCCTCTCGGCACAGACACCGTCCTCCGCAGGGCGAGGGAGAAAAGCCCGAGATGAGCGCTGCTGCTCCGGGCCAACAAACGTCCTCCGGCAACGGTGTGTTAGGTGAGTCTACCGTTCCGATGGCCGATGCGGCTTAGCGCCGGAGACTGCTGAGAGCGACAGGGCAGGTGAATGTGTAGCCCTGATGCATGACTGTCATGTCATGACAGTCATGGATGAACTTCAACCTGGTGTTTGCACTTTCTCTCGTTTTAGTCCGTACATCTACTTAAACGTTCAGATTTCAAATATAAAGTGCTTACTCCATGGCCACGGATGTTACATTTATGTACGGCCTCTCAGAAGTACCTGTAACATCCGTATTGTTCAATAAAAATGATTTTAATCAGATTGGTGGCCATTTTCTCCGTGTTTTGCCCTATGCTTTCAGCTACATGACCCTATCGGTTGGGAGGTGTATTGCACTCTGAAACAGTATAACTATGAGAAAATGGCCACGGATCAGATTAAAATGCTTTTTATTGAACAATACGGAATATACGGGTACTTTTGATGGCCCGTAAATAATTGTAACATCCGCAGCCTTGGGTTAAGCACTTTATATTTGAAATGTGAACGTTTATGTAGATGTACGGATCAAAAAGGGAGAAAGTACGAACACCAGGTTGAAGTTCATCCATGACAGTCGTGACAGACGACCGTCGTGTGATCCATGGCTAGTGAATGTGATGCACGCCTCGCCTCACACCCCGCTCCCCGCACCGTCCTTTTGTCTCCCGAACTGCTTTTTAGACACACTATATTTAATGATGTCATCCAGGGATTTACCGTCCGTTGTCTATAGCCTAACTGGGTACCTTTGACTTGAACTATTGGCAGACCTGCTTGACCAGGCTACCTCCACTGTTAAAAACATTAAACTCACATTTGAATAGCCATATGTCTCCTCTAGGCTACTGGATGGCAGATTGGCAGGTGCATGTATTGTCCTTTTAGTGACGGAGGATTTAAGGCCATTCAAGCTTTTGATGCGCTCCCCTCTTAGCAGAACGGACACGCTTCATATAGCTCTACTCTAGTGAAATCATAGCGACCTATTTGTAAAAATTACATGTTATTTTTGGAATAGCCCACGTTATTAGTTGAGGGAGTCGGTCTGAGCAGCAGCGCCTCAGCTGCCATGCTATAGGATTGTTTTCCCATGTCTGGGGCCGCATAAAGCCAGCCTCTGATCCCCACGAGTTGTGCTGCAGAGTGATGCAGTACTACAGTCTATCTATGAGCAGTGGGTTGCCGGGGGATGAGGGCTCGATTCCAGAATGCAGAGCAGGTGAAAGTAATCTGAGAATGCTGCTGGAGAAAAGCAAGCATCATAGGCTATGTTGTTGTCATGTTCATAGGCTATGTTGTTGTCATGTTACTATGTTATAACACACACCACAATGGGCCTAAGCTTGTAAGCCAAAGTTTTTTGTATGGTGAAGACCCACTATTGCAGAAGTGAGGGAATGAGAAAGCATACAGTGTTTTACAGATCAAGAAATTAAAAATAAAACATAAATCAACTGTGTCCACATGTGAGCAATGATCATACACAAAGACAAAAGTACATTTGTCTCCTACTGCACAACTTTAAAAAGCAGGTTGTGTATATACAAAAGTGAATTGCAGCATCTGAGCCTGTTTTGCATTTTCTGCATCTTCATCATTCTCAATTTCTTTCCATGGATCAGGATGCAGTATGGTTTGGTCATGAGGAATTCACTGGGATTATATCATATAACTGTCCTCACATGTGTTAGTGTCAATCAGACAGCAAGGCAGGGTGCATTTTCTTGCTGAGATTTTAGTTCCAGTCTGGAAGGATTGGCTTGGATGTTTGATCATCTGCAGGCTCCCACCATATTCTCCTAATCCCTTCACAGTAGCCCGGGATGACTTTGATCCTCATAGCCATCTTCGTTTGTAGCTTCAGACATTAGTTCCTCATTTCAAGGATTAATTAAGCATCCATAATTGGAACGAGCAATGTAAAGGTCTGCAACTCTCTGAGGTTGGTGCTGAATGATACAATACTGTGCTGTAGTTCTGAAATCAGGCCATGTGTGTGATTATGCTGTTCCACTAGCATGAGTTGAGTTGAGCAGCAACAACAGTGGTGTAGTGTACTGTTAAGAGCAACTTCTTCTTTTAGTCACATGCAGTTCAGAAGTCAGTGTCCAGTTACATTCCTGGAACATGTGGAAGATTGGCACACTAATTTAAAATTCTGAGAATGTACAAATGGACCGGAAGATTTTGCTATGTATACTATTACATTGGACATTTAGGCCTGCTGCAGATGTAGCCTAGCTGTGCAGAGTGACTTTTTTATCAACCTGCTTGTCCATAGCAAATATCTTTCAGTTACAGTGAAAAAAACAAATAAAAACAAAAAAACAATTAAGATAGTGTGAAGATGAGAAGTAAATATTTTTGCTACAATAGTGTCCAAAATATTAAGGTTATTCCTTGGTAAGTACATATATATGACAGCATGGCCTAATATCTGTGGGTTCTTCGTCACAAAAGCTGTGATATGGTTCTTATATTTCATATTGCAAAACAAATTAGTAGAGCTATTTTGATTTCACACATTAAAATCCTCCTTATGTGTGCATGAGTGCGTGTGGGAGAGGGGGGGGGGTTCTGAGCCTTTATTGATAGTGACAGTGGAGAACACACAGAAACACAGAGAAACACATGAAGCAAATGATCTCTGGACGGACGGGAATCGAACCGGGGACTCAATGCCAGGCATTAGAGCCCATGTGGTACCACTCGGCTATCGGTTCACCCAAAATCCTCAGTGTTTAACCCTGAGAGTGTAAAAGTAAGATGATATCTGGCACAGCCCTGTGCCAGGTTGGTGTTTTTAAATTATCTGATACATTAGATGCTGTAGTTAAACAGAACTCTCTTGAGTTACACAAGAGGGAGAAAATATGAACTCTGTCTAAAGCTAGAAAGTTAAGCCCTTTTTTTTGCCACTCTGGGCTTTTTCTCAAAGTGGCACAGTGGTCTGAGGAATCCATACTCAAAACATGTTAGACCAGGTTTCTATGATTCATGGCATTAAAAAAGGCACTTCACATTGTGCAAAATGCATGAGTGAAATGTATTAAGCAGGGACCTGTCCTGAGAGAGGGACCAGTGCCCCTCTCTCCTTTCTGAGTGAGTAGAATTCCTCTGCTTTACTTCAGACAGATTTAGTCAGGTTCAGTGTCACACAGGTTGGTTTAAATATAGCACAGTGTAAAGCCAGCAAGGTAATTTTGAGTGGCGACTGGCTAAGTTTTAAAACTACGTTTTGAACTTCCCACTGCTGTAAACAGCAGGGCTGTTCTCCTCAGCAGCAGATGCACAGAGCCATTGGATTTACCTCATCCATAGATGAAGGGGGTGATGAATATGCTGCAGCAATGATATAATGACAGCAGTGTGTGTGGTGTCTAATGACTTTGAACCTAATGGCTGTCTGTCTGTAGCTCTCTCTGTCTACACCCCCTCCTCTTCTGTCTCTCTCTCTCTCTCTCTCTCTCTCTTTTCCTTTCTCTCGCTCATTGCATGTTAGATGGAGATATATTTCCTTTCCTCCCACTCATATCCCATTCCATACCTGCATTAGCAATCAAGGAAAATTGTCTATGCGCGGCGGGGTGACCTTGCTGCTGCTGGTAATAAGATAGTTGTCAGATTGTAACATATTACCAATACTCTTAATGCCTCCCCCATTGTTGGGCGTTCCCTTTTGTGTTAATGTTACCTGGAAGGGTCAAACGCATTCTGTACCGTATGTGAGCCAGAATTTAATAAGAGGGATGACATTTTCTGTGGTGAAAAAATATCAACTCATCAACCTAACAATAAAATGTATGGGCTACGCTAGGCTATGGGCACTTCATCTCATGCCTGAAATGGCATTTTTATACAGTTGAACATACATGGTTGGACCTCCCATGTATAATTACCCTAGAGCCATTACAAAGAGATAATTTGCAAATATGTCCTTGATGATACAGTTGGGGAATTGAAACCCATGCATCACTCTCCCGGTCCTGACACTTGCGATGCGCTTGTCCCAGATTCCCAAGGTTTTTTTTGTTTGAGAGAGAGTTTAATCATTATCGTCCAGAATACCGTCTCTCTTCTAGCCAATGGAATTATGAATCCTCATTCATGCCCTCTGGAATTGAATAGACTTTATAAACCATGAAGATTATCACACATTGTAAGCAGGGAATGGTAATGCATACCCCAGAGCTTACTGCACCCTGAGTAGAGGGAAACTGCTGCTAGTACTGATACAGGTCTCCTGCCTTGTGCTCGATATGGGATGGAAACTAATACTGCATGTAGAGGAAACCCTGTCAATGTCTTTAGAATGTCTTTCTCTGTGGTTATAGCAGGGTCAATATATACCAAGGAAGCCTTTCCTGCCGGCAACTGATATTGCATTGCTGGGGGAAAAACGATAATGCATTCAGTCACCCTGTCCTTTATCCTCACTGACTGTACTGACTAGGTTGGGATTTATTTTTGTAGTTGCTAAGCAAAGCTAAGAGAAGTGCAATGACCATGGTGAGGAATGCTTCTAGTCTCAGTCATGTAGTCCTTATCAGTCCCTCTTTACTTTCTGGTGCAGGATAACAAGCTCTGAATGTATAGGCTAAAATCTCTTCCTGTTCTAGATTACTATACTATTATCTATATATATATTTGCAACAGTCAAAACAAACATGTCAGTGTGTTTAAGTACCAGTGTTTTGCCTATATGCATTCAACAGCAGTTATTACAAGATTAGAAGGCTTGTCTTATTTTATATCTTCATAAACAAACATGATATTATTTTGCGCTACGGACGTTTCATGTCCAATTCACACTTGTGAGAAAACAGCTGGGGCTCTGTCTATCTTCCATCTACAGAATATTCTGCACTACGAGTGCTCTATATCTAGGTCAATTCGTCGGTAAACCATCTAAACAAGAAACTTAGCCTTTATACCTGATTATGTCAGCATCATATTATAAGGTACAATAATTAAGTAAGCAACGCTGATCACGGCTGTTTTATCTATTATTATTATATTTATTCATTATTAATATTATAGCCACCACAAAAGTTTTGTTTTAGACCCACCTTGTACCTTGAGTATTTGTGATTTTTCTGTACATGCGTGGTTGTTTTCATTCAATGAATGTCAATTGTTTTAAAGATTATACTTTCATTACCTCATATGTAAACTAGATCCTGCTCATTACTGTGCATATGTACTTTATGTGACTTTGTGTACTTAAGCCTTAGTTGCCAGAACGCTTCTAGCTGCATGTACGAGAGAAATACAAGTGCAAACATTGTCCACCACTGCTGCTACAAAACTCCATCCATGATCTTTCCAATCAGATTTCTTCTCTTTCTTTTGTTTTGACTTATTTCCTCTAGTGCTAACTCTTTGTTTAGTATTAGGGTTTTATAAATCTCGAAGAAGGAGAAAATGATCAACAACAACTCTCCATTACATATATGCAATAGCTGGCTGATTATACTGTGTACCTCAGTCAAGTCTCATAGGAAAGCAGCACATTGTGTTCCAACTAAAACAGAGGCCCACTTGGAGTGAGTGCTACTAACTCCTCCAATCATTACTTTATAACCCAGGAGTCTTTCATTACTTTCTCCCCTCCTTTTTAGCTTTAGCTTAACTTCTAGCTTCTTGTTACGTTTTTTTTCTTCAGTAAGTATATTCCATTTCAGTCAGCAGGAGTTGGGCTTGCTTGGAGGATATGCATACATACAGTAGGAAACAAAATCTGTCCGCATTAGCCTCACTCTATCCGGAAGGGCCTTGAGAGTGTAACCTACATCTCTGCACGAAATAATACAGTACTTTCTGTTCCAGCTGATACACATTTGCATACTGTTACTGTAGAGCCTGTTGTCACTGATGACTGATGAGAGCTCCCGTGAGGACCTCTCCTCTATGCCTCTCTCCTTTTAAATGATTTGGTTCATTCTGCCCTCTCTCTTTCAGTCTGTTGTCTTGCTTGTTGTGAAGATTCTCAAAAGCTTGGTCCCACACTATCACTTTTTCCCCTTGAGACTATTTTTTCCCCCTTTTCTTCCGTTCTCAATCACTCTTTTTTTTACTTGTTTGTTTAAAGACAGAAACTTGCCTCAGCGGTCTGTTTAAGACGCTGAAGGAGACAGAAAGAGTAGGGGAACATTCTGTACCGACTACTGCATTTGCACATAGTCAATGTTGACGGATGACGAAAGCCCACCACTCTAGCAATTACAGGCAAAGTTTTGTCACTTTCTCTTTCCACATGTTTTATTCTAATATACTGTACTGTACTGCCTGGGGCTGGGCGATATTGAAGAAATCAAATATCACTATATGCTTGACCAAATACCTCAATATAGATATTGTGTGGAATGGGGATTTTTAGATACTACTAAAAAATAAAGGGATGGCCTCAACACTGGCATGTTCACAAAAAGCAATATTTCTAAAGTAATAGTGGACACCTCTCATGCTCACATCATTGTCTTTAGCCCTATATAATTTGTCGTACGACCGAAAATAACAAGATTTAATAGAAAGAAATAATACGATTTTTGTATTCACTTGAAAATCAGCTGTTTTCTGTGAACGATACGGGGGTACAACGAAGTATAAATTAGACAGGCGAACATGAACATTACAGTGTTTCTTGTTTTTCTGACACCATTTTCCATTCCCTCAGAGGTCTGAGAGTCCCAGAGCGTTGCACATGACGGTTGAACAAATTGGCTGTCAGAGACACGTCACCTTTGCTCTCGTACATCTATTTACATGTGAACTATTTCCAGTGATTGTCTCTTCTCTTCTGATCCTTGTTGACTGAGGCAGGAAAGTCAAGGCCTGTTTATGTGTAGTCAGTGCACATCCCTTTTGAGATTTAATCTCAAAAGAAGCCGTAATACGAAAACCTTAAGCTTGGAGTAATTCATAATTCATTGTCTTTAATGGAATAATATGCTGCCTTATAGTGCCTACTCCACAATCAAATATTATTTAATTAGCATTTGACCTTTTATAATATTTGTATTAGCTGTCCAGTGTTTTGATTACATTTCTCCTCCATTTGTATGTATGTTTTGTCTTCTCTGTTGAAGTCTATTATTTGATGTTATTGACATGTATGCATGTTAACTCAACATCTCCCGCTCACACAAAGGGGATTTCCCACTGACCAATGGAGATCCTGGACTTCAGGCAGGTCTACTCTGCTACACTTACAGTATATGTACTATTCTTCCATGTCGCCATCAAGGCCTTTTCAAAGGCAAGAGAAATCAAAGCCACATCACTGATGCTGGATGTCTTCCTCTGCTTGTCATTGAGCAGACAGGAAGTGGATGCAAATGTGTAGTAATATACATCAGAGTGAGGCCCCTGGCTATTGATCTGGCTTAGTGCCTCCTGTGTTTCCTGTGTGTCCAGGAATAGCTTAGCACAGTGGTTCTCAACCTGTGGTCCGGGGCCCACTGGTGGGCCTCGAGGATATTGTGGGCCCGCAATTAATTTATAAAAAAATAGTTTTCTTTAAAACCTTGAAAAATTAGTCTTCATTGTGATAAATAGGAACTTTAAGTATACTGATCCCGATTAGAACACAATCGATTGATTGATTATTAAAATAACACGCTCTGAAAATGCACGTGGCCCTCCAATCTGACCACTTCTGACCCCAAATTGATGTATGTTGAAGAAAAGAAAAATTGAACGAAAAGATGTTGCTTTAACTGTACATTGTTTGACCTTCAAAAAATAAATTAAAAAATACAATGTTTTTGAGAATCGATACGGTATCACAAAACATAATATTGCAATACTCAAGTGTCCTATTGATATTTTCTTAACACCCCAACTTTAAATGTCAATTCTTCTTGAAATGCTTGGCAGTTGGCACTGCTTGTACAGTTACTCAGAAGCAGTTTTCAGTGAGTGAAGTCATCTTTCTTTGTGTCCCAAATCAGGACATTATTATATAGAATAATGACAGGCCCCAGAAAGCCTCTCAATCCTCTCAATCAGGCCTGGAATTTCGTCATTTTAGGGGCAAGGCCACTTGGCCTTTGGTGTTGTCCATTTTTTGAGGGCACAAAGGCCAAATGCAAGGGCAGAAGGGCCATCAAATAAAACACGATTTTAGTGTGTTTAAAATAATTAATTGAATTTAATGATTAAAGATAATTTAAAATGTAATATGTAGACTATCTGCAGTGAAATAAATAAATGATGGTATTTACAATCTGATCCATGCTCAGTCCTGCACCAATCAAAGTAACTGGATTGGTTTAAAGATGGGGATTCAGAGGAGTTAAGAATTCAGAATCTGAACAAAAGACACTGGTGTCTACATGACAAGAAAGAGACACTGGTGTCTACACATTGACAAGAAAGAGACAGAGGAGAAAGTGGTACAGTCAGCTGGGGCATTAAGGCCACTGTGGCCTCAGGGCATGCCATTTTTTTGGCCAAACTGAGGGGCAACGACGGCCATGGCCTTCGTGGTCTCCCTGAAATTCCTGCCCTGCTCTCAGTGCTTTCTTCTTTTGTTTAATATTTTGCTCTTTAACTCTCCAGTTCCTGTATTGTTTTGTAGTTCACTTTTGCAAATAGTGTCTAACGTCAGAACTTAAATCTCATCCTCAGTAAATGGCTGTCTCAACTGCTTAACTCTGAATAGTGCTTCAGTAATCTTGACCCCTTCCTTACAGCCCCCAGATGACTTGGCATTGTTGATAAGTGTAATCCACTCCTTTGTTCTGTGTGCTCATTAGAAAAACCCTTCGTCCGCCCAGAGATTCAGCATTTCAGTTTGACGGTGCCTGCTGCCCGGCAAGCATGCAGGTCTATTTGGCACACAAAAGTTGGCATTCATTAGATTGTATTCATCACCACTCAGTCACTTGTTCATAATTTGTAAACACCCTCCCCACAATGGCCAATTCAGCCAGTTAGGTAACCAGTCTGTGCCTATCTGAACGAGATCAGTGAAATCAGCACTAACTACTTAAACCCTCTAGACTTAGTAAACTGGACCTGAGTTGGCTCTCTACTTGGACCGCTTCTACTCTACACCAAATCTCTTCGCCAAAACTAGCCCACATGTTGCCACAACGCTTGTGTTGTGACACAGCATTGTGAGCTTTCCTTGTACATCCGTTATATTTTTGGCTAATGTTCCCCCAGAATATGTATGCAGGGGTTCAAGTGGTCAACTCTCTTTAATTCAACTCTCAGATTTTAAATGAATACTCTGCTCTTCACTGTGTAGTTGTTGCACCAAGGTTATCATGTAAGGCAGTTCAACACTGCAGTTCTTTCATCTTTGTAACCTGGCCGAATAATAGACTGCATTGTCTGTCTTTTCACTGTAGCTGAGGAGGAGCACACACACACACACACACACACACACACACACACACACACACACACACACACACACACACACACACACACACACACACACACACACACACACACACACACACACACACACACACACACACACACACCACTGAGATAGGTCACCCCAGTTAACCAGCTAGCCTAGAATGAACCTCAAACTTTACCTATTTGGCAGAGAGGGGGATTACATTAACTGGGTGTGAGGAAGCAAGAACAGAAGAACAAAGTCATGTAAGGAAGAAGTTGAATAAACTTGTCACCAAAATATTCCAAATGCAAGTATTTGTGGCTCTCCCTTCCCACTGTCTCACATTGTCCTTCCCTTGGCTCCCAGCACCGGTGTCACGTGTGATCATTGTTAAGTCGAGGCAAAGGACGTGTCCCCATTACCCTCCCTGCGTGAGTTAATGAGGGAAATAGACTTGAGATATCCACCAGCACTGACATCTTCGTCCCATTCATCAGAGTGGGAGAGCTTGCGCGTCAAACCACCCTGACGCAGATAGACAATCTAGTCACAATCTGGATTACGTCACTTAGGATAGCCTCTCATCTCAGCAGCTATTAATCAGAATGAGCTCCTACTGTACCAAAAGGAGAAACTCATTAAGGTTCTTTTGAAGGGTTCCACTGCCTCTGTATAGGAAGTTATAATGCAAAGATCATATCTGGAGCATGTGATAATGGTTGGGGGAAAAAAGAGAAAGGCAGTCTGATAATTAGACACTTAAACCCCATACGCTGTTGAGCGAAGTCCCTCAGGGCTCTATACTAGTGTCTTTTCTGTTTTCGCTTACATTAAATATCCAATGAAATAGCCGATCGACGCATCCGAACGCAATGCATTGTGAGCTTGTCGATCTGCTATTTTCTGAGAAGGTTTTCCCCAGAATATGGATGTAGGGGTTAAAGGTAGGGTAAGTGGTATTTTTTGGTTAAAACAAAAAGTATTTTGTTAAAAGGTTAAAGCACAATATTGTGATAGTAATCATTGCTATAGACTAGAGTGTTTGTTCAGTAACAGGAGTCTCCCCGTCTCTCCAGCTCTTTAATAAACAGAAAATACATTTTTCGGTAGGTGTCAAAATCTCAGCCAATCAGGAGAAAGTACCCATTTTTAAGCTTAATTTGTATAGTGTTCCAGTTCCAATTTTGTCTGCTCATTTCTTAGTGTCATCACTTCCAATTTCACTTGTTTAATCTGTATCCTGATTGTGTTCTCTGTCCTGGTTGGATAAAATTGGAAATTAAACTGAAACTGAAACGAAAATGCATTTTCTGTTTAATAAAGAGGTGGAGAGACAAGGAGACTCCTAATACTGAACAAACACTCTATAGCAATGAGTACTATCAGAATATAGAGCTATTTAACAATTATTTTAACCAACGCAAATCACTTACCCTACCTTTAAGTGGTTAGGACAAGGCAGTCCCTGGATTGCTTTGAAATAGACATGGAAGTAGTCATTTAGACAATACGCCATACTTTTGTTGTAGATGCGTCATTAATATTGTGTAATATTGTGCCAGTGCAGTACAGGAGCAGTGCCATTTCTAATGCCAGTCATCATGAGCCTTTATAAGGGACGCTAATGTGACAGTAGCAGTCGCAGTGTGTGTGTGTGTGTGTGTGTGTGTGTGTGTGTGTGTGTGTGTGTGTGTGTGTGTGTGTGTGTGTGTGTGTGTGTGTGTGTGTGTGTGTGTGTGTGTGTGTGTGTGTGTGTGTGTGTGTGTGTGTGTGTGTGTGTGTGTGTCTGTCTGTTTGTTCAGATGTCTATCATTATGTCACTGTCAGTGATCTTATACTGTCAGTGTCTAGCAAATATTTGTGTTCAGGCCGTGGCTCATTGAGTGTGTTTATTTTAAAACATAATATCCAATACTCAAGTGTCCTTATTTTCTTAACACCCCAACTTTAAATGTCAATTCTTCAGTTGGCGCTGCTTGTACAGTTACTCAGACGCACCGGGCACGAATGCCCTCCCTTAAAGCCCCTTAAAAATGTACAGGTATCAGTATATTTTTTGCACTTTCAACTACAGTTTCTGTATTGTATTGTTTTGTAGTTCACATTTGCAAATAGTGTCTAATGTCAGAACTTAAATCTCATCCACACTCATGTAACACATTGTGACAGTAGCAGTTCCAGTGTGTGCGTGTGTGCGTGCATGCGTCTGTCTGTCTGTTCAGCTGTCTATCGATCTGTCTGTCAGTGATCTTATACTGTATATATATACTTATTGATGCTAAGTTTTTACTCATATTAGCTTACACCTTATTTTTTTTTTACATCTTGTTATTTTGTTTTTATTATATTGTTAGCACAGTGGCAGAGCATGCTACACCAACATTTCACACACATACTTGTATGAGCTATGAGCGTGAGTGACAAATGAGTCTTGGATCTATTTGTGACAGAGCAAGTGCATTTTGGACGTTTCAGAGCGCACAACGCTAAGAATGCCTGACCTTTTACACCCCCCGGCCTCCCTCGCCTTGGTCAGTTTGAGGGCTGGCACAGGCCATGCCCACATGAACATCACAGTGACACAATGACGTGTGCATGCGTGCGTGTGTTTGTGCGTGTGTGTGTGGGACTGTGTGTGTGTGCAGTAATAAAAGAGAGTGCAAGGGAAGGGGGGTTGTGAACATGGGGAGAGGGAGTAGAGAACGAGCGAGATTGAAATGGGGGGGGGGGGGGGGGGGTAACAGAGCTGCTCCCTGCTAAGACAGGGAGAGGGGATTTCATATCAGCTAAAACAGATCTGTGTGCACAGCTGCCTGAGGAAGAGAAAGACGATAATGTGCGTGTTTGTGTATGTGTTTGTGTTTGTGTGTGCGCGTGCGCATGCGTGCGTGCGAGCGTGTGTGTCTATAGACACACATGCATAATGCTCACACACCTATACAGTATGTGTGATTCATGCCAGTGTGCTACTGTGCTTTGGGACTAGGAGATGGCCATTGCGACAAGAAATAAAACCCGTCAGACAGTGTTTGGGAGGCAGGGAGGAGGAGGAGGGAGGAGGGAGGGGGTGGAGACAGAGAAAGAGAAGGAAAACGAGCAACTGACTGGAAATGTTTGTGCCAGAGCACATGGGGAGGACTTGCATCCTGCAGATTCTACTCGGAGTCACGGTGGTTTCGCTTGGTATTCATCGCACAAGCACATGTCCTTCCTGCATGGCGTCATAGCTTAGGGTGCACATTTCACCACCATCATACAGTTGTAGTGCATATTAGTAACTATGCACATTTGTACACGTCTATCATTGTAAATAAATATGATGTAGACTAAATTATAGGCCTAAACGATGCGATTAACGCAAATGTTTCTGTGTCCGTTTGCTCGTTTGTGCCTGTGTCTGTCTGTGTTTTTGATTGTGTCCCTCTCTGCTTGTCTCGGTTATGTACCGTATACAGTATGTGCACCTAAAGATGATGTCTGGGATTTGGGAACAACAGGTCGTCCGGGGTCATCTTTGCAGGAAGGCGACAAACATACAGTACAGACAGAGAGATGGCTCTAATTGAGGAAATCAGGTTTGAACATGATTAGATCCTCTATACTAGCCCACTTAAAGATGGAATCTAGTCCTAATGGGGACAATTATTTTGTCTGCATTTTTGTGTGACGATAGAAAGGTGCGCTCCTCTGTCAAGCTGTCTCCTGTCTGAATGACTGTCTAACAGATTGTCCCTTGACTGTCTGGCTGCCTAGCTCCCTGTCTTCCTGCCTAGTTTGTTGGTCGTAATTTATACTTCATTGCATGACTCTGCCGCGCACCAAATATAGCAGATCTACAAGGGACACGTTGTGGCTTGTAGATCGGTTATTTTCGGTGTGCGACAGCGTTATATGAAGTATAAATTAGGCAAGTGCAAGTTTTTAATGATATGAAGCCATTCTTGGCAGCTCCCAACAGTCACACCCTATCCTAGTCACTCGTCGCATCTGCTATGTAACTAACATTACCTAACCTGGCAGAAACAGAGGACATAAAGACAAATACCTCTAGGGGTAACTGCGAGAATGAGATTTGTTATGTTGTTTTGTAACCATGATGTACAGTATGTATGATTCAGGTCCTATAGAACAACGGCACGTTACATTGTGTTGTTAATTAGTTAGGCTATTTATAGTTGCATTTTGTTGCGTTTTTTGTTTGTTTGATTTTTTGCTAGGTATATAACTTGTCCTCTGAAAATGCCTGCTGTTTCAGCACATTGTTCAGTCTCATCACATGACATGATTTACTGTGACATGTAATGTAAAGCTCTCACACCACACGCTCTGAATATAGATAGACTGACGTAAAGCTCTGATCTTATGGAATTACAAACTAGTGTTAGTTTACAATGTTTTTACCAGTTGCTGGCCTACATTACGGTATGTGGCTGTTCCCTATGTCATTCTTATGTGTTTTACTGGGACTAGCTTATAAATGATATAGTAGGGCTGGGCAATTAACCAAAAATATATCAAAACTGCCTTAATCTTAAACAGACTTAATCTTAAATAATCGAGAATATCAACAAAACACGAAAAAGGGGGTTGGTTGTGGATATGACAAACAGCGAGAATGGCGGCACACAAGGAAGGCTGATGAACTGCCATGGCCTGATGGTGAACAAAATATGTACATAAAAGAATAAAGGTTTTCAGTGAATGTGTTCACTGTAATTGTTGATAATCAACCTACAAATTAAGTAGGCCTGCTCAAAAGACTTTCAAGATGACATGAAACGGTCCATTTCAAATAATGCATAAACATTTAGTGAAAACATTTAGCAAGGCTCACATTTACATCTCACAAGGAAAAGACATCATACAAGTTATTCCGAATGTTGACATTGCCTTTAGAATCTGCCGGCACATCTGGGGAGCATTCGTCTAAACTCTCCTTGATCAAAAACAAAATGAGATCCACTATGGGACAAAACAGTCATTTGACTCGCATGCGTTTCGAAAGTGATAAGTGAAAGTGAAGTGGAAACTGGAATTCAGACTTCTCAGCTTGAAAAAGCAAGAAAGAAGAGCTTCGGCAGTCTAAGCTATTCTTTAATTAATGAAAACGGAATTTGAATGACTAATGCTGATCAAAAAACGAAGGTCTCCCCATTCATTAGGAGGACAATATCAGTCACCAGAAGCAGGGATGTGTGTTCAATGAGTCTAACATGGAGTTTGAAGTTGAATAGGAGGGGGGCGTGTTTGATCAAAAGAATGTCAAATATCTAAATATTGAATCAAGCAACTTAATAACTGTCTGGGTTACATACAAAAGCCTGAGTAGACGTGAAAGAAGTGTTTTAAAGCTTTATTAATTAACCTTTAAGCCTGATCAAACCGTCTTCTTAATCCTGCTCTGCATACAAAAAACCCTGCAAACCCCATCAGCAATCCTCATTCTGTATAGCTCCTGTATATCAATGGTTCTCAAACCTTTTCAAGGACCCCCAAATTAATATGTATTTGACCCCCATACAAGGAAGTTTTGTGGGGGTACAACAAAGTCTTTAAAATGTTTAAAAAATATCTCAAATCTTTCAATTGTTTTCTAGATTTTTCTAGCTCACAATGCGTCACATTGTGATGCGTTGTGAGCTTGTAGATCTGCTATTATTAATGATTCTATATTAACTAATATTACTGAGGGAACCCCCTCCTCAAGGACCCCTGGGGGTCCAAGGAAACCCCACATTGAGAACTACTGCTGCATATCGGGAAATATATTTCCCATCAATGCATAACCACTCACACTGCCAGTTGAGACAGTTTTGGTAGTTGACTACCAAAAGACTAACCTATGCATCTTTGATTCTGTTAGTGCAGGGGGTTTCATTACAACATTTTTCAGGCCAAGAACCCCTTAGCTGAGAGAGAGATGAAGCAGGGACCCCCACTACATTGTGTATAACATTGTGTTGCAGATTAAACCTTTTCATAGATTTCATAGATAGCTTCATAGACTTGTTTTACAGCACTGTCATCAGTGTTGTATAAATTAATGTTTTTTGCGCTGCGAGGCGTTGTGAGCCTTGTGAGCCTTGAATTATAGGAGCTTAAAAAGGTGTAGGCTATAATAGAAAGAACGGATGTCAACACACTACAGATGTAATGGTGGGAAAACAGAAACAATGTTTTAAATGTAATTCTAGTCTTAATTACATTTGCATTGTAGCAGTACAGTAGCCATAATGCTGTGTTGCCTTTATACCGTGTATGAGGACGCTCACCGTTAAACCTGTTATGCAATTTAAAGTAGCCATTTGGGTACTTGGCTCGTGAATCTAGGGGCACTCATTCTAGCGTGCACGCATGTGCACCGTACCGTGTCGTACCTGCGCGTGAAAGATTACTGGCCACACGCCGTTGTCCCGTGAAGCGACCAAAACACCACTGCCCCCCAGCATGCAATCGCAAAGAAAAGAGAGCTAGCCATTACAGACTGATAAAACATCTGCAGCATCCTGTTATTACACACACCCAAGGACCTCAGCCTCCTCAGAAAGAACAATCCTTGCTGCAGAGGATATCAGAGTTGTCAGTCCAGTCCAGTTGTTTGTTCAAGTGCACTCCCAGGAATTTGTAGCCGTCCACAAACGCCACCACCTCCCTGTGAATGAAACTAAGGACCGGAGGGACCCTCTTGCTCCTGCGATAACCCACAACCATCTCCCTGGTCTTGTTAGCACTGAGCCCGGAGGCAGTTCACTACGCTCCACCTCACTGAAGTCCCTCACCACGTTGTCCGTGATGCAGCTGACGACAACAGTGTCACCCGAGAACTTCGGGAGGTGACAGGTCTTAAGAGTTGTAACGGAAGTCAGAGGCGTACAGTAGATGGTGAACAGGAAGGGTGACAGCAGTGCCTTGGGGAGCACCCGTGTTGCTCACTAGCACATCAGACCGTCATCCCCGCATTCTCACGTCCTGCGGTCTACCTGAAAGATAGTCCGTAATCCAAGACACCATACCACCTGTCCACCCGCATCACTGCAAGTTTCTCCGGCTCAACGTATGTGCAAATGTACAGTGACAAATACTCCAGAGGGGTGGGGAGGGGACCACATTTTAATTATTATTAATATTACTCTAATCTTGCCAATCTAATCTATTCTAAATGGAATACTGCGCGTGCGCACACACACACACACACACACACACACACACACACACACACACACACACACACACACACACACACACACACACACACACACACACACACACACACACACACACACACACACACACACACACACACACACACACACACACACACACACACACAAACAAAAAAACATACATCTGCCTGGTTGTTGTCTGATAAGAGCTAGACCTGTAACACTCACTGTGAAGGCTTTGGAGTGATACAGGCCCTATTATATGTGTATCATCTCTACTAGTCCAGTGCTGACGGCTTTCTCACTTTTACTATCACTCAATTTCAGTGACTCTTCTTCTATTTAGTACTTTACGTTGAGATTTCTGTAGAGATCTGCTGAACTTTTCAGATTTTCCTGAATGAATTTGTATCAACAACAAAATTCGGCTTTCTCTGCGTCTCTACCATATTAACATGGTGGCCATTTTGCCCTTACTTGATTTTGCCTGATCTGCTTCATCGTTTGCTGGTGCAATGCATTGTGAGCTTGTAGATCTTCTATGTTTGAGTGACAGCTACCACACGGCACACTGGTATACAACCAGTTTAAATTAAGTAATACTTAGGAGGATGGGAAATGTTCCAAACGGGACAGCTTGAGGGTGATGATGATGGTGATTCAGGCGTGTGGTATCTCAACAAGAACAACTAACACTACTACTTCTTTAATTTGAATATATCGCCCACTAATGTTAAAGGGTAGGAAGTGATGCTGCTCCTGCAAAGCCTCACTTGGCCAAGTTGTGGAGTTGCTGGTGTCAGCTGTCTATAAGGTCAGAGGAGGCTAATTTAGTGGAAACTGCCTTTCCCTTTGAAGTCAAGTGGTGCTCAGACAGTTCACCAGAACAACCCCCCCTCCCCAAACAAACAAACAAAAAAACTGCGTTCTTATGCACCAGTCTTGCATTGTGCACATGTTTATTTGAAATAAAGACTCTGCTCATGAGTGATGTTTTAGAGCAGTGGTTTTCAACCTTTTTCATGCCAAGGACCCCGAAATTGTTATACATTTGGCTGCGGACCACCACTTGAAAATGTTTTGTGCCAGGGACCGCCAAAAGCAAAGATGTCAGTTCATTTTTGCTTTAAAAAAATATAAATATTCAAAGATTATGCACACTTTTTCAAGGTTTTTCAAAAATAGCAGATCTACAAGCTTATAGCACGGCACTCGGTGCCGCGCTATGAGCTTGTATATCTGCTATTTTGGAATAGCCAAAGCTAAGCGGTTAAAATGATTGTGACGCTTATGTTAACTAATTTCGCTGGGGACCCCCTGTTACTCCCTCAAGGACCACTGGTGGTCCCCGGACCACTGGTTGAAAACCACTGTTTTAGAGAAGTGTTGTAGAGTAGTGTGAGCTGTGCCCGTGACCAGTAGATAGTTGTTGTCTGTAAATTATAATTGTGGCTGTCCCAGGATTCCATGCTAGGGAGCCTGTGTGTGTGTGTGTGAGAGAGAGACAGTCAGACAGACAGTGTTTGTATGTTGTTCATGTCCTTAGCAATGAATACAGCACTCATTATAATGCTTGTCATGATCAGGCTAAGAGAGTTTGCCACTGCCTGCTGTTTCTCATCCCAGACGCAGCGAGACAACCGAACACACTTCAGTATCTGGGAGTACATGTCAAGATTAAAGAGTCAAGCATCCATATTTCCTTTTACTATTCGGTCTGTTGTGATGTTTGAAAACGTCCTTCAGAAAGGGCGAGCAGCATGGAACCAGATGGGGTTGGCGCAAGCTCTTTGTAAGTACTGCACCGAGGATACGTGACGGATCATGTAAAAAAGAAATGCTTGCTCCTAGTCAAAACATTTTAAGGGGAATGTTTGTAGCACCTACATGAGTTATTTTGTCATGGCAGAAAATATCTAATCTCATACAAATAAAAAAGTCAAGTGAATTTCCTGAAAAAGTCGATGTCAGCATTGAATTTAAAAGGAGAGGAAGTCTTTTGACAGTGTTCATATTCAACCTTATTTTGTCCTCTTGTATGTCTGCGTTATGTACCGTATGACAATATCAGTTCTCTGTAAAAGACCCACTGTGCTGTTAGTGTGAAACTCTGTCCTCTGTTCCAGGATAGGAACTAGAGGGACATACTGTGCAACGGAACAATAATAGTTTTATTTGACAGGTATTTATTGGAGCTTCAAATTCAGAATCAAACCATGGAGATACAGTATGATTTCCTAAAAGACTATGGTGGGGGACCGTGCGCGTGCGTATGCGGAGATGTACACACGGCTAACCACTGATGCTGTCAAACTATAGAGCATAAAAAGATTGTCACCAATATCTTCAATATAAGTGAAGCTATATATTCCCTAGGGGTGTTGGGGTGGTGTAGAGGTAAAGTACCAGCCACCACACTCGGGCGCTCCGACAGGCACTCCAACAAACAATTGGCAGTGTTTGTGGGTGGGATTATCACTGTCGATGCACTAGCTACTCCTACTGCATTCAATCTGCAAAGAATAGATGTTTTATCATACCTGCCGTTCTTTTTAAAATCGTATTCTTATTTGATATATTTGGATGTATATTTCAGTACATACAGTGTTGTTATTAATATTATTATTATCTTTGCGGAACATGTCCTACCTAAATTTCGCTGCTTGAATCTTATTTCCTACTGGTTGGCCGGGACACCTGCTCAATGGGGAGTGGAATTGGGGAAGATAACATGAACCTCACTCATGTTGCACTCTCCTGTTGAAGCTCCTCACTGTCAGGTGAAAAGAAGCAGCTGGCAGCTCCATGTGGGTGGCATGTGGTTGTCTACACCCTCCCCAGGCCAACAGTGGAGGTTTGCAGTAACAGGGACAGCAGTACCCATGGCAATTGGCAATTTATATAATACATATATATTATATATCGTCGCTGTCGGGTGGAAACCTTGTATGTCCAAAACGTTGCTTTTTTGTTATGAAAGAATTATATATCTAAAAGCTCACAACGCGTCGTGACACGTTGTGAGCTTGTAGAGCTGCTATTTTCTGCTATTTTCATTACTTGTGAAAAACGGACAAAAACGTTTTCTGCCCGACTGCAACTATATATATATATATATATATATTCCTTTGCCATTATGATGGCTGTGATAGTGAACGTGCATGTGTGCGTGCTCTCTGGAAAGTGGTCTACTTTCTGTACTCTCTGAAGACCCAGGGCTTGTTCTGGGACAGTGTTCTGTCCTTTCAGTACTACAGTATTCAGGACCCGTTTAACCACTTTAACCCTGGCGTCCTAATTTTGGGCATCTCATTATAGGAAAATATATATATATAAATATACTGCATATATTTATTTTATCTTGCAATCCGGCTATTTTCAAACAAATTTAGAATGGGGAGGGGTTAAATTGTTAAGTGGTTAAGTGATTAATCACACTGTTCTCTTACAGCACGGTACTGTTTAGGGCCTGGGGTTACCCAGGAAACTTTAAACTATTGACCCCACTAACTTTAATGTGGGGTCAGTAGATGATAGAACCAGGGTGACCAGGTTGTAATGTGACATAGCTTAAGGCTTACACAGGAGGCTATTTCTGGCTGGGCGTTTGATGTGGTGGTATTAGGAATAGGACCAGGGGTATTTCATTACATTATTTCAGTTCATGGCCAGGTATAAAGTAAAGAATGGTCCATTTATATCACTAGTATTGATGAACCATTCATCTTTTTTTCTTCTTTTATTTGCCATTATGTGTGCCAGCGTCACTGTGATTAAGCTCACAATGCAGCATCAAAATAAAAGTGTAGTGTGCCACGCACACATGTGCGTGCATGTGATCTTGACTTGCACACAATGTTGACAGTATGTGACCACTGGTCTTGGCAGGACGGAGTTAAGTCCAGTTTTGTCAATCTCATGTTGCATGGTGGGGGGTGTGTGACATTTAAATCTGTCTGTGGGTGTGAGTGCCCACTGCCCACGTCTGTATGTGTGTACAACAGTATGTGTGTGTTATAAGTATTCTACTTCACTGGATAGTGATCGGATGTTTTCTCTTTGTGTCTGTCTGTCTGTCTGTCTGTCTCTGTGTCTCAGATAAATTGTTTGGGAAGCGGCTGCTACAGGCTGGAAGACACATCATGTCCCATAAGTCTTGGATGAAATCGGTGCCCACAGAAAACTGTGATATCCTCATGACCTTTGCAGGTAACACACACACACACTCACACACACACACACCCACACCCACACCCACACCCATACACACACACAAAAGGAAAAACAAGTTTGATTAACTGTTGCACCCCGAACAGAGTTTCCGTAAACCAGAAAGTGCTAATCCTACATACCACAGCAGGAGCAGTCGCAGGTGCTGAATGGGACCTCTGATTATGATGATGGAGTCAGCAGCATGCCACATTATTAAAACAAATACGTATTTTCTATCACTTACACACCCCTCGCATTCCTGAGCCAATAATTTGATAACCGGGTCATCGGTCAGTAGGAGTCTCTTTGAGTCTCCTACTGGAGACTCCGTCGGTCATCAAATTATTGGTTTAGAAAATCTCCATGAATTCAAGACTTCATGGGGTGTGTAATTGATAGAAAATACGTTTTTTGGGGGGTGAACTACTCTACCATATGTACCCTAGCATCTCTATTCTGGGCATGTAATAATAAGCAAGCATTTGGTGAAAGTAGGTGAACGTTCGCAGCACTTTGCGGCACTTCGTGGCACTTCGTGAGCTTGTAGATCGTCTATTTTCGGTGATTGTATTTAGTGCAGAGGGGTAAAATGTAGGGGGCCAAGTATGGACCCCTGGTGGACTCCTGGTATTAACACACTGCAGGCTACTGCAGTAAATGCCAGCACAAGTTGGGGAAAAATCTAAGTGGAGAAAATAAATGACAAACTCTATTCCCTATCCTCAACAATTACATAATAAAAGTAGGTTTTATTGCGGCACTTAACCTCCAGTTCCCGTGGAACTGCCCTGTGGTATCTATCTACAGTAGTAAAATACTGCAGGTACACTGCAGCTCCAACGCATGATCAGTGTAAATATATTTCTTTTTTTGTTTGTTTCCTGTTTCAGAAACCATAGACGATCACACGTTGCTATGGCTACTGAACCACATACGGCTGGGCATCCCAGAGCTCATCATCCAAATCCGACATCACAAGCACACGCGTGTCTACGCATTCTTCGTCACGGCGACATATGAGAAGTAAGGAATCCGCCCGGGGATGGGAGGGTTGGGGGGGTGTAATGCATCATACACAGGCTGGCTATTGTTAGCAACTCTCAACTCTGGAGCGTGTGCTACATTCATGTTACCCAGCATGTTAGCGGATCAGGAGCACCATATTGCCAAGCGTGAGGTTCATACAAGGACTTTGCTTCGTGTTGTCGTGACAACCCGGTATTAAACAATGAACACAGGACTACCAACATAGCATAATAGATTTACAGGTATCTACATGACTCACATAGTGTGTACAGTCGTGCAACATACATTACACACAGCAGACTCATATACTTAAATAGTAGTGGATAACTGCAAATGTTATAGGCTATGGGTGGGTAGAACTAGTCACCCAATGTAGGTGTGCTCCACCAACATTATTGTTAGGTAGTGCCTAACTTCAGAGTACAGGGTTATATTGCTGTCAGGCGTACTGAATGTCCAAAACAGTACAGTATTAATAAACCCAGGCATCCATATTTTGTGCATGTCATTACTTGCTTATAGCAGAAATCTTCACCTTGACGCATTGTAAGCTTATACCGTAGATTGGCTATTTTCGCTACCTTTGCTCTCATTCTAGTATTTAAAAAAACTTCTGTCCTAAAGCTGACAATATAAAGTATACCATGGCTGGGGTTATGATTGTGAATTAAAACAACCCTGTCAGTTTTATGCTTTGCTGGGCTGGCATGACTATAGCCTAACAGGTAGTGTGATTGCTGCTGCTTGAATAATCACTCCACCCATTTGTTTTCATCGTAATGGGTTCTGGCTGGGCTAAAGTATATAGTTACTAACTATACTACCAGGTGTCTGATTACTATGACACCTCTCATGGTAACAGGAGTTTGTCTTTTGACCTTTACCTGGAGTAAAACAGCTTGTCACTTGTGACACCCCAGCAGTTATTCTTGCATCATGAAGTCAAAAACATCTTGAAATAGACAATTCATGAAGCCAGAACCTCCATCCTACTACTCTATTACTCTTGTGAAGGAGAATAGATGACCAACCTTGTAGAGTATTGTAGCAATTCCAACAATGTGGTTAGCTAATCAATAATAGTCTTACTTGGAACGTAATATTTGCTTATCCAAAACTGAAGACGATCCTGCAGTTTTATGCTCTCTGTTAGTATAGCATAGTACAGACAAGTTATCGTGTTACTGTATTTATCTGCTGCCTGATCTATTTATATTAACCCTGTATTCACAATATATTTTTTTTTAAATGATTTTTTTAAAGGAGGAGGTTTTAAAGATTTAGCAGATGTAGCATCATATCTACAAGCTCACAACACACCGCAATACGACGCATTGTGAGATTGTACTGTAGATGGGCTATTTTCGAATAGACAAAATATAAAATAGGGCTTACAGTAAGTGGTTAACACCAATTCATTGCCTGTGGCTGTTATAATGTGGATTGTTTGAGGGTCTAACAGAAGGTTAGAGCCAGGCAGAGTTATGTACTCTATTCACTTGGATTATGCTGTTCCAAAATGGTCTCTAACACCCTGTTTCCCCCTCTTTGTAATTTCCCTGGAGATTTGAGGATGAACTCAGGGTCAATGTGATGCTAATGTAGACAGTAGAGTATGAATGCACAAGAATGCAAATTGGGTGAGAGTGGAGGAGATAGGGAGTGGTATGCTATGGAGGGACTCATCGCCCCACAATATATTTCATCTGTTGTTTGCTGTTGTCCACTACTTTGCTGAGAGTTAATTTTTCAAAGACTCTCAAAAGAAACAAATAAAACCTATGTGGTGAACGTCGTGAATGGAATGAAAAGTAGATCTGGTAGGTAGGGAGAGAGGGAGGGAGAGAAGACTGGGAATGTTTTAAATGAAATGCTTAAGGCAGATGGCTGTGTGAAGTTTGTCCTAGTAAACACACACACACACACACACACACACACACACACACACACACACACACACACACACACACACACACACACACACACACACACACACACACACACACACACACACACACACACACACACACACACACACACACACACACACACACACACACCTCTCCAGGTAGAAAGGCTGACCTATATTTTATGTGCGATAGAAAAGATAACCCAGAAAGTAGGCTGTGTCATAATCTCTAATTCACCTTGAACAGTAATTTCAACCCCATTTTGAAGCCAAGCATAAAATGTAGAGCAAGTTATACGTTGCGTGAATGTGTGAGAATAATGGCGGACTGAAGGCCCAAGGTGGTTTACTAGGCTATTGTGTCAGTTGAAAGTGATGGTATATACAGAAGGGTATACTATATAGGGTAATTTAGTACTAGTGTGCTAATTGAAATATAATTGTCTTTATCTATCTATGATATCAAACTGAATCATAATTACAATACAGAACTGTAGCAGTAGTTGATAGACTGTACATATTATTTACTGTTGAACTACTTGATATACAACACATCGCACTGCGACGTGTTGTGAGCTTGTAGATATTTTCGTTGCGCAACACCGCCACACAACTAAATTCGGCTTTACAGTTCAGTGCACGTGGCTCTTTTTTTTTGCTTTATTTTGGGACTGATACAGTTTCGTTTATCACTCCCCTCACCCAGGGTAAAAGGCTGGATACGTGGTCAATTATTTTTACACACATTTCTAACAGGGATGGGAACAACAATACAGTATACAAGTTATGGGGGGACTTAAATTAGCAGGCACATTGCTTCCATTGCTGGCTATGAAAACGTTATTAGTTGGAAGCACATTTAGCACATGTCATACTCTGACATTGCCTTTTCTTCTTCTGTGCTGTGCTGAATTTTGCATTAGGACTAATGGAGATTTACTAAATTAACATAAACCCACAGTGTGGCTCTATACGTCCTCTCCCCAGCATTATCACACGCTCACATAAGATTTTCTTCCTCAACTCTTGACCACTTTGACCGTTTCTAAAATAAAGGGGGGGGGGGGCACATTACTACAAGGCAAGTCAAAGTGCCTTATGTAAAACGTTAAGCATTACAGCATTTAGACAGACCTTTAAGAGAGTGCAAAAGAAACATTATAAAGACATTGAATATAATAAAAAGAAGAAGAAAACTAAAAAGGTCAAATAAAACCAAAAATTAAGAGGATACAATTACTGTGCAGAAGGGGAGGAAATAAAGAACAATAAAATGAAGGCTTGGGAGCCAGAATGGGTGTTCTTGGGTGGAGGTAGGGTGGCTTATTAAGATTCCTGGCACACCTGTGAAAGCCACTAAACACTCTGAATGGATACAGCCTTGCTTTTATTCGTACAAGGACTTTTCTTATGTGTCAGTGTTATGGGGATGCAGGCTAAGCAGTATCCAGCTATGGCATAGAAGCTTACAACACACATTCCCATTGCAATTCATCACTGTGTTCAGTGGAGCTCACTGTACTGGTGGCTGTGACTGTATGATGGATGGACGCTACAGAGACAGGCCTGTGTATTCTCTGTGTGTGTGTGTGTGTGTGTGTGTGTGTGTGTGTGTGTGTGTGTGTGTGTGTGTGTGTGTGTGTGTGTGTGTGTGTGTGTGTGTGTGTGTGTGTGTTGCGCGTGTGATGTGATTGTGCACAATTATGCTGACGTCAGTGTGTGTATTTATGACCCTGTGCATGCGTGTGTGTTTGTGTGCACGAGAGACGTGAGCTGTCAGTCTGCAGGGACCAGAGGGTGTGGCCCTGCATTATTACTGTGATTTCAGCACACAGCCTCTGGGAGGAGAGGAGAAATTATAATGATGAACAAGGAAGGTGCAGAGAGGAGAGGAGAGGAGAGGACAGGAGAGGAGAGGAGAGGAGAGGAGAGGAGAGGAGATTAGGAGGGGAGGGGAGAGGGACAAAGGGTGAAGGAAAGAGAAGGAGACTTAAGTCAAAGGAAAAGAGGACGAGGTGGTGACCGTTAAGTGGCGTACATACTAGACGGAGATGGGGATTGACGTACGTCGGGGGTGAGGAACTGGTACGTTCTTTACGTCAGTGCATGCAGTGCATTCATAGTTTTACACGTTTCTTAGAACGTTCCAAGAAAAGGAGCATAAAGAGATGTTTGGTGGGCGTGTGTGTGTGCATACTGTATTAATGTGTTTTCACGTGGCCCTGCAGTCTACTACGAGGTGCTGAGGAGATGGGTCTGAGGAAGGCCGTCAAGTCAGATTTCGGAGGAGGCGCACGTAGCTTCTCCTGTGAGGAAGACTACATCTACGAGAACATTGAGAGCGAGCTGTGCTTCTTCACATCACAGGTGACTATGCGTGCGTGCGTGCGTGCGTGCGTGTGTGTGTGTGGCAGCATGCATGTCACATTTACATATACAGTACAGAACAACGCACAGGCACTGTACTGTATTCGGACACACAAATAAAAAATAATGGACACTTTACTCTCTCTGAATTAGATTAACACTGAGGATTTTGCTGTGTACTATTGAGAACCTTGTTCATGTCCACTGACTGCAGTCATTCCCTTTCCACTGACAATTATATCCACCCCCCCAACACCTAACCCTCGTCACTACATTCCTAACCTTAACCACTTAAACCCCAGCATCGGCATTGTGGGGAAAGCTTTCGCTGAAAATAGCAGATCGACAAGCTCATAACGCAACAGGTTGCGTCGCATTGTGAGCTTGTCGATCGGCTATTTTCAGCGAAAGCTTTCCCCACAATAACAGAAAACAGAAAATACACTAGTATTGAGCCCTGAGGGACTCCGGTTACCCATATGGGGTTTTAAGTGGTTGACCCTTGCCCTAACCTTAACCTGAGCCCAGTTCTACTGTATCTATAACCTCTACTATAACCCTGAACTTAAAATAACCTTGAAAAGTGAGGACCAGCAAAATGTGGAGGTTACACGCACGCGCACCAGCGCTTACACACACACACACACACACACACACACACACACACACACACACACACACACACACACACACACAAAACTGTGTGCTTACAGTGTTTCTCTTTCTCCTGCTCTCCACAGGAAAGGCAGAGCATCATTAAGTATTGGATGGACAACCTACGTGCCAAACAAGGGGAGACGCTGCATAACATCAACTTCCTGGAGGGCCAGCCAATCAGTAAGCATCATGTCACATCAACGTGTCCCACAGCTGATGTCTGCTTGTCTTTATTGCAGTTGGCATGTGTAAAATGGCCACCCTGCTGGCTTAAAGCCATTAAGACCTGAGGCCCGTTCTAAAAATGTCTTCTGAATCCTAACAGTTTTCTGTTGTGCTCAAACTTTTTCATGTCAAGGACCCCCAAAATGATATGTATTTGACATATAATATGTCAGATTATATGTATATTATACACATCTAAAAAATAATTCACGATTTTTCCAAAATAGCAGATCTACAAGCTTGTGCCACGCTGTGACCTTGTATAACTGTTATTTTTGAATAGCCAAAGTATAAAATAATGCTTTTAATAGCTAAAATCTAAAATGACACAGATGCTCTCCCGGTCTTACTGGGTTAAAGCGATGTTGAACTTTGGTAAAACCTTAGGTTGTAAAACTATTTGGCCATAATATTTAGTCCAAATACTGTTGATTATCTTTATCTGTTGGGCCTATATGCTCTGTGAGTGATGAACCAGAAGTAGTGATTCCTTCCATTCAGTGCGTATGGTGAAACAGATCTCAGACACTCTGAGCACATAAACAAACGCAAACAAAGCAGATTGTTCCAACACTTAAAAAGCTAATCCTGGTACTTTCATTTTTCATTCAAAATGTATTTTTTATTTTCCATAATAATTCATAATTGTATTCATTTCAAAATAGAGTACAGGGAGTGACTTAATTTTTTAAACATTGCCGGAATCAGCTTTGTTTGCATTTGTCTATGTGACTTTGATTTAACAAGTTAGCTTTACCTTATAACTATGTACACTATCATGGGTTTGACTCCTGTCTTAAGACCTGTGTTCCCAATAATCTGTTCTCCTTTTCCTCTCAGATGTTTTCTGAACAAAGCAGAAATCACCCCTAAAAATGTTTAGAAATAAATCTATAGTTAACGTAGTATACTGTATGTCAGTCAATGTCGGACCAGATACCAATTTATATGATAGCAGTCATTTTTAATACCTTTTAATACATTGCTTATATCTCTGTATTTTAGGGCTGTTCTCGACTAAAGAAATTCTTAGGAATTTTTCGATTCAGTTTTCGATTAATCAAATATGTGGGGACAGCCTTACTGTTTTTATCTCTGTCCCTTGCTGTCTTCTCCTCTCCATCCATACATCCAGCCATCCATCTCTGTCTCGCTCTCTCCTTACCTCTCCTTCTCTGTGGATGTTTCCTCCAGTCCCAGAGCTGATGGCACGTGGGGTGATCCAGCAGTTGTTTCCTCTCCATGAGCAGAGGATCCTCAGTCAACTGATGAAGTCATGGGTCCAGGCTGTGTGTGAGAAGCAGCCTTTAGGTCAGTAGGACAACACACACGCATGCACGCACGTACACACATTACACACTCTCTCTCACACACATAGATGTAAACCTATACGCATGCTTACTTACAATAGCTTGATTCAACCTAAATGCAACAAACCAGTAGGACTCAACTGAGAAATTCATACTTTGATTATTATTATTATTTTACTACTTATTATAAATGATTATGTCCTTGTTGTAATTTACCTTCCTCTCTGTGTTTCCTGTGTGTACAGATGATATCTGTGACTACTTTGGTGTGAAGATTGCCATGTATTTTGCCTGGCTGGGTTTCTACACCACTTCCATGCTGTATCCAGCGGTCATTGGCTTTGTCCTCTGGATGCTCACAGAATCAGACCAGGTGACCAGACTGCACACCTTCACTGTTCAACTCAAATATCATTCTGTAACAGTCTCCAAAGAATGAACAAAGTCCAAGAATGCAGGTTTTTCATATTCTTTTCTACCTCCAAAACACAGATAGTTTCCGTGCAGGATTTATACAGTGCAGACCTCGGGCAAAAAATAATACTTCAGAAACAAATAAGACAGGCCAAAAATAAAGGCCAATTATAGGAAATAAGACATGAACAACAACAAACCAAGAACTGTAACAGGTAATGCCCTTTTTCCTCAAGGCCCAGGCAGTCCTCCCCAGGGGGTTTCTACTTGTTAGCCCAAGCCAAAACTGAACTTGACATTTCCAGCCTCAATTATGTGGACCATACCAAAACACAATTAGTAAATTAACTCAAAACGGAGCCCTTGACACATTCACTATTAAAAAAAATCACCATTGATGATTCTAACAAGATTATTCACAGGAAAAAGAGACCCAAATGCACGCGTAAAGGTTTGAGTGCAATAAATTGCTATTCTCTAATATGGAAAATAGAGGAGACAATTCTATCCTATGACATCTCTCAATAAAGAAATGTGGAAAGATTGCCTTATTTATAACAGCTGAGCCTTTGTGTCTCAACAATATGGCCTTGCTTTGTATGATGATCTATATGGAGTGCATTCATGTGCTCAGCTTTGAATTCGCAATTTTGAATTCTTGTGCTTTGAACAACTTTCAAACTAGCCTTGGATCAAGACTATATACAGTAGAAGTATTTTATAGAGTCTGACATTTGCTTACATATCTATGACGTCTTGGTCTCTAGCTCCCTATAGTGTTACAGTCTGGCTCTAAGACCATAACACAAAAGGGGAGACGACACAGAGGTAATACGTAAATAAGTGTAACGTTTATTCAACCAATAGTGAAATAAGTAAATAAAGTAATAAGGTTAAGTTTCCAAATTATACAGGCAGGGAAACATGCTGTCCACTGGAACTGAGGCTAATAAACCAACATAACTAAACCAAACCAAACACAAATGCCCTCCGGTATGGCCACGCCTGAGGCCTGGAAGGACTGGAGATAGAGGGCAATTTAGAGTGGGGCTTTTATAGTGTGAGGAGACAATTGGCCAGGTGTCTCCCCTTCCACTGATCAACTCAGACTCCACCCTCCAAACCAGCACTGCAAGGGAATCTGGTTAGGCTGTTAAAGGCACACACACACACAACCCTATAGCAAAGGCCATGGGGGCCGTCACCCCCCCCCCCCCCCCCCTTCAAAACACACCCTGGCCCAAACTTTGTGCTATAAGTAAATCAACTACAAATGTCCAAATATTTACAAAAAATGAACCCCATTTTAAACTGACCCCCCCAGTTCACATCTCCATTCTGCTTCAGCCCCACCCCACCTCAGCAACTGGTACCTTGGAGCCTTTAAGAGAAAGGTTAAGGCCTATGCAAAACAGATTATGAACACAGAATAAATTTATGGGTCCCTAAATAAAACATCCACATAATTCTCTTTCCAATGACTTTTTCCATGTTTTTCCTTCCTGTGTGCATTACAAATGCAGACAGGATGAAAATAACTCCATGGTGTATTCTGCACCTGTGGCTGTGACACACAGACACCTGTTTTCACCAGCTGCCATGACTTTTGCGTCCATCACGCTTCGGAAACGTCATGACATCTTTTGAGCTGAAAACACGCCTCTCAAAGCCACGGTCACACAAATCTGTCCCCTCAACTTTAGCAGCTTTGTGCTGAGAAATTTCCAAATTGGGGACCAAATAAGCCACTTTGATGGGTTGACTTTGTTCTTCTGTTTTTTGACCAGTACTACAGACTTTGATGTACATTGCCACGCTTCTTTTCACACGGGGCCAAAATAACTTTTTCAAAACCGGCCGTCACTGTCAACCTGCTCGCAAAGCCTTCTCCAATCTCCATATATGCAAAAAAACAAACATATATATATATGCTGACCCTGTAGCCACGGATGTTAACTCGCCATTCGGAACCTGTGTGCAGTGCACTTTATTAGTCCATATGTTTCAATAAATATGTGTTTTAATCCCGTCTGTGTCAGATGTTCCCAGAAGTTCATCTCAATGGGTGGTAGTGGCGGGTGCATCAGGTGAAAACCGGTATTGCACTCGATCGGTGTTCAGGGACAGACGGGATTACAACACATATTTATTGAAAAATACGAACTGCATACTGCGAGTTAACATCTACTACTATCAAACCAGCCTGTGTATATCCATTTGTGTGTGTGTGTGTGTGTGTGTGTGTGTGTGTGTGTGTGTGTGTGTGTGTGTGTGTGTGTGTGTGTGTGTGTGTGTGTGTGTGTGTGTGTGTGTGTGTGTGTGTGTGTGTGTGTGTGTGTGTGTGTGTGTCCTTCAGACAAGCCGTGACATCTGCTGTGTAGTGTTTGCACTGTTCAACGTGGTGTGGGCCACTCTGTTTCTGGAGCGCTGGAAGAGGAGGGGGGCTGAGCTGGCTTATAAGTGGGGAACACTGGACGCCCCCGCCGAATGCCTGGAGGAACCACGGCCACAGTTCAGGGTGAGTCCCCTCCCCTCCCCTCTCCTCTCCTCTCCTCTCCTCAATTGTCTTACATCGCCTGTGCTGTCTCCCATTGTCTCAGTTCAGGGTGAGTCCCCTCTCCTCTCCTCTCCTCTCCTCTATTGTCTTACATCGCCTGTGCTGTCTCCCATTGTCTCCCTGCAGGGAGTGAAGCGTTGCAGTCCCATAACAGGATGTGAGGAGTTCTACTACCCTCCGTGGCGGAGGCGTGTGTTCAGGTGGCTGGTCAGCTTGCCGATCTGCATCCTCTGTCTCTGCTTCGTCTTCCTCGCCATGCTCATCTGCTTTGAGCTGCAGGTCCGTCACGAATACTGGGAACATTCCTTCTGTCCAAAGTCAAATTTTACTCTGAGGTTACACAAATGTAACAAAAAATGGACCCATCCAATTTGTGTAATCTCAGAGTAACAAGTGGATAATTTGGTGGCATGGCACCTCACAGCAAGAAGGTCTTGGTTCGAACCCTGGCAACCCTGTGTGGAGTTTGCATGTTATCCCTGTGTGGGTTTCGTCCGGGTACTCCTGTTTCTTCTCACACCAAAAGACATGGTTTACACTCCTGCCTTTGCCCTTGACCAAGGTACAGTCATTTACAACTGGAGTTGGTCCCTGGGCGCTGCACTGTGGCTGCTCACTGCTCTAAGTAGTTAGGATGGGTCAAATGCAGAGGACAAATTTCCCCTAGTGGATAATGAAGTATACCGTACCATACCTTACCTTAATTAACACAGGAATTTACTGTGTAGTAGTTGTACTGTAGTAATCTATCCTGTACCCCGGGAAGACGTGACCCATGAATATATTGAACACCCGTTTTTGTGTTTCTGCAGGAGTTCGTGATGGGGATCAAGGAAATGCCTCGGCTGGCACGCTTCATCCCCAAAATTATGCTAGCTATCACTGTGACTGCATGTGACGAGGTGTACAGGAAAATCGCCTGCTGGCTCAACGACATGGGTGAGATTCTAGCTTCAAGGTTTACTAACGTTCTGTACCAGTTTGGTGTGGCTAATATCAGTCGTCACAATCACACACAGACCGCTTTGAGATATTTCCATACTGAGGGTAAGTGCCCTGGAGATATCTGAAACGACACGCAGCGGAAGATGTTTTTAATCCTCAGCTTGTGAACAGAGAAGGTCTCCAAAGTGAAAAATAAAAAGTAAAATTACATTTTCAATGTGAGCCATTGACTCAGTTGGTCTCAACAGGCCTGCGAGAGGGGGGATGGGAAATCAGCTGATCATATTTAAGATATGCAATGTTCCCTTTTTTGCGTTCTTCCAGGAGAAGGGGAAATCATTCTTTCCTTTTCAGGCGAACTGTTTCAGAGAAATCCTCATTAATGAGGATCTTGGAACCTTTGAGATTTTTTGCCCTTTTCATGATCTCCTCCTTGTCCTTGTATCTGAGCAGCTTGGCGACTATAGGTCTGGGACGCCCCTCTGGCAGAAAGGTGCCGATTCTGTGGGCCCTCTCCATCTCAATCAGTTTAGAATCCATTTGAAGTCTATCAGACATCATCTTTTTTAGCTTGATCTCAGACTCTTGCCATGTTTCTGATTTAGAGTCCTCAATACCATCAATCAGGATGTTGTTTCTCCTGGACTGATTTTCTAGGTAGTCTCCTTTAGAGGAGAGCTTGTCTAGAGCAGCCTGTAGTTGGCCAAGTAACAAAGTACTCGACTGATAGTCAGGGGATATTAGCAGAATATTTTCCAATCTTGGAATACATTCCTTAACAAAAAAAATCTTCACCAATGTGTTTGTAAAGGTGTCTAGTAACACATCTCACAAAGACTGAAATGCAGTTTCCCTAGGAGAATTTTTGACAGCTCCTTAAAGTTTGCACCAAAACCACTCCTTGGGCTAAAAACAGGCATAGCCATCCTTTTCCAGGTATACTTTTTGTGTAAAAAGCCCATTGAGATTGGGCCGTTTTTAGCCCAAGGAGTGGTTTTGGTGCAAAACAAATGCTTGCAATGGATTCAGAATGATAAAAACACCCTAGTTTGATACCTCACATGCTACTTAAAACAGAATTAAATTTAGATTTTTTTGGGGGATTTTTTTTTAACCAAGGTTATGGTGGGTACCCCAACTTTAAGGAGCTGTCAAAAAAAATCCTAGGGAAACTGCATTTCAGTCTTTGTGAGATGTGTTACTAGACACCTTTACAAACACATTGGTGAAGATTTGTTTTGGTAAGGAATTTATTCCAAGATTTTTTTAATATCCCCTGACTATGAGTTGCTGCCTGGTTCAAAACATTTGCATCCTTAAAACTATCGGTCTCTGCTTGAGTGAACTCCAGGCTATGTTTAAGCTCACAGACTGATTTCACCAGATCAACTCTTTTTGTGGTAGAGTCCATGATGAGACCTAGGAAAGTTTTAAAGTTCTTTTCTTGGAGATCCATCAATTCTTTGAAAAAATGCTTTTGTTGTTCTAACATCTCATTTAGAACAGTGACAGTCACAAACTCATCCTCCTGGGGAGTTGGATTCTTTTTGGGACCCATAGTAGTGACTGAATGCAATAAGTCAAAGTAGTGTGAATGTGTAAACACACCTCTCAAACAAACCAAAGCAACTCACCACCCCAACAACAACACCAAAGTAACTCACCAAAACAGACAACAAGAGGTCTCACCCAAACAAACACGGATCCGGGCTAAAGACGAGCCCCACCGTCTGCTGGCTACTGCTGAGGGCACAACCTGGTGTATAATGGCTGCTGCAGGCCTGATTGCGTTTTTTGCGGTTGATCAGCGTTGGTAAAGCAGCTGCCTGGTGGTGGTGGCTGCTCCTGGCCTGGTGGCTGCTTCCTGGTGGTGGGCCTGGTGGCTGCTCCTGGCCTGGTGGCTGCTTCCTGGCCTGGTGGCTGCTGCCTGGCCTGGTGGCTGCTGCCTGGTGTTGGACCTGGTGGCTGCTGCCTGGTGTTGGACCTGGTGGCTGCTGCCTGGTGTTGGACCTGGTGGCTGCTGCCTGGTGTTGGACCTGGTGGCTGCTGCCTGGTGTTGGACCTGGTGGCTGCTGCCTGGCCTGGTGGCTGCTGCCTGGTGTTGGACCTGGTGGCTGCTGCCTGGCCTGGTGGCTGCTGCCTGGCCTGGTGGCTGCTCCTGGCCTGGTGGCTGCTTCCTGGCCTGGTGGCTGCTTCCTGGTGGTGGGCCTGGTGGCTGCTGCCTGGCCTGGTGGCTGCTGCCTGGTGGTAGGCCTGGTGGCTGCTGCCTGGCCTGGTGGCTGCTGCCTGGTGGTAGGCCTGGTGGCTGCTGCCTGGTGGTAGGCCTGGTGGCTGCTGCCTGGCCTGGTGGCTGCTCCTGGCCTGGTGGCTGCTTCCTGGCCTGGTGGCTGCTTCCTGGTGGTGGGCCTGGTGGCTGCTCCTGGCCTGGTGGCTGCTGCCTGGCCTGGTGGCTGCTGCCTGGTGGTGGGCCTGGTGGCTGCTGTCTGGCCTGGTGGCTGTGAATGATGCAGATGATGCAATGATTACTGTACGGGTGCCATCTATGTGAACCATCTATCAGACAGATAAATGGTTCCTGAGGTGATTAATAAGAAAATCCACCAGGCGTGATAGACCCTGATATCCAGAATAAGTATATGAACTATAAGTACGGTATAAGCATAAAGAAGTGATCTCATACTTAATCAACATCACAATGTGAATAAACAACAGTTTATCTCTATTTACCTCTCCCCCTGCCTCACGTTTTGGTTCCCGTTGGTCACTTGCTGACATTCTACTACTTCCCCCAATTACATAGCCTCAACTCAATATTCAAAATTCAATAATCTATTCACAAAATGAACGTATTATTATTGGAATTATTTTCGGTGCGCTCAGAGATAACAAGAACAAAACTAATGCAGAAATAACGCTTGCCATGGGGTGACCAATACACTAGATCCAAACACTATGGTGTAGTTGCAGCATTGAACCCCATTCATCAATGTCTATGAAGCACGCTCGATACATGAACCATGTGATCGTGTCACGGCAAGATCAAAGAGTGTCGTAACTCAACGGCTCTTCTGTCTACTACTACTTTAATCTCACTAGTAGATTTACAGTAATATTGTGGTATGAATCGATACAAGAGAGTTTGCACAGCTGATTATTTTGTATTCGTGACACAGTTGTACCACTAAGTAATAAACAGTTGCATGAGTTGTTATGCCTACTGCACACTAAACCGATAATACTTAATGCTGACTCAGTGGTTTATTGTAATATATCTTCCACAGAAAACTACAGACTCCAGAGTGCCTATGAGAAAAATCTCATCATCAAAATGGTTCTTGTGAGTGATCTTTGAAATCACATGAAATCTAAACTAAATTACTAAACCAAACTCAAGTTTCACCAACTGCCTTTTGTCCATCACAGTTAATACTTGTTTTCTCTCACAGTTTCAGTTTGTAAATTCTTATCTCAGCCTTTTCTACATTGGATTCTACCTCAAAGACATGGAGCGACTGAAAGAGGTAAGAAACATTGAGGTCCGACAGTCACACAAATCCCTCTTCACCTCCACAATATTTTGTCATCCCAGCTTCTGTAAACCCCATCCTCATGTATTTTTTTTTTCTCCACTCTGTCCACTATCCATCTCTGTTCTACGCGCATCCATACTGTACATGTATTATCCATGAATTCATGCACCCACCCATCCACCCATCCATTCATCCATCCATCCATCCATGGAAGATGCTGCTGGTCTTGTTTCTGGGTCAGAGTCTGCTCAGGCAGCTCAGGGACAACTTGCTGCCTTACCTCTTCCTCCAGATCCAGCTGCTACTGATCACACCCTGGTTTCTCAGGTCCAAAGTATGACCCCTGTCGCTCTGTCTGTAAGGGTGGGAAGTCAGAGGTCTATTCCAGACCACCCTTTGCACCCTGGCACTCATGCATGGCTCATGAAGGCCTTACTTGGCTCGATGTCACAAACGTGTATGAATTCAATTGGCTGCATTTGGCCGTTTGTGTGCATATATGGCCTTTGTGTAAGATAGTATTAAGCCCTGATTGAGCCAGACTACACCGCGTTTTAAGACCATGGGCACAAGATCATTTGGTATTTATACAACGTGGACGCTGGGCATGAAAATTACAACTGCATGATTTGGAAAATAGCAATTTGGCGAAATCCTGTGCCGGGCGGAGGATAAGGCCCTGGATGTTACACTGTTTGTCGACTTTGCAGTTTAGCTTGTATGGCTTTATTTGTGTCTTGACCCCACTTCACTTGCCAGTGCTTTTCTGTTAATCTGATCTTCTGTTATTCACTTTATCTCCATGCACGTCATCCAAAAGTATTTGACAAGTGTTGCAGTTCACCTCTGATTAATAGTCGAGATGAATTTGACTATAATTCTTTCTGTGTTTTTGTTTTATTGTGGCTTGTGTGAATAATTTTTGCAATAACATTCACGACCTCAATCTTGTGTTCTCACAGCTTCTGTAACACCCTTTTAATACCTGCCACCTCTCTCTCTAACAGAGTGTGTGACTCTGCCTGTCACTATCCCCGAATCTGAAACACTACCAATGTACCTTTGTAGCACTGACACTTTAATGCTCTTATGTGTCTGTAATCCGATGGGGTTCTGTCCGGCTGCTGACTTGGTCAGTGTTTGTCTGAACTCTGTGCTGTGTGGTGACTGGACCAATTGGTTCAAGTAGGTGGCAAAAGCAGAATAGCATCAACTCATATGTTCTACTCATGACCTTGTCAGGTGATTATATTCAGTAAGGTTTACCTAAATGAGGGTTTGTGTGTGTGCTGTGCTGTAACCACAGTACAGTGTGTCAGCATTATTTGCCTGCACTGTGCAGAGCTCTATTACTTTGTCTGCAATCTTGTAAAACGCATTATCACTTATGTAAGTACTACACATGCGTTCAAGGGGCTCTTACCCCAGGGCTTTTGGGATGTTGTCTCGAACCAATGTAGTTATTTTGAGCAGTTGTTTGTCTGGGTCTTGCATTTGTACTGCAAGTGTTCACCTATGTCAGACCTATGTCAGATATTGATGTCAGTTGCCTGTAGTTTTCCTGGACTTGAGTTTACATGCAGTGTGTTCTGGTTTGTCGTGTCCTGCATTTGCACTCGTGAGTTTGTCATCTGTCCTCTCTCTGTCATGCTGACCATCCATCCACCTGTTTCCATGACCTTGAGCTTAAATTGTTGCTCTTTAGACAATACTTTATTTTGGATGTCCTCATTTTGTCATACAGTACACTCTTCTGTCTTCACAAACAATCACATTATCCTATGACCGTTTTTCTCTTCGCCATGTCAGATGCTGGCCACTCTGCTCATCATGCGCCAGTTTCTCCAGAACGTGAAGGAGGTGCTTCAGCCTTACCTGTATGAGCGCCACAAGCTGGGTGAGCTCACCCTACGGGCCGTGTGGGACCTGCTCCTGTCGGCGTTGCTCAAATATGTCCGGCTGGCGGCAGGAAAAGCCCAGCCGTCTACCCCCGACCAGACCATGCCAGGGCCTGGCCTGAGGGGCACCAGACCTGGTGTGGGACAGCCGGACAGGAGGTGAAAATGATGCAGATCAATGAAAACTAATGTGTAATTTATACATTTGGTATAAAAAGTGCTATTACTATACTATGTATGTCTGGGGTGATAATGCCATTACACTCGTTGACCTAACTAGGACATGAAAGCATGAATTTATTAATGACAAATTCATTCTAAAAAACACATAATGACATATGTATTCAGCAGCTACGGTTGTCTTAACAATGAACCAGACCAAACAAGTTGTCTCTCCATCTCAGGGAAAAGAAGTGTTTAAATGGTGGCTGTGGGGTCCCTGACGATGAGGAGGGAGGAGAGAGGGACGAGGCCGACAGTGGGAGGTTCAGTGAAGGAGAGACGGAGGAGGAGAGTGTGATTGACTGTGGTTTGAAGTTGAGAAAGGTCAGCTTCATAGAGAAGGTACGTGATGTAGTTTCATGTAGTCTGTTCATGGGCGTCAGAGCTATTATTCACAAGTCCCATCTACTTTTTAAAATGTTTAGTAGGCCCCCTCCACTTTACCATGTTTTTACCATGTTGAATATCAGTGCATCTGTCTATCCACTCTACGCTCTTTTCAGAGCGTTGTTTGTGGTTCATTATTAAATCCATTTCACTTGCAGATCTATTTTTGTCATGCAACACCGCCATACTATGAATAAATTGAGCATAAGTAATTCTGGTAATAATCAGTTAACTTCTGCTAACTAAGAGTCCCTTGTAATGGCCAGGGTTCTGGATCAGATCGTTGTTTACAGTTGCTGTGGCGTAATACAGTTGCTGTGGTAATTTCTCATAAGAGAGTTCAGCTCATGTGCTGCATTGGTTCACTTCTGCATAATATTGTAAAGACCCAATGGACTTCTCAGCATGTGAATATGGTACATTTACAAGATGTTGATCTAAACACTTTTTAAGGACAGTGCTATATAACTGAAAGTTTTCTTTGTCCTCTTCTTTAGGTGGACAGGAGGCAAGCGGCCTGCAGCGGCCCACCAATAGAGGACAGCTTCCTCGAGGAGGGCAGCCCCACCATGGTGGAGAAAGGGATGGACCCAGCCTCCGTCTTTGAGATGTGTGACGACGATGACGAGGACATGAAGGAGCCTGGTACTGGAGTCGCATTGGCAGCGTCCGAGGGTTTCATTGCAGCAGCAGCCACCACTGCTGCCGCCGCGGCCACCGCCGCCCCTCTGCCCTCTGGGTCAGAGAGCACCACGACGCTGCGACACAGGCGGAGGGGCAGGAGCTTGGAAAGGGTGGAGCCTAAACCCAAGAGGGGGTCATGGATTGACCCGCCTGAAGAGAGAGAGAGCGTCACCCTCACTCAGGCCGAGATAGAGAGTTGCATGCAATCGTACGAGGTAGGGAGGACCAATGCACCAACAAACATGCTACTCTGTTACTGCGCTACATACAGTATGTGAATTGAGAGTCTGACATAACATGATCCTGTCACAGTTGTCAAAAAACAAACAAATGACCATGGAGATACTGAGTGAGTGTATAGTGTAGAAGAATGAGGAATTTTGAGTCCTTATCAGTCCAAATGGAACTCAGGGGTTTAAGTCCAGTTCAGAAATTGTTTGTGTAGGTTAGCAGTGTTTGATGACAGCTTGGTCACACTCATTTACTCACCCACTTAAAGGGGAATTTTGGACCACGGTTTTCTTACCTTTTCTATGGTGTTATGATATCCTAGGATGAATGGTACAGTAGAAAAATGTCATAACTCCATCTGGGTCCGCCACAGCTAAAAACTCTCGCCAATAGGCCTTGCGCTAGATTGCATATTTTGATAGCTTTTTCTTTCTTTTTTTTTTAGATCTGACGTTCCTAGCGACAGAACACTATGCAACGTGATTGAAATCTCGTCTAGCGAGACTTCCGGTGGGGCGCATTCAAGACAATCACTTTGCATAGTGTTCTGTCACTATGAACGTCAGATCTCACCAAAAAAAAAAGCTATCAAAATATGTGATCTAGCGCAAGGCCTATTGTTGCACGTTTTTAGCTGTGGCGGACCCGGGATGGAGTTATGATTTTTTTCTACTGTACCATTCATCCTAGGATATCATAACATTATAGAATAGGTAAGAAAACCGTGCTCCAAAATTCCGCTTTAAGATACGACTGTCTGGAATGTAAGAGACTTAATTCTAATAAGCATTCAAGTTATTTACGGTAGGAGGTGAATTGGTGTTATGCAGTACTTGGTTAAGTTCCTTTATGTACTGTGGGGCTGACACGCATCAGTGAGTTACTAGCCTCGATCTCCAGGCTTTTATTGTTTAGTTTTGCTAAAAAATAAAAGCCTGGACCAGCGCGTCAGTGTACCCGATATAGGAAGTGTTTCATTTCCCCAACCAACCAGAGTGCAGTGGGCGTTGCTTGTAATGATGTGTTGACGGGGCGGGTGCTGACGGACAGATCGGTGAACCAATGGGATCACACGCATTCTCTCGTCGGACATGTTAAACCCGCCCCTTTAGGTCAGAAAACAGGAGCGCTGGTGCAGCCTAGTGAGTTACCAAGTGAACTTCCCCAAGTCTGAAGTCTTTTCCAATCTTCCAGTTACAATAGTGTCTGGTCCATAGAGCATTGTCTAAGTCACTTTAGTGGTAGAGAATGACACAGTTTGTTTACCCCTCAGGACACCTTCCAGGACTACCAGGAGATGTTTGTCCAGTTTGGCTATGTGGTGCTCTTCTCCTCAGCCTTCCCACTGGCTGCCATGTGCGCTCTCATCAACAACATCATTGAGATCCGCAGTGATGCCTTCAAGCTGTGCACTGGCCTACAGCGACCCTTTGGAATCAGGGTAGAGAGCATCGGCCAGTGGCAGGTCAGAGGCACATTACATACACCTGAGCAGGGGCTCCAAATATGTTTCCAGCTTGGGATAGAAATTCCACCGGCTTTGGATGCTGTCAATGCACTGAATGGGACATTATCACGTTTAATCAGACTATTGATTGGTGAGATACTGACCTACCCGGGGGCAAACGCTAACCCCAAAACATGATTTACGATTCTGTGCCTATCGGTACATAACTCTGAGTCGGCTCAAGCGAACTTGAGCCACGAGAGGCACCACCGAAAGAGCTAAAGCGAGCGAGTTGCCTTGCCGAACGTAGACGGCGCACCTCTGACGCGGTCCAAAACTATACTTTATACAAAACACCTACTGAGCCCGTCGGTAGGTCAGTATCTCACCAAACAATAGTCTGATTAAACGTGGGTAGGTCAGTATCTCACCTACTTAGACCAATCAATAAATTAAACGTGATAATGTCCCATTCAATGCATTGACAGCATCCGAAAAGGGTGGAAATTCAGTGAATTCAGTGTTGCATTGGAATGTATGCTTTGTTAAAACAACAGTATTCCTTCATGTCATATAGTGGATATTCAGAGTAATAATTATCCACATTTGTTCCCTATAAAGTAGTAAGTGGTGGTTTCATAATTACATGACATATTTTAACATATTTTAAGTTATTTTCTGCAAAATATAGAATTTTGTGAAATTATAAAATTGTCATTTTCATAGAGCAGCATAACATACATGAATGTTTGTCTCTGTGCAGACTGCTATGGAAACCATGGGCCTGATTGCAATTATAGTCAACTGTTACCTGATTGGTCAGTGTGGTCAACTACAACGTCTCTTCCCCTGGCTCAGTCCTGAGATGGCCATCATCTCTATCGTCATTCTTGAGGTACTACAGCACACACAAGTTGAGATGTTCTGTCTGATAACCAGGCATCTCAACCATCTCTACAGGCCCTATATTACACCCCTGGTGCAAAGTGTAGCGCAAGTGTCATTGTAATTTGACTAAACACAACACATGACTACAGTCCTTCAGACTAGACACAACCCCTTTGAGCCTTGCGCCTTACTTTGCACCCAGATAATGCGCCGTCTAATTAGCGAAATTGGAGTTGGACACCCACAAATGCACTTTAGACCTTGCATCACCTTGCGCCTGATTGACTAAATAAGGCCCTTGGTCTGTTATTGTTAACAAAATGAACCCTGTATTTAGGCTTCAGTTCAACATCTCAACGATGTGATATTGAGCATCCTTGCTTTGCAGAGATATGTGAATGAGAATAATGCATGATAAGGTTACATTTGTTATGTAATTGATGTATGGATAAGTAGCAGTTTAAGAGATGATAGCATGGGCATAATTTTATATATATTTCTGTTGGTGCTGAAAGATGATATTAATGAGCAGTAAATGTGTATGTGGCCTATGTATCTGTGGCCGATATCAACTAAGACCTATGAGCATCAATGCTACTCCAGGATGTAAGATAACATTGGGCCGGTTTTGTTGGAGTGCTACAGTAAATAGACATACTGCGCATATAACTGTTAACCAAGGGTTTCTGATATTTGATATGTATTTTACTTATCATGTTAGACACAGGAAAAGCCTCCAGAGGTCAAACACACTATGGTTTGAATATACTGAGACACTACTTAACTACTGTCAGTACAGTGTTGTGTAGGACATACAGCTTTGAGTCTATATTCAGACAGAGGTAAAACAGCCTACAGCTCTGACCTGGCCTGATAATGAAGTCAGGCCTGGCAGAGAGAGAATGTTGTGACCCGAATATGGATGTGCCAGCATCAACTCAAGTAAAATCCCTGAAAGAGTATTTTTAGGCATACTCTGTTTTGGTTCTCTTTGCATATACTGGACAATATCATGCATTATTTTTCTCTTTAATGTGTCCTTTTCTAAACCTTTTCTTACCCCCATCCATTCCATCTGTCCATCTTTCTACATTTGTCTGTCTGGATATCGATCTGCCTGCTTGGCTGTCTGTCTGTAGCACTTTGCCATCCTCCTGAAGTACATCATTCATGTTGCCATACCTGACATTCCTACCTGGGTTGGAGAGGAGATGGCTAAACTGGAGTATCAGCGCAGGGAGGCCTTCAAGGTAAACCACAGGACAACTTAAAGCTCTGGTTGCATTGCAATCCTCTTTTACATCATGTCTTACTACAAGTTAGTTGCAAATTGGGAGATAAAAGTGAGTAATTTGAACAGTTGGAACAAGCCTTAACTATAACTGTGTGTACTGTATGTAGATTGCCCGAATCGTGTCAGCATCACCACAATTCAGTGTATGGAAATGTACTGTATGCAGAAGTAATCCTCACAGAGGTTACATTTTGTTACTGCTGTACTTGCTGCCCTGTGGCTTTCTTGAAAGAGATAGGTGAAATTGCAACCAGGAGGTGCAAAGAATAGTCCAGCAAGTGGACATTTGAGAGACACAAATTTGGTGCGATCACATGTCTAGTCAATGCTATGTTAAAAATAAAGACATCAGTCTGCAGTGGCCCCTGCAGTAATAATGCAGGATTTTTGGGAAGCTAACACTGCAGCATTGTGAATGGTGAGCCGGGGTTATGGTTATTGATGCGACGCATTGTAAGCTTGCAGAATGGCTATTTTCGGCGAGCAACATCGATGTACGCCGAAGTTAAATCAGGCTTTAGTGCTGATGCTTTTCAGTACACCTAACATTCTCCCTCTCTCCTCTCTGCAGAAGCACGAGCGGCACGCACAGCAGCACTACCAGCAGCTGCAGAGGAAAAAGAGAGAGGAGGAGGAGAGACAGAGGCAGGTAGAGCACCACCTGGCCCGCAGAGAGAGGGATCGAGAGGACGCCAAATCAAGCGAATCCTCCGCGGACCACCACCACGACAAGGCTCACGGCAGCAAATCGCGCTCCGGGGGTGGCGGGAAAGGAGAGGGTAGCGGCTCGGACAAGCCCAAGAGACCCAGCTCTCTGCTGGCCAATAACAATGTGATGAAGCTGAAACAGATCATCCCGCTTCAGAGTAAGTTCTCCTCGGGCGCCAGGTCGCCTCAGTCGCCCACCGGCAGCGAGGCCAAGCTCCCCGGGTTCCTGAGCTTCAAGTTCCTCAAATCGCCGGAAAACAAGAAGGAAGTAGCGGCAGCGGCCGCCGCCGCTGCCGCCACGGTGGCTAACACTACGGCGACAGCATCATCATCAGGTAGCGTCTCCCAGGAACGTTCCCAGTCACCCACCAAAGCCTTTAATCCCGGGAAACTCTTTAACTTTGGCAAGTCAGAGGGGGGGACATGCGTGAACGGGGCTCAGATGCCCAAGCCTGGTGAATCACTGGCATCAGACAGACAGCTGACCAGGTCTGACCTGAACGGGGTTCCCGATGAGATCCCCTCTCCTGGAAGGGAAGACTCTCATAACGGACATCCAACAGACTTTGACCCAACAGGCCACAAAGTCTAAGTAGTGCCAGAAAGAACCAACCCCAATTTAATTATTATCTTAATGGAAGAAGTGAGGCATTTACTGTGAGGAAAAGGCCTGACCTCCCCTCTTCCATGCCGTCACAGGCCATGTGTATGTGGCCATGAAGCAGAGTGAAGAAAAGTGAGGAATAATGCCGGCTGTTGACTCGGTCCGTGGTCCACTCTTTTTTGCGGGGAACCAAAATACAGGCTTTTTAAGAAAGACATAAGCCGTCATATCATGCCCCCAAACACATACAAACACACATACATACAAACAAACAAACAAACAAACCCTTCCTTGTCTGCAATACACAAAGAAATGCATGAGCTGCGTTTCTGATACTTTTAAGCCTTTAAAGTGGAGAGCTGTATTTCTTGATTTCTTTTAGTCAGAAATTGTAAGCATCTTGGTGGCCTGCCACTGGAACATAACAGCCTGTTGGAAATAAGAAAAAACACAAAAACAGTGGTGTAAGAGTTTCATCAGTTAGCTACTGAGTGCATTCTCAGCCATCGCAAAAAAAAAAAGATTGATCATTAGATATGCCTCATTTCATCTGTGAGGGATTCTTGGGCCCTTCATTTTTATATATTCAAGTGGGAAGATTGGAGAAGTTGAGCAATATCAATCAGTGTTTTAATTACAAACAGCACCGAAAATCTAATCTGTCATCTCATGAACATGCCCTCAAAAAGCACCTTGAGATGGCGGCAGCTTTATTTTCAAAGCAGAGGCGACATCAGAGCATTGTTGATTTTTTTCCCTCCTATCGTGATGGCAATAGCATATTCACTGGACAATGTTGGTTCTCGATAGTATACTTTGAAGAAAGAGGAGAGTAAAAGAAAATAAACAAACTAAATGATGAAGGAAGTTGTAGTATACCAGAATTCATCCCAGGAGAAAGAACAGTGAAAGCAAGGAGGGCAGATGTGGACTTGGGTGATTTATATGGGGAGCTAACTTGAGTATCAAACCTACATGTGTGTGTTGTGAGATATGGACAGTGTTTCCTTTCCACGCACAGCTCTAACTAGTCTTGGGGAAACGAGAGTAGAGATTTGTTTTTTGTTTTCTTTTTAAGTAACATTTGCACTAAAAACCTAACACCCTGCGTAGAAACACTTCTTTCAGCAGGGGAGAGGGCCAACACCAGCCTGCCTCATTACATTATGCAAAAGCTGGATTTTTTTCATTTCTTTTAACCATTTCACACTAAATGCTGTCTTTTCACCCCTCCCTGCTCGTTAACTGAGGGCTGGTCCCGGTCATTCAGATGAGGTATTCATGTACAGTAGTTGCCCATATTTATGTTGAGCAACATGTCATTGTTTATGTGTACCTTTTGCTGTATTATGATATTACAACCCCATGTGATTGATGGAAGTTTCCTTTATTAACCAAAGCAGTACCCTTCTGATTCTTCTGTCAGCCCAAGTGATCTACACATATACAATAGTGCAGATTATGCTCTGTTACGCATGTGCATCGATATCAAGGATGTTTATAGTGCACATTGTGTCCTTGTGTAAACAACCCCAACAGTAACATACTACTATTTCATTACCACAGGGGCTCCAGAGGGTTGCCAGAGAGCTGTTGATTTATTTGCATACAACTTATTTTTATTTTATTTTTTTCTTATTCAGTGGGTCTGATTTATCGCTTTAGTTCCATCCCCAATCATTGGGCTGGACAGTGGCTACCAAATGGAAGGAACACATTTTACCACCACCACAGAATGTCTTGGACATTTCGATTGATCACACACACCTTTACGAAACAGCACCAAGAAATGTTGCACTGCATAACACCATTGCAGGGTTTAGCAGTCAAGGTGAAAAATGGAAACATTAACTATGCATCTTCATACCATCACCTCTAGCAAGGAGCTTGGCAATAACATTACGAGTAGTAGGAGACTCGGCTGTAGTATTCTGGTCTAGGTTAGACCCGTGCAGGTTGCACGCTCACGCTGCATTATCCCTAACTGAACTCTATGCATCACGGCCCTGTTGTCAACACACAACAGTATTTCTACCTGGCACCTTTAATTTCCACAGTCGCTGTAAGCTTTTTATTCTCTCTTCAATGTAGGCTGGATCTAATTCATGTATATATCATCTGTCTCTCTTGTCTAATATGAGGAAACTATTAGACAGGCGGTTCCAGAAGAGTTTCTCCATGTTAGACAATTACTCACAGGTGGCATAAGTTCCCTCATCTATCGCTGTGTGTACTCAAAATATGGACAGGAGTGGATCATGATGATGGCATCAACTGGTGTTTTACTAAAGTACTTATTCTTTCATTATGTACTGTATGTATTAATAGCAGTACAATCTAACGATGAAACTATGCCATTCAGTTGGCTAAACAAAAAAAGATTGGTAAAAATGTACTTCCACAGATCGACAAAAAGAAACGTAGATTCTCTAACTTGTAAAATGCAATAAGGAAAGATAAAAGATGGTCATGTGGACGCAAGTCATTTTTACTGTCATACTGTGTCCTTTCATGTTAAGAAGGCTCTTTTGCTCATTTGTAAACCATAACTCATTAATGTAAAATGACTAGGGCAAGGCTGTGTCTTCATGTTAGAAATCATTCTCATAGGCTGGTTATTGTTAAGAGGGACGTTCCAGTGTAAAACATTATGCTCATTTAGTAGTGCTTGAGGCTTTCATGCAGATGGCTTGTTGGCTTAGTAAAGCTGGACAGAGCATATTCTTGTCCCAACGTTCATTTTGGACACATTTGGATTTCAGGGATGGGTGATTCTATGAGGCAATCCACTCCATATACATTATTTTCGGAAACTATAGTGGAAGGGATGCTTGTTCCTTTCAAAGCTGGATCGTTGGGCATAGCAACAAATCTGCCCGATTGTACAGATAATTATGAGGCTCAGTAGTTGAATTTTCCTCAAAGCAGGTGTCAGTTGAGGTAAATTTATATTGTCTAACCCCCCAACAAATCATCCAAATCAGAAGGCATATATCAAAACACATCTATCAGTAGCATCAAACTCTCCCCTGCGCAGGTATCCTACACCAGTGGTTCTCAAACCTTTTCATTTTCAAGGACCCCCAAATGATGTATTTGGCCACGGACACCCATCGGAAAATATGTTGTGCCAGAGACCCAATAGAGGATTTGTGTTGTTACAAATACAACAAACATTGTTTTCAAGATTTTTTGAATATAGCATATCTACAAGCTCACACTTGTGAGCTTGTAGATCTGCCATTTTTAAAATAGCCAATGTATATAGGGTTAAAGTGGTTAAACTTTAGCTGGGGACCCCCTGGTACCCCTCAAGGACCCCTGGAGGTCCCCGAACCCCACTTTGAGAACCACTGTCCACACAGTAATGATCATTTTGGTCCATCAGCTCAGTTAGGGCTTATTGGCAGTCTCCCTATAGAGACGTAGGCTATGCGCATCAGTTTCAACGCCATTGTTTATCCAAGGACAACTTGGCGTCATAAGTGAGAAGCCCCTGACTGCAGCCCGCACCCACTCCTCCTCCATAACCCCGCCCACTCCTCCTAGGAGAAGCCCCGCCCCGATCTGCGGGCTGCAGTCAGGGGCTTCTCTCATAAGTACCACTCTACAATTGTAATTTGGAATCAATGAAGGACTAGCGATAGGTATATTATCAAATGAGGATGTTTATCTCAAGAATGGATGTGTGGTTAGATTCCCTACCCTAACCTCGGAACTAAAAATAAGACATCTAATGAAAGCCTCACTTACTGAAAAGACATCATATGCTCTTCCAATGTACCACTGTACAAAAAAGAAAAAAAAAACCTTTTCAAGAAAAATGATTCTGGGAAATGGGATTATTTATTTCTTTTAATTTATTTTGTCATATTTTTGTAAGACCTGAAAAATAGATAATAAAACAATTTGAAATGCAAGTTGTGTTGTCTCCTAATTGCTGTATCAGAGCCAGAGATGCAAAAAGTAGGGAAACCAGTGTTGTGTTCTAGTTTTTTTCGGAGGGTATACGCTACGATACGATGCGCGTGGCCGTGGGTATACGCTCTCGCGTTTTCAATGGATGAAATGGTTATTAGACTGTATACGCTTCTTCCCAAAATTATCTGGACTGTGTACGGCGTATACAGCATCTGACGGTATAACACACGACTGAGGGAAACCCCAAATTGTTTCTTCTTCCAGATGACCTGTATAAAAACATTCTACAAAAACTAAAGGCAGTTTTTTGTTTAATGCTTAATTTGATAAATATTTCACTGTGGGAAAATACAGTCTTCAATAACTTCCAGATGACAACCCCATGATTTGTAAAGGCTAGATTAAGCACAAATAACAAAACCTTGACATACCCCCAAATATTGGGTCTCTGATGCGCATAATCATTTTTCATTGGGATTTACTGAATCAGCCATCCGACTACAGCCATCCATAGATTCCATACATAAAAAAGACCACATGGCCACAGTTGAGCTGAAATCCAGTTTTATTTGAACAAAGCTAAAAAGAACATGGTTGGCCAAATACACACAAGATGGGGCAAGGCTTGGGGTGATGCAGAACAGTCTATTCAAGCAGAAGCATACCATGGATTTACGCTTCCAAGCTAGACAGGTTACGTATACTGTAGTTATTATGAAGGAAGAACACTCAACACACAGTCAACCCACATTGCAGCATCTACAGTAAAAAAAAAGGGGGGAAAGAGGCCTTGCTGGGCAGTGTCAACGACATAAAAAAGAAATCATATTCAGCGTTGTTCAGTATGACACCAATACAACCTGAATCTCAAGAACAAGGCAGGATGGCAAGAGCACTTTGCAGTGCATGCTTATTTTGTGCATTCAATGGCAGATCTTAGAATATGTTTTAGCCACATGAACCCTAGAGTTCCTCTTCTGGGGGCGAACATTCGGGGAAAATAGCATATCTACAAGATCACAACATCGCAACGCATTGTGAGCTTGTAGGTTGGCTATATTGGCTATCGTCTGTGAAGATATTTGGTGTAGACTGGGGAAAAAGGAGCGGACCTAATATAGAGCCATAGGGGACCCCGGTCAAATAAGTATATAGGGTTTAAATGGTTAAAGTCCCCCTGTTCCTTCTAAGCAGAGCTCTCAATAACAATCTTCCAGGACCATCACCAGAAGGGTACAACCAAGGAATCTATCCCAGCCAAGAGGCAAGCAAGGCCCAAAGTGGCCAAGCCACAATGAACTATAGGCAGTTAATTCCCTAAGTCATTGATAACTCCCACGCCCGATGTCAACATTCATATTTGGCCCTAGGGACACTTCAGCATTCCTGAAAACAACATGCAAAGCAGGATAACATCCACTGGACATGAGAGCTCTTCTCTTTTACTTAATTGCCTACAATATCCATTTACAGGTTATTTTACAAAAAAGCAGATACAATGTTATTTCACTGGATGAACTACATCTGGCACTGGCTACTATTTACAAACATCTTGATATTTCTTTCCTAGCCTACATATGCACTGCGCATTTATTCCCCACCTGTGCCATTGTCTACTTGTGCAGATAAATTCAATTAGTCGAGTTGGCAATGTAACATTTACAACAACTCTGAGAGCACTAAGCACTTGTCAACATTTGTTTTGCAGTTACAATACTTTCTTCCTCCTTTCTCTCATCAAGAGCAGCCAACCTTTGTAGTACAAGTTGTTGGAGGGCCCACCTGTCATAAGTCACCTTTGAAAGCCTGGAGGCAGTGTTAGATGTAAAATTATTTCTCAAAAACTCCGCCCCAAAACAGAATGGAGGTATGTATTTTGACCTTTAACTCAAATGAAGGGGGAATCGTGGAAGAGTTTCTCCTTGTGTTGTGCTGTTCTTCACAGTGCATCCTTGGGTCCATTGAAGCAAACAGTGTGGAGAAATGCGATGTCCCCCCCATGTGGTTGCAGGGTGGACAGTGAAACCGAGAAGGTTGAGCACTGTGGCAAGCAGGAAGCTTATTGCCAAACAGGACAAAACAATAAACATTATAATAAAAATAAAAATCGTAACAAAAATGTTTTCTTCCCATACATCAGGACAGACACTCTACAGTAGCTTGTTTTTTCCTTTTTTTACATAAAGCTACACTAGTTACATGTCAGTATGTAACTGTTTTTAAGAGTAGTGTAGTGTCTGGCTCTTATCTGTCAAGTGTCTGATGCTTGATGTGCTCTGACACTCAATCAATCATGCAAGTAATACATACATACATACAGACATACTCACGACCATAGCATGTGCACAATCATACTCACAATACATACACATTGAGAGTATGACCAAACTAAATGAGGGCAGCACCACTAATAGTGGCTCCTGTTTTGAGTAGATTTTTCTGACATGATTAAGGTTGTTTCCTATATACCAAGATGAATATTAATAATGATTTTGAGAAGCCTTTGAGGGAAAATGCAGTAAAGTGGATATTTACATATTATGCAATAAATACTTAAGGGGGACTTTAAGTTATATGAACTTGCAATTACATCACCTAAATAACACTATAGTCCTTCTCGCAGCTGGCCTGGGTTTGAATCTGCCCGAGACCCTTTACTGCATGTCATGTCCCCTCTCACTCCCACCCTCTCTCTCACTGTTTCTAGCAGAAATGCTAAATAAAAGAGACTTTTTTCAGGTCTTACATTAAACACTCAATCGCCTTGAAAATTGTACTGTTTATAATGAGAAAGGTGTTAAATCGAACACATTTATTCTAGCAATAGTAAGCTTAGGGGGGGTTAGAGAACCACCAGTAACCTTCATCGTGATGAGACTTTACTTAGATTGACCATACTCTGTGAACACACACACACACACACACACACACACACACACACACACACGCACGCACGCGCACACACACACACACACCTATGAGTCCTCATTCATCTCTTGGCTATCTGTCCTGGCAATCTTCCTTGGAGGTGCTGGGCTGTCCCCCTCTCCCTGCTCCTGTTCCCTCTTCTTTGCTGCATTCTGTTCAACAGAAAGTTAAAGACAACGGAATAAAATCAGACATCATTATCCGATTGGCCATTCAACTACAGTGGACCACAGGTTAAGATGGCTGATTGCAAAGAGGAGAGAGATGAAGATGAGGATGAGGATAGAACAGCCAGGTGTGTCCGCGACTCACGATCGAGAGCGCGGTTTACGGACGGTAACTTATTCTTATTCTTTGCTGTACATAAGTCCCAGGTGTATATCCTGAGTTTCATAAAACCTGAATTTATACTTTGTGCACGATGTGTCGCCAATCGAAAAAAGCAATCTCAAACATGTCTCAAATAACGCGTCGACAAGAAAGTTCAACGGTCATATAATCAAATCAAAGCCAAGGGAGAAATAATTGTGTGCGGCTGACTATACAAACAGCACAGACCATCTAGAATGCATGTGCACTGCAGTTTAGACCTGCAGACCACGGCAGGTAATAGTTAAACGTTAAACCCAGAAGAAGACTTCATTGTCGAAACGTTGGTTTCTTTTAATAAACTTTTGCATGTGGCTAAGAGCTGTGCGGACTGATTCTTTTTCAACAGCAATGCAGTTTGGACCACATCAGTGTCCTACCAAAATGTTCCACGAAAAAAGTATGTTCATCCCACCCAATAACAGAATTCGCTCTGTGTACACATATAATGAACTTACTGATCTAGAATGTGATAATCATTTCAATTTCAAAAAGAGAACCTTCCCTGGCACAAAACCAGTATGAAATAGAATAATAACTGAATTTAAAGGGCTAATACATCAAGCTGAAGAATATGAAGTATTTAATTCATAGCCAACAAAAACCTTCCAAATGATTTGATTCCATTGTCTAGTTAAAAATAAAAGGTCATAACAGCCAAAGTGGCATCATTTATTTAAAATGGAAACTCAGCAAATCCCTATCTGTGAATTTGACCAAAGATCCATATCACATCAAACTGAATCTCTGTGGAAGACCAGTACTTAAAAAGGTGTAGGTAGGTGGTCTCACGGAGAGAATCTCCTGTTTTTGTGAGTCTATAAACACACTTCCAACTTTAACATCAGACACTATATTGTGTATCCTGTATGTAGAAGCCCATCAACAAGGCTCTTGAATACTTTTGAAATGCCAGACCAGTTCAAGCACCATCTCAAGCTGTATAGTCAATTTGTCATCTTGTATTGAAACAGAACGACTTATTTTAATAAGAAATGTTATCTATAGCAGAAACAGACTACTGTGGGAAGATTTTTTTATCCCAGTTGCACAAACAATTGGGAAAATTCAGTGGGAAAATTCCTCTTTGCCATGTGTTGCCACCTGGTGGAGATACTGTATATTGATTATGTATTTCTGTTGTGGCAATCATTAAGCTACAACATAAGTCCAACATAAACCTTCTGAATATTTACCTGGTTAAAGAAAGTGTCAATTTGATTTCTGATCTGTATATAAAATCCACTGACCAGAACACATCTTTACATGCAAACAGTTACCACCCAAATTTTTGAAAAAAGTAATAGTGTAAACTGTAAGTTATAAAGCAATTATTACTTGTAAAACAGAAAATGTGATCATACATATATATATATTGTAGAAACAGTGCGTTCTCTAAAAGACCATATCACTGGAGCTCCACTAAAGAGCAGATATCTAGAACCTTGTGGTCAGAAATGTTATGGAGGGATTTCTCAGAAAGGGTGCAGAAAACAAGCAGAATTACAAAGAATTGTTGCAGTTTTCATCCCGGTCGCGGTCCGGATACGGAAATGGTCATGTGCAACGTGCTTGCATGTGCTGTATTGTGTGTGTGGCTTCTCCATTTCAGTTTTGGAGAAGGCGGGTTGGCGGATGGCGCTTATTTAAAATGGAAGGAAAACCGGCAGGCTTTTCACAGTGAATTCAGCACGAGTCATAACACATCTGCCCAATAGGGACAAAGAAAATGTTCATGATTTTATAACCAGTAACATTGTCTCAATTACTAGGTTCCACATTGTTTTACAGTGTTTTAGAATGGAATTATAATTAATTGTATCTATTTCAGAAAGGAGTTTTACTTGATTATTAAAACAAAATACATTTTTGCTCGATAACTGGTAATTTTAGGTTGTTTTTTAATGTTCGCAGAATATTAACTATCAAGCCATGGACGATTGTTCAGTGTTGAAATGGAACTCAATAAATATATTTTTAAGATATTTTAAGATACATTTATGTGAGCAGAAATGACAAACAGATGACGGCTCCCTTTCTCAACTTTCAGGGGATGTAGTTCCAGACTATGTAGAACTCAGAGATTGTGTGAATGCTTTTATTAATTATGTAAAAAATCCTAAAGAATGACTGGCATCGAGAAGCCTTAGTTTAACGAAGTGAAAATTCTTCCAGTACTTTAAATAGTTTTGCCAAATATTTTTTCACCATGAATTACGGTAAGACCAACAGGAAATTAACTATATGAAATTTACCGTCCCTACTGTGGGGTGAACATTTAGCTAAAGTAACAGATCTACAAACTCACAACACAGCCAAATATGGGGCCCTGGTCAAGTATAAGTGGTTAAATGACAGCTAATTGTATGTATGGTACATAAAAAGCTCCTTTCTCAGGCTCACCTTTTTGTCCCACTGCTGATGAAGGTAGCGCAGGAGGATGTTGGTTTTCTCTGTTACAATAACTGAAGGATAGAAATAACCAAAAAATAGTGTCACCATTTTGAACAAATTAGGATTTTATCAAATCACTCCATATCATGAACTTATTTCCAAAATATTGCTTTGCCATCGATTGTTTTTATTTCTCAAGTTTTACTGCCTAATTAAGTCTTTGAAGCTGAGCTAATAAATGGTATCCAACAGTAAATTAGAGCATATTGGAAAATGGTTTTGGTACTTACTTTGTTCTGATGGGTATTCACGAGTTGGAAGATACACAGAGGGCCTCCGGTTCTGTGAATAACGATTTAAACAGGTTGCAAATATAATACAATAACGTTCTTGATTCATCAAATGTCTTCATATATCTATATATATTCTTCAGATAAAAGAAAAATGTTGCATGTTGTTAACATGTGTGACATTTATTATTGCCTTTTGATAGGAGCTGGTAGCTCAGACCATTGCTCAGCTTTTGTTTCATAACTGGTATTTGGTAGCCAGTTCGTACTGACAAAACACTCATTATTCTCTTTATCTGTTAACAAGAATCAAGAATAGACTTTACAGCAAGTCTGTGTAACTCCGATCAAGGCAAGAGTGACATATGTTGGTGTAAGTAAGCTACTCACAGATGCTTTACAAACAGAGTCTGCATGGAACCGGCTGAAATTGCTCTTGTTGTAAACAGGGAGCCCTTTCAAGAAATCTGCCTGTGGGAAGACAAGTTATGATATGAGAGGATGCCCAGTTGTTTGTCTTTTTGTGTAATCTTATACTATATGCCTTTCACTTTCATCTTGCAGCTGATCTAATATTAATAACAAACTGTCAACTAGCCTCTGACAGATGCCATCATCCCAAATACAAAAAAAGGTATACAGGGTTCCGAAAGGGGCTAACTGTCAACCTACAATTGTCAATGTCCAGACCAATTTCTGTCTGATGTCAACCACTTGTCACATACCGTAGTGGCCAATGCCGTCTGTAAGCCACGTTCTGATTTAAGGGCTATAGTGAAAATGAAACTGTAGCTACAGTTTGAACTAGTGTGAAATTATTGTCTCAACAATCAATGCTGAAATGGTTACAATTTGTATTGATTGGCCAAGGAGGACAGTCTGATGCAAAACATCAGGGAGCCATGATAATGATAATCTGGGTGGGGAGCCCCGGCAGATGACTGACTGGGGACAATGGTCATTGAACCCACGCTGGGCGTTCCCCCGGATCTATCCTAAAGAACGGCCTGTTCGTTGCAGCAACAACAACCCTCCAAGTAACGTTATCGATCACCCTTCAACCTTGACTAACAGATGTCTGCAGGAATCTGAGGCGATGACATCCAATACTCAACAACTGAGAGCAGTCCGTCACACCCTGCTGCTGCTGCCGGTCTAGCCTGGGCGAATGAATGCCAACCAAGAAGCAGATGTACTGTAGCTAAAACTAACAACTGCCAAAAGTTGTCCTCTGAGAGCCAGGGGTCTTCAACATTTTTCAGGCCAAGGACCCCTTCGCTGAGAGATACATATTGATGTATACAATTGTGTTGCAGATTCAACTTCTCATAGATAGTTGGATTCAGTTTTAAACACTCAAATATTTAGTCAACTTGACCGTTGGCTCTGTACTTTTGGTCTGCTCTTTTCCCCTCTACAGCAACTCTCTGAAAATAGCCTATCTACAAGCTCACAAGGCCTCTTGAGCTTGTAGATCAGCTATTTTCGGTGAATATGTTCCCCATCGCACAAAGATTTTGGCGGACCTCCTGTAGTAACTCTGAGGACCCCCTAGGAGTCCCGGACCGTCTGTTGAAGACCCCTGTTCTCTGAGCTATGGGGATATATTTTGTAGCGAACATTACAGGTTTTTGAATGCAAGTTCCCTCTTGGGTGGTGGTTACCTTCTCCATGATGACAACGGCAGTAATAATATCCAGTGTCGACACGCCGACTTGTGGAGCTGCCTGGCTCGCTGTGTAACGGTCGGTCGTGACGGCAGGCTGAGGCAGGGCAGTGTGTAACGCTGTGTTAGCCACGCTAGCTTCAACTAGCTAGCCCTAGCCGACACACACACACAATCTATCTTCTCAGTTCCCCGTGGAAAAATACAATATAAATAACACCCCTTCACGTGGAAATTGTTGTCGTCATTCTACACACGAGTGGTCGTGGAAAAACGGTTTTAATGTTGACATAAGACGTGTCCACGTTTGTGTTTAAGTGAGTTTTAGCCAGTGCTAGTTTACACAGGACTTCTTCTGCTAGCATGTCATGATGGCTGGAAGTAGAAGGAGGAGGTGACGTTTTATTAAGGCACGCCCCCTATTGCGCCCATTGGCTTTCCGGCGTTTTCACGTGGTAATAGCTTGACGAGATATCCAATCAGACATAAGGGGGGGCTTCGTGCATAATTGGTTTGAAGCACTTTAAGACATAGGCAACGGAGGGATGCCCTTACTACACCACACACACCACCACCCGGTTTATTAGGTGCCTCTCTACTACCACCCATAGAGTTATAATATAAATATCGGCTACTACCACCTAGGGATCAATACCATTTCTGATCCGGTCGGAGCGGAATTACTTTACGTCATCAGGTGGCCGGAACCAACGACCGGAACCACCGGCACCGTGCACCTCCAAAATGATTCCCCTAGTTTAAAACTGGTTTAGTTTGGTATAATCGTTTCGTTTCTTTTGGTATAATAATGGTTTGGTATAATAATAAATCTTTTATTCTAACTCTTAGCGCGAGCAGCGAGACTACACTAATTGATTTGCATTATGTGGGGAACAAAAACAATGCGACGCCAACCGGAGCCCACCACCGGAACATGATTATTTTTTTCCCTTTTTCTAAACCGGATCACACGGCTCAGTTTAGAACGAATACCAGGCTTTCCTCCGCGGTGGAAAGGCTGGTGACGCGAGGTTACCTACCACCCCATAGCAACTGTTGAAAGCTGCTGGATGTAGAAGCACAGCAAAATCCAAGGTTAACAAAGTTAGGCTTATTCTATTCCAAATTATGTTGTTTTTTGTTTTATAACAGTAGACTAGCACTAGCAGTATCGTGGTTAATTGGAATTGTATGTGGAATATATCATACAGTGTTGTAAGGCAGTGCCAGTTGCCATTGCATGGTATTTGGCTTTTGTTGAAAGGACTCTGAATTCCTCAACTTTCCTCATTGTTTTCACACTTTCCACGACCGCTTCCACAATGGTGTAGGATGACACTGAATGTCAGATCAAGGTCCCTTCTCTGGGGTGCAGTCAGACGAATCAATATCAGTCTCAGACAAGACAGTTGTGGGGATTTCCATACATTCAGAATCTATGCTGTGCAAGAGCATCCAGGTATCACCTGTTGCAGAGTCGGGTGGATCACTCTCAGCCATGCCCCGAAGCAGCTGCACCAGGGCAGAGCAGAGAACCTTCTTCAGAGTTCTAAAGTTTTGTTGAACTTCTACATTTAAAATAAACTGTCCATGAGTTTATTGGATCCAAACAGGAATGAAAATTAGATAGAATCATGCTGCCCTTTTTTACAGCATGGCTCAACAAGTGGGTTGAGCACATCCAGTTCGTTGCTGGTGCTGGACACAGAGTGATAGTTCAAAATAATACAAGTCCGCACAACAGCATTGCTCCTGAAGTGTTTAGTTTACTTTAAAACAGAAAGTGCAGTGAAATATATGTAGCCTGTATATTTTTTATACTAGAATCCATTTCATAGACCTTTAGACTCTAAAGGATATAAAAAACATTGTTGTGCCCTGCAGGTTTCTCAAAAATGTGGGTGCCTTAATGCCTTCACACTAGCCTAAAAACATTCAAATTTGATACAGTAGTGTGCTGATTTGCCTGGGTGGCCTCACTGGTCCTTAACCCTCCTTCCTCCAGCACCATGCCTTCCCGGACTCCATAGGAACAGTTACCTAGCAACAAAAGCCACGACAACTGCATCAGCTCCCATATTCCTATGAGGAGCATGGGAGCTGATAGGATAAACTCATTCATTATTTCTTTGAGGAACTTTTTTCATGGGTACAAAATGTTACTGCAATAGCATAGTCATAGTTATTCTGTACTACAACATAAATGAAAAAAATGAATCGCCTGAACCTCAGAACTAGAAATGTAGCTACCTAAATTTCACTCATATAAGCTAATTGTATAGAGATTAGTAGGCCTAGCCTTGTATGCAGCAGGACAGAAGCATACAGAATTCAGCTATGGGCTACATTGGGGTAGGATTGAGTATGCTTGTGCATCATCTCCCCATATCATCTCCCCATACCTGGCCGAAAGTATTGGTGTACACAAATAAAACCGTTTCGGCCCAAAACTGTTTTATTTGTGTATGGAATCGATTTTGGAGCACATTTTACACAGCCTGTGTCTGTGATGGGTTTTTCTGTTCAATCTGGCTTGCAGTGATAGCACTGCAGTGCAAGTAGGCCTACTGTGCTGCTGGTTGTGTGCGTCAATCATCAGTAGGGGCCCTGGGCAGCTCTTCAAACATCTCTCTCTCTCTCTCTCTCTCTCTCTCTCTCTCTCTCTCTCTCTCTCTCTCTCTCTCTCTCTCTCTCTCTCTCTCTCTCTCTCTCTCTCTCTCTCTCTCTCTCTCTCTCTCTCACACACACACACACACACACACACACACACACACACACACAACACACACACACACACACACACACACACACACACACACACACACACACACACACACACACACACACACACACAGATGACAATTTAAGGACTTTTAAGACCTTTTTAATACATCAAAAAGAAATAAAAGAAAAACACTATAACTGCATCGAAAGTAATCAACAAACTATACTATAAAAACGGGTCTAATAATATAAAAAAGAGGCAAACATTTTAATAGCCGTAGCCGATCTACAAGCTCACAACGCCTCCTTTGCAGGCGTTTGTCAGGGGGGGGGGTTACGAATTATGATTATTATGGGGGGTCGCGGCCTGAAAAGGTTGGGAACCAGACAGTGTTGTAGTTGTAGCCCAGCCCTACTCTGTAAGTGCTGAACGACAGGTAGCCGGTAGCGTGTCCGTCATGTAGAGGCGCTATACCAACATGCCAACAGGATCCAGACCAGATACAATTAGATTATTGGATTGACTGCAACAGATTATAGCGCGCCTGCGTGTCCGATGCTTTATTATAAGAAAACACGTGTGTAATCTCACAGGGATTCTTGATAATTAAGGTAAGGACAATTGTCACATTGGCATAAATATATTTACTTTTACGGGGCAATAGTTAGGCGTATCTTTTATGGTCTGTTAAAGTGGCCGGCTATGGCTAATCGGCAAGAATGAGGGAATTGCGCATGGAGTTTCGCGGCAATTAACTGACATTCGACATTAATAGAAACTCTTAAATTAAATGTGATTTAGCCTTCAGATAGGCTAGAGATAGACAAAAGGGTAAACATTCTAGTACTTGCCTCATTTGATGCGCCAGACCACTCTGTCTATTCAGCTTTTTGTGTTTTACTCCCCTATTCAATTTCAGCCTAAAGCGCACGCTTTGTGTTGTCTGGGAACTACATGGGTTTTAGAGAGACCTAAACATAGAGACATACAAACGACTACCATTACATCAACCAGAATTGGCACAAACAACTCAAAATAGTCACTCAATATTTCTGTGTTAAATATTTGATTCATTAGGCTATATATAAGATGATGAGGCTATACTTCCATCGGATCCTAGACTAAACACGCTGCCTGGAACTGATTATGATCACAAAATAAGTGCACAGTTAGAATGATCATTAATAACCCTTCAGAAATGCATTTTGTACAACTATTCGCCTGTTAATGCCCATCTTGGTGATTGTTGACATTGTTGTCAACTAAACTTGGATGCCTTAGACATAGAGCAGCCTCGTTGTTTCTAATGCTCTTTTCTGGACAGCAATCCCCATGGTACTTAAACAACCACATGAGGCCACATTATATAACAGTTCTGACTCCAACTTCTCCAGTGACCTCATGGAGAATCACAGAGCAAATAAATTCATGACAGCATAAAACAGATACATTCACAATACATGTTTCTTTAATTAAAACAAAAACTATAGGCTATATAGTTCAATAATTGCATTAATCACTTCTTTACCTATATATCTATGAAATCTATGAAAACGTTTTATCTGCAATACAATTGTATACAATATGTAGTGGGGGTCCCTGCTTCTCTATCTCTCTCTCAGCTAGGGGGTCCTTGGGCTGAAAAACATTGAAGACCCCTGCTCTCTCTCTCTCTCTCTCTCTCTCTCTCTCTCTCTCTCTCTCTCTCTCTCTCTCTCTCTCTCTCTCTCTCTCTCTCTCTCTCTCTCTCCCTTTCTCTCTCTCTCTCTCCCTTTCTCTCTCTCTCTCTCTCCCTCTTTCTCTCCCTCTTTCTCTCTCTCTCTCTCTCTCTCTCTCTCTCTCTCTCTCTCTCTCTCTCTCTCTCTCTCTCTCTCTCTCTCTCTCTCTCTCTCTCTCTCGCTATATATATATATGTGTATATATATGTGTATATATATATATTTATATATATATTTATCACTACAAAAAAGTAACTTCTTAAAGACATAATTGGAAATACTGTATGTTATACGATAACTGTGTGTGTGTGTGTGTGTGTGTGTGTGTGTGTGTGTGTGTGTGTGTGTGTGTGTGTGTGTGTGTGTGTGTGTGTGTGTGTGTGTGTGTGTGTGTGTGTGCGCGTTGTTTGAAAAATGACATACTGTATAGTTGCCCTTGACTGACTTTTGCTTTCCTCATGGACCTACTGTACTTGTGGATTATAGCAGTAAAAGCAACTTTTTGTGGTTGAATTTGACACATTGTCCAGGGTGTTGTGCACCTTAACTCATGCACAATGCACTGATACTCTTCTTGCACCTTAATGTCTATCCTACTATCCTACTATAATTCTAGTAACCTCTGTAGTGGTACGTGAGTGAAGTGGTACGTGAGTGAAGACACCCGGTTCTCCTCACTGGCTGGACCAATTGCTCTGATTTTGCACACAGCCATTGACCATTACCATCTGAACACAACTGTGAAGCCCGTTTTTCAATTTAATCAAATCCCAGCTTCTTATTAGCGTTTTTGTGTCAAAGAATGTCGTCCCATAGCTGCGGCTGCCCAGCTATGGGACAAACTGCCTCCCGGGTTGCCAGATCATGTGCGCATATCCCCCCACGGATGCGCTGCGCCGACCGGGTATGGTCTAGTATTATGAACAGTACTACTGTAGGCTATACCAGCTGCTATGCTGCTCATGCACCATATTACTAATACCATGTACATAATGTTCGGATGGATATGCTATGTGTAAATATGTAGATACCTTGTTGTCTTTCTTTGATTCCTAAGTCTTTTTATATGGGCTATTATTAGAGGTGAATGCGTTACCCTCCGTAATATCAAACTGCCCAGCTAAGCTCCCTGCAGTCAAAACATACTCATCACCACCAACCACCACACAACATTTCTGTGTGGGCAAAAGATGTGCAAGTAGGCTTAAACACAGACCTACAGGTAGTCATCCAGGGAAATTATAATCTCCTGCAAATAACAGTGCATCCAAGATTTTAAAAACATCAGCTGGATGACTACATAAGTATATAAATCACAGCTTCTTAACATTAATTAGGACATTGCTGATGTGTGTGTGTGTGTGTGTGTGTGTGTGTGTGTGTGTGTGTGTGTGTGTGTGTGTGTGTGTGTGTGTGTGTGTGTGTGTGTGTGTGTGTGTGTGTGTGTGTGTGTGTGTGTATTTATCCATCCAAGTTGAACACAAATGTTCTATTCTAAAGGACAAAGTGCACTGGTATTGTTTCTTTCAAGAGAGACAGCTTGTGATACAGTATGTAGATCTCAGATCAGAGAGAGAGAGAGAGAGAGAGAGAGAGAGAGAGAGAGAGAGAGAGAGAGAGAGAGAGAGAGAGGTATAATCCCTCTGTGTAGCGGGGGAGCAGCAGGAAGGTAGGATAATACTCTTCAGGCAGAGAGACATTCACATTGCCACTCTCCAGTTTTCAGTGCTAATAACAAACTAATATCAATTACCTACCTGGCATGAGTTATGACTACTTTGTCCATGTAGAGGGAATTTTTGTTTCTGATTATTAAGCTTGTATGTATGTTTGGAAATAAGTATTGAGGGCGAGGCTGTTATTCTCTATAACTGTAGTGAAACATGCTAATAAAAAGGAGTTATGATGTCCTTACTTGTAATATTGATATCCTCCTATAATTCTATAAACCTCTGTCTGTCTGTCTGTGCTGTGTGCACAAAAACGCCCGGTTCTCCTCAGTGGCTGGACCAATTGATCTGAATTTGCACACAGCCATTCAGCAGTTCCATGTGCATGGAACTGCAAAACCCGTTTTTCGATTTCACCAAATCTCAGTGTTTTTGTGTAAAAGAATGTCGCCATGGTTACGGGGCTGCCCAGCTATGAGATGAACTGCCTCCCGGGTTGCCAGGTCATGTGGGCATGTCCCCCCACGGATGCGTCGACCAGCTATGGACTAGTATTGATAATTTACTATGCGGCAACAATTACTCACATTGGGCATGTTTCTGTGTGCACGAAGGATTTGTTCAGCAAGGCTGTGTGTGTGTGTGTGTGTGTGTGTGTGTGTGTGGGTGTGGGTGTGGGTGTGGGTGTGTGTGTGTGTGTGTGTGTGTGTGTGTGTGTGTGTGTGTGTGTGTGTGTGTGTGTGTGTGTGTGTGTGTGTGTGCGTGTGCGTGTGCGTGTGCGTGCGTGCGTGCGTGTGTGTGTGTGTGAGCATTAATCTTCCTATAACCATTATGGCTCAACAATGGATACTTTTTTCCCCTGTGTGGTTCAACGGAACTCTCTCCTTCATTGGTGTTTCGCCTTGATTGCATCTAAACCCTAACATTTAACTTCACTAAAACTAAAACCTAACCTCAAAACTCTGTCCGCCTGGGCGAAACACAGGGACAAGAGACTCTCCTGTAATTCAACCTGGTGCATGGCTTTGGCTCCCTGTGGGATCAATGTTTGCAGCCTGCACAGTGTGAGCTCATGGTTGCCGGATTTAAGACAGAAGGATATTACTGTCCCCTTCTATTAATACCCTGCTTGACTTGGTAAACGAAGTCACTGCTCAGCCAAGTCAGACAGAAAGTAGCTGGGGTTAACTTGTAATTCATGGATTTTGCGGGCCTCAAGGACACAGTATTATGTAGTTGGGGGTCCCTGATTGCACAATTGTTATTGAGGTCTAGGACTCAAGTGGCTATATTGCCTTGTTATGGGGCAGCAGTGGCTCAGGAGGTACAGCGTTTGCTAGGGAAATGAAATGTTCCTGGTTCGATCGCTTGCTCCCCAGGGTTATTGTCAACGTGTCCCTGAGCAAGACAATGAACCCCTAATTGCCCCGATGAGCAGGTTGGTGACTTGCATGGTTTCCTCCGTCATCGGTGTGTGAATGTGTGTGTGTGTGTGTGTGTGTGTGTGTGTGTGTGTGTGTGTGTGTGTGTGTGTGTGTGTGTGTGTGTGTGTGTGTGTGTGTGAATGGGTGAGTGTAATGCACACTGTGAAGCACTTTGGATAAAGGTGCTATAGAAATGCACCATTTACCATTTATTTACCATTTTACTTGGGTAACCACGTATCCCTTGGTTAACCCATTCAATCCGAGAACGCAATCAACGCATCTGTGTAATTTTAGATTTGAGCTATAACCATTAGGCTATTTTATACTTTGGCTATTCAAAAATAGCAGATCTACAAGCTCATAGGAATATTCTCATTGGACACTCTTATGGGTAAATCAGATGACACTATCCACATGCACGGTGGCTCACAAAGATAGAGCTAAAGACCCCAGGGTGGTGTTTGACATTCTGGTTTTACTTTACAAGTGCAGTGCCTATTCAGAACATGTGCCCCTTTTGAGCCCATCCGATCAACTTCACCCTCGACACTGCACTTCATTAAGTAATCAATAATATATTGTGTTAACAAGTTTGAAATCTAGCAGATTCTCGAGATATGCAAAGGACAATTATACAGACAAACAAAGTCCTGGAATTTATAGATTGATGTTCAGAACGAGTGCCGTGCTACAAGCTTGTGGATCTGCTATTCTTTTTTAAATCGTGAATAGGGACGCTATATTCAAGTGGTTAAGTAACATGTGTGACATTCAAATAGAAAACAACCCAAATTACTAAAGCTAGTAGTAGCTATGTAGTGCAGAGTACACAAACTTAACTGGGATAGACTACTTGGTCTGTGCTGCAAAAGAGGGTGTATAGTTATATTTTGTTGGCTCTTGTACCGTCGCTTTGTGTGTGTGTATTTTGAAATGGGTGTTTCTGGATGCACCTTTCTTTGCCATTGTGCAGATTATGGGATTAATGTGTTTGATAATTTACATGATGGTGTGTGTGTGTGTGTGTGTGTGTGTGTGTGTGTGTGTGTGTGTGTGTGTGTGTGTGTGTGTGTGTGTGTGTGTGTGTGTGTGTGTGTGTGTGTGTGTGTGTGTGTGTGCGCGCGTGCGTGCGTGCGTGTGTGTGTATGTGGTGTGCATTCCAACAGAGCAGCAGCCATGCTGACCAGCTTCATGGATAGTCTTTTCTGCTGCCTGACAGGAGGAAACGCAGACAACATTGTGGTTCCCATAGAGACCTCAGAACCAGCAGATGGCTATGAGTTTGTGGAGCTCAAACCAGGCCGGGTTCTGCGTATCCGACACATCATCCCTGACCGGCCGGTGGTCGAGGAGCCCAGCACGCAGGCAGGCAGTGTGAGCTGTAAACGCAAGATCACAGTTTACCGCAACGGGCAACTGATCATAGAAAACCTGTTAGACAGAGAAAAGCCAGAGATGGAAAACTGCCAGAACGGAGATATAGAGCCCAACAGCACGAGAGACGCAGAGGCGGACCAGTCTGGCGGCAGCGGCTCCTCGCCACCTGTCACCATCACTGAGTCCAAAGGTGACGCTGGGACAACTGGGAAAGATGTGCCGCTTGGCGCAGGAGAAGGAATGACACCCGCTCCTGGACAGCCTGACCAGCCTCAGCAACCCAGGATACGCAGACGGAAACCCAAGCGAACGGTGGTGATCGACTGCGAGAGGAAGATAACGTCCTGCAAAGGGACGCACTCAGACTTGGTATTATTCTTCATCCACGGCGTGGGGGGCTCTCTGGACATCTGGGGCAACCAACTGGACTTTTTCTCTCAGCTGGGCTATGAGGTCATTGCCCCGGACATGGCTGGACATGGTGCCAGCTCAGCACCACATATAACCGCAGCATATACATTCTACGCCCTTGCTGAGGATATACGACTCATTTTCAAGAGATATGCACGCAAGAGGAATATTCTCATTGGACACTCTTATGGGTAAAATCAGATGACACTATCCACATGCACGGTGGCTCACAAAGATAGAGCTAAAAGACCCCAGGGTGGTGTTTGACATTCTGGTTTTACTTTACAAGTGTAGGGCCTATTCAGAACATGTGCCCCTTTGGAGCCCATCCGATCAACTTCACCCTCGACACTGCACTTCATTAAGTAATCAATAATATATTGTGTTAACAAGTTTGAAATCTAGCAGATTCTCGAGATATGCAAAGGACAGTCATACAGACAAACAAAGTCCTGGAATTTATAGATTGATGTTCAGCTTCAACATTTACAATGCCCATGTAACTAAACTCATGTAACTAAATGATCATTCGCTTTAACTTTAGATTCATTATTTGACACTGCTTTGATACAGTGTTTTGAGAACAAGAACGATGTTTGAGGAAAGTTCCATTACATCCACTGTCAACATCGTTTCTATGTCAGTACATTGTAGACAAAAGTACAACAAATCCTGATTCCTCTGACTTCTCTGACACCCAGCCCCGTGAAGTTTTATTTTATTCTGCTCCTACAGTGTGTCATTCTGTACGTTCCTGGCCCACGAGTACCCAGACCAGATCCATAAGATGATTATGATCAACGGGGGAGGCCCCACAGCTTTGGAGCCCAGTCTCTGTTCCATCTTCAACCTGCCCACCTGTGTACTACACTGCCTCTCCCCTCTACTAGCCTGGAGCTTCCTTAAGTATGACTAACTCTGTGTGATTGTCTGTGTGTGTACAAAAATGTATGTGTTCATCCGTGCGTAATTGATTTCATGTGTGTGTGTGTGTGTGTGTGTGTGTGTGTGTGTGTGTGTGTGTGTGTGTGTGTGTGTGTGTGTGTGTGTGTGTGTGCGCGCGCGCACACATGCATGTGCATGCACGTGGGCACAACATGCACACGGGCGCATGTCTGTACATGCTGTTTGGTCCTACAAACCAGACTGTGAAAATGAAAGCAGAAAGGGAGAGAGAGAAAAAGATGTAACAGTGTTGATGAGTCACAATTTATTTGGCATGTCATCAAGGTCCATTTGTGGCCTAAATCAGGCTAATGTGCACCTTGTGGACTCTGCCTCCGATAGGGCTGGTTTTGCTCGGCAGGGTGCCAAAGAGAAGCAGCTGCTGAAAGAGAACAATGCCTTCAACGTGTCATCGTTTGTGCTGCGTGCCATGATGAGTGGGCAGTACTGGCCTGAGGGGGATGAGTTGTACCACGCTGAACTTACAGTCCCCGTTCTGCTGGTACATGGCATGTACGACAAGTTTGTCCCTCTGGAAGAGGACCAGCGCATGGCTGAGGTAAGGACAACGTTATCAGCTAGATACAAAGTGATCACGTCCCCAGTGAGAACATGTCCACAGTTACATACTCCATTTGTGAGGGAGCTTGCCAGAAAGTGACCGCAAGATGTTTTTGGTTTTTGGTATCATTACTCAAAGGAAGAACAATTAGAACTGTTCTTTACATAGATATAAAAGAGTAGCTTGGTCATAAGCACTTCCATTTTCACAACCACCTACCTTGGAGAGGCTGGGGGACCAGATGTTGCTGTTATTATAATAATCGCATCACGGAGGCACCCATGGATTGATTACCTCTTCCATGTTTGACATGGAAGCACTGTTGCTATGAATGCAAATTCCTGTTATGTCTCCTCATTCCTCTCCTGAGTCCTGTATATTTAAAATGTTACTGTGTCCATCTCCTTGTCTGTCTCCTGACAGATCATTATTTAGGGCAAAGTTACAAAGGCATTGTTAATAGATATTGCAGATTGACAATCTTACTTTGAGCAGAGATACAGTAGCGATTGATGATGAAGCTAAAATGGCAATTATTACCCTATTTACAACTGTGTTTTTGTTTGTTTTTTTGTCAGATACTTCTTCTGGCTTTCCTAAAGGTCCTAGATGACGGCAGCCACATGATTATGATGGAATGTCCAGAGACTGTTAACACACTTCTTCATGAGTTCCTCCTCTGGGAGCCCGACATCCCGTCCAAGAAAGAATCCAAAGCTCGTCCAGAGACTGCGAAAGCCCGACCTGACACTACCAAGGTGGCATCTGAAACCGCAACAGTCCGACCTTTAACTGCTCAGTAACCTCCTCAAATGGCAGCATGTAGGAAAATAGGCAGTCAAAGGGTACTGTGAGTTGTCTCACTGCACATTGACTGTGAACAGACCTGAGGATGCCAGAGCATAACAGTGTATCATTCATGGCTGGCCATGTCATCATATCCATGTGTGCCTCTTCTGGAACTCAAAACAGTTGAACTGAGCTGGTCCTGAACTGCTGTAACTGTATGGGGTGGACCAGATTTGCCAGTCTCTGAACTTGCTCCTGAACTGGTCTAGCTCGCGGCTGAAAATGTGGATGTCCAGGTCTCGTCTTTGTTGCAAAGATGGACAGATCAAAATGGGCACCAAACGTTTGTTTCCATGAGGATGCTTGAGGTTCTCTATGGCAGATATGCCCACGGCTGTGCCTTGAGGTGATGTGTGACCAAGGAAGGGTCAGAAAAAGGGGGGTACAAATGGAAAGAGCAGTCACTGGGGATTTCAAATGAGCAGTAGCATGGTCTCTCATTCATCCTAGTACAAAAGCTGCCTGTGGTGTTCAAGAGCCCAATACAAGTGAGGGGCTCCTACAGTACTGAGGAATACAGTGCTAATGTTTTGACTTGTTAAAAACAACACAGGAGTGATGGAGAGGCAAAAGGACAAGGTGTTAAAAGTATTTTAAGAAAAGTATAGTATTCTAAGAAAAGGCCTGCTAAATGGTCTTAAACAACTACTTTTTAATGCTATATTGTTTTTCCAAGCATGGTTGGGGAAAAAGGAGCATTTGTTTTTGGCAAGTGCGCCAACTGCAAGGCTTTGAGGCTCGTAAGGTGTACCCGAGCGAGCCGAGTCTTCACCAGCCATCATTACGGGCAGCGTATTGCACAATGCAGCTTTCTATTCAAGTTTATTAAATAAATTCATATTATGCAGTATTTTGTGGTTAGCAGAAATGCATATATATGTTTAAAATTTGAAAACATTTAGAAATATTTAATAATGTATTTAGACTTACTACAATAATTGGGGTGCTGCTAGCATCTATGACAGCATAGACACAACGGAGATGATTATTATACGTGCATGACAATCAGAGGTGCTTGAACAGCAGTGTAATTACTTCATGTAATACTTTTCAGGCACTTCAAAGAATCAATTGAGAATCGTGAAATGGTTGCACTACCACATGTAATACTTTGTATTCGCAGGCTAACTGTGATGATTTTACAAATCTAAACTAGTTTTTCAGAGAGGGAACATAACTGCACATGAGAGACTCACATTTGCCATGAAGAGGATTTGTCTGTAAATAATTTGCGCTTATTTTGCACCAGAATTATGCTGAAGGATGAATGTTTTCCACATATTTGTTGGCACGTACATACCAAAGAAAATTTACATTTACCAATCTCTCATTCTCTGTCTGTCTGTCTGTCTGTCTGTCTGTCTGTCTGTCCCAACAACCCAACTGATCCATTTCTGAGTTATTTAAAGTATGTGAATGAGAGGCCAACGTTTGTGTCTGATAAGTGTCCTCATTCAGTCCTCGTGACATTTCTAAATCTTTGTTTTTTTTAGCACTTTGTGCACAATTGACATTAAACACATATGCTGCAGGCTACTCTACGTAGCCACTTTTAGCAGATTGAGTTATACAACACGTATAGTTCAGCTGTTCTTGGCACTGCAGTGGTTCAAAAGTATTTCAGACATAAAAATCTATAATTTTCCAGTTGGGTTTCCGCATTGTAGAAACAACCATGTATTTCTTATGGAGGAAGAGAACATCTTTGGTGATTCAACTGTTTTATTTATGCTATGCTTATGTATGTTATTACAATTCCAACTCAATTTGGCAATAATATCCACCATCACATTTTGTGCACTTGTGTCTTACATTTTGTTTCTGTGTTTGCCTTTGATAATGAATGACTCCATAGATGGATTTCCAATATGACTATTTTATCATAAAAGTTTAAAAAATGATGACTTAACTGTTTTCTTCATTTGGCAAGGGCAAGTGTGTGTGTGTGTGTGTGTGTGTGTGTGTGCGTGCGTGCGTGCGTGCGTGCGTGCGTGCGTGCGTGCGTGCGTGCGTGCGTGTGTGTGTAGAAACTGAGAATGACTTAAGACAACTCGGTAAGCTGAAAATATAATCCGTTCTTCCTTGTACCACGACAAACGTTTCCTAAAAGCTTTGTCGTTTTACATGAATAGTCCTACATGAATGCCTTGCATTCCAGGACTAACGGTTGTGGCTCCTACCTGTCATCCAGCTTCTGATGGCCTTCAGCCCAGCAAATGTTCACCTGGACTCTGTCATAGTATTCATTTAACTGTTCCTTGCCCTGTCTGAACCAGTTGTTGGCCTGATCGTAGACATGTTGAGCTTGTAGATCTGCTATTTTGGCCAAAGAGATAGGGAAAAAAGGAGGGAGACTAGTATAGAGCCCTGGGGGACTCTATACATAACTCTAGCTCCCAGAAAATCAAATGGTATTTTTCTGCTTATGTTATTCATCTTGCATTCCACATCTTGTTATTTCAACGGGTCTGGTGTCAAAGTCTTTTGTTCTTCTGTAGGCATATTAAAGTCAATTTGTTTAATGGGAATACTGATCTTAGGGGATTAGTCTACTGGAGCCTCACCTTTTGTGTTGGCAAATTATTTGCTGAATGCTGATATTCTGCAGATTCTTTACACCATCTGTATAACAATTATTATTATTATGACTATTGTTAATGACAATAGTAGTAGTAGTCTAAAATATGCTATCCTGTACTTCATGCATGTCTGGGATCTGTATGGTGTGTCCTGTCTTTTGAGGACCTCTGGTGCTTCTTGAGTGTAAAAGTAAATCAAAATATAGCTCACAGTATTTATTTTTATTTAGCAAGAAAATATAGAATATTAATTAAAACCAGCTCAAACCAAAATCAACATACATTAAAATTACAATTCTGCAACTCTTCTCTAAAATGTTATAAAGCCATGTACGTAGTTTGTCAACAGCATGTAGTACAAAGCGATCTTGGCTCAATGTTCGCTGTCTTCATTATAAACAATATTACACATAGCTTACTTTTATTTATATTAAAAATATGATGAATGATCTAAAGCATCTCACTAAGACTAAGCAATCAGAAATATTTAAGTATGGCAAAAATAATTATTTACATCTACTCTAGTTCTAGTAAGGTCTGTCTGTTTGTTTATCTGTCTTTTGACCACATCCCAGGTCGACTGGGCACCAGAGCGGTGTGTTATGATCCAGGGTAGGTCATGGGGGACTTTCTGAAATGTTTTATACTTTTAACAATGTGGAATATCACTTTAAAAGAGAGAGAAACAATGCTAATCTACTCTGATTTCTGTGTGTACCCCAGACAGTTTTAAATTGATAAAAAAATTCCATTGATTGAATACCAAGGACCTCAATGGACACAAGACCACAAGGACTTTTTCGGACAGACCTTTTAGTCAGAAATGTTATTAACTGTACTTATGCTGTTCTGTTTTTTTTACATTTATGCCTAATAAAATATTCAATCAATCAATTCAATATTTGATATCCATCTGATCAGAACTCAGACCCCCCCACCCCCACTTAAGCCTATTCAAGTTCAAATTCTTTAACTGTCCTAATGAATGGCGAGATACAACATTACAGAAAGTATTAACATAATGGAATAACTAATAAAAAAAAAGGCCAAGTACTTTGTGCCTATTTCGCCTGTCTAATACATTCATAAAGTAATTAAACAAATAACTCAACTTTCAAAGCTCAACTTTTCTTTTTACATCCTCTAAATAGCACATACTGTACAGCAGCCTACATCTTCCTCTGTAAAAGACATGCATGACATGTACATTTCTAATCTCTCAAAAGAGTGTGCAGTCAAACAACTTTGAAAAAAAGGGTGGACATGGCCCACCCTCCCTTCATTCACTCTCTCTCTCTGTGTTTTCCCCATAGAGTTATAATACATGGGTTTTTTCATCAGACCTCCAGAGTGACAGTGGGACCATTGTTGGCCTCCTCCACTTTGACTGTACTCTCTTTCTTATCTTCATTCTCTCCCTCTACCACCAATGGGGTGCTCTCAGCTGCCTCTTTTACTGCCGCCACCTGCTGGTCAGGAGTGGTGTCACCGTTTTCTTGCTCAGCTGGTTTGATCTCTGCTGCCACCTGCTGGTCGGGACTGGTCTTGCTGTTTTCCTGCTCAGCTGGTTTGGTCTCTGCTGCCGCCTGCTGGTCGGGACTGGCCTCGCTGTTTTCCTGCTCAGCCGGTTTGGTTTCTGCTGCCGCCTGCTGGTCGGGACTGGTCTCGCTGTTTACCTGCTCAGCTGGTTTGGTCTCTGCTGCCACCTGCTGGTTGGAAGTGGTGCTGCCGTTCTCCTGCTCAACTGGCTTGGTCTCATTGATGAGCTGGACGGAGTCGGTAGCCGTTGCTGTTACTTCCCCATTTTGAAGTGGATAGGCCCTGTCTACTGCGTCATACAGAAACTGGTACTGCGCCTGTGAGGGATATAGAGAGGCTTGTACATCAATGACTGACATCTATTTAATGTAGTAAATACTAGTACCATCCTACATGATACTGATACATTACAGAAATGATGATCACCACACACAGAACCAGAGTTGAGCCTTTTAGTGATGTTTTAAATCTCTGACCACTGCTTTTTTAAGGTGTGGTGAACAGTGGTGGAAAAAATACTAAATTATTTTTACTTAAGTAAAAGTATCAATACTGCAACGTAGAAACAGTAAAGTAAAGGTCTAGTATTCAAAATGTACTTGAGTAAAAGTACAAAAGTATTGGCATCAAAATACACTTAAAGTACCAAAAGTAAAAGTACTCGTATTGCAGAATGTTATTATAAGTTAGTTATTATATATAAAATGTATCAAAATCTTTTGAAAATAGCAGATCTACAAGCTCACAATGCCTCACGATGCGATGTGTTGTGAGCTTGTAGATCGGTTATTCTTAAATAGCCAAAGTTTAAATAGGGTTGATGTATGTTTTGTAAAATAATCAAAATCTACAAAGTAACAAGTGACTAAAGTTTTAAAATAATCGTAGAGGAGTAAAAAGTACAATTCTTGTGTCTGAGGTGTAGTGGAGTAGAAGTAAAAGTATAGAAATTTGGAAATACTCCAGTAAAGTAAAAGTACCTCAAAATTATACTTAAGTACAGTACTTGAGTAAATGTAGTTGGTTTACTTTACACCACTGATCCTACAACACAGAAATGATGACCACCACACACATGCAATAAGCACACTGACACAGAACCAGAGTTGGGCCTAAAGAGTGATGTTTTACAGCTCTGACTACTGTGCTTTTGTAAGGTGTGCGTCACGTGGTGAGTGACTTTGAGCCATTTCATCTCTGTCTTACCGGGCTGCCGATCATGCCCTGCCTCTCTTTGCGCAGGGTCTTGACCACCTGGAACACGTCCACCAGCTTCTCCGTCTCAGCGCTGTCCAGAAGGATCCACAGCGCACAGAACACTCCAGAACGCCTAGAGCCGTCACTGAGGAAGACCATGCATGCATGCATTGGTATTAAAATGCACCAGAAGTAGAAAGTACTCATTGTGCAGAATGTCCCATTTCACAAGTTTTCTAATATATAAAATGTATTAAAATCTTTTGAAAATGTATAATAAATGTATAATATTTGAGATGTAGTGGAGTAGAAGTTAAAGTACTGGAAATTGGAAATGCTCCAGTGAAGTAAAAATACCTCAAAAATGTACTTGAGTACATGTACTTTACCATGACCCTTTTATTCGCGATAAAAAAAAAGCTCAGATGTCAACCGAGGGGCAAGGTGTCTCTCTGTAGTTTCTTTTCTCAGTATTGAAGAGGGAAGTGCTGCACACACTGCTTCCTATGCTGCTAAAAGCTACTGAAGAACATTTCACATAGGCCTACATAAACATGCTGCCATCCTGTCACCATCACACCTATTATATTCTGCAGTGCTGCAATGTACATTCTCTCTCAGAGGTTCTAGCTCACTGTTTCCCAAACTGTGGGTTGGGACCCATTTTTAAAGTACATTTATTTTTCGCTCCCTACATTTTGTTTTTAATTATGATTATTTCAAAAGATTTTCAAAAAATTCCAAGATTTTATTATTAAATAATTAAAGACAAATTGAAATATTTTTCAAAATAATTTCATAATTATTTTTTTTCTTTCTCCATAAATAAGAAAAGATAACCTTTAAGAAGTAGTGAAAACAGCAGATCTACAAGCGCACAACGCATCACATCGCGACACGTTGTGAGCTTGTAGTTTGTTTTCACTAGCTTAGGTCACAGGGACACATCAAATTTCTCTTTTGGGTCTCGAGCTAAAAGGTTTGAGCGCCACAGTTTTCTGGCTCACCCGCAGTGTATCACTATGGGAGTGCTCCTGTCTGCCTTGCTTTGACCATAGCCGCTGGTCTGCTTGATGTGCTTCATCATGTCCGTCAAGTCCTCTGTGTTCTCTGGCAGCTCTCTGTCCGCCCACTTCAGGAAGTGGAACTGCCTCACCGGCCGGCGCTCTTTCCTCTGTTTGAGACAGTAGTCGTGTGTTTTAGTGGGTTGAGTTTTGTTCACTCAAATGCATGGGTAGCAGTAGCTCACATTGTACAGCACACACTGACAATTATAATAAATTATAAGTAAATATAATTTATTATAATTAAATAAATTTTAAGTCACAAAGTAAATGCTAAAAAAACTAAGCTCTCAAAGTTGAGGTGTGGTGCATATACTAATAAGAACAAAATCCTAGAATCAGTAGAAAGCGTATAAGGCACTGTTGCATGCAGTGTCTGAGGATTATAGCCATAAACATCATTTATACTGCATATAGTATGACAGTGTTGGTTGCCAAAAACTAGCATTTTCTTTTTTGTGATCAAAAGATTATTCATTTTTAAATAACAAAGAACAACACAAAACAAAAAGGAAATTGAAACAAAACATGACATGACATGACAAGGTCCACACCCACATCCAGCACCCACAACACCCAGTTCAGCCACACATGCAACATTGAAAAACATTTTTGGTGAGCGACACTGTTGTGTGACAAAGTAGAAATGAGGTGTTTTAGACGTTTTATATTCTAGGCTCTTTTATTCCCTAATAACAGCTACAAAGTGCTTTGCTGTGAAGCACAAGAGATAAAAATACAACTCTAAAAATGAAAGGGTAATATAGCAATACACAATCAGAGCATCAATTAATCATTAAAAGTTGATATCACATTCAGATCAAAGCCAGCGACCGAGTATAAAGTCAAATCCTATGTGGTTATTTGTAGGCCTAGCTTCGAGATTGTACAAATTAACTACATGAACCCTAGCATCCATAGTAAAATAAAAAAAAATACTTTCGTTTTTACTTTGTGTCACGTGTATGCATATTGTTTCAATGTTGCATGTGTGGCTGAACTGTGGTGTTGTGGGTGCTGGATGTGGGTGTGGACCTTGTCTTGTCATGTCATGTCATGTTTTGTTTCAATTCCCTTTTTGTTTTGTGTTGTTCTTTGTTATTTAAAAATGAATAATCTTTTGAGCAGATCTGTAAGCATCGCTTTGTGAGTAGATCAGCTAAGATATTTGATGTAGAGGAAAAAAGAAGGAGGCCTCGCCTATGATATACCCCTGGGGGACTCCGGTCAACAAAGTATATAAGGTTTATGTTGTTTAGACTGAAGGTTGTTACACACCGGGGCGACACGGCGAAAATAGCGAATATACGCAAAATTCGGACTCGTTCCGAATAATTAAAAGACGCTTTTTCGCTTCGCTTTTTCGCTCCATGTACGGAGCCATTGACTTTATAAGGTTTTAAAAAAAAACGCATTATTCGCACGAAAAAATCGCCCCGGTGTGTAACAACCTTGAGGATTGTATTGTGTAGTTTCCTAGGTATAGCAGCCAGCTCAGTGCAGAGTGGTGCACAGTTACCTTGACGTGACGTATCTGCATTGTACGGGTGGTGTACGCTGGAGAGGTGTCTGTGGCTGTCACCTCCACCTCAATCTCCCCAAATGTTTGCTTCTCTTTTCCCCAGTATGCAGAACACGTCTCCTGTGCACATAATAAGTAGTGTATTTTAATGATGGGTACAGTATGTTTTGATCATAAATGAACACATTATTTACACGTAGACAGTGCAGACAAGTTAATAATCATAATTGTGCATCCGTAACTCTGAGAGACTTTTACTGTCCGTATCTGTTAATATGTTAATGAGGAATTTGTGCATTTATGTACTACACAAACTTTTCTAATGGTTATAGCATCATTTGACAAAGGTGCACTGTTGCACTTGGATTGTATTTGTAAGCACTTTTGCTGCCCTGTACTGTAGCACCTATAAAGAGATAGTTCACACCAAAAATAACTTTTTTTCCATCTGATATGTTTTTGTTTTTGTCGCATTCCTAAGCCAATAATTTGATGACCAGCGGACCGGTAGGCAGCGGTTCCGGTAGGAGACACAAGCAAGACTCTTTGTGTCTCCTATACTGGAACAGCTGCCGGTCATCAAATTATTGGCTTAGGAATGCGACAAAACAAACAAATGTCCATGAATTCAAGTCTCCATGGGGTGACTAATCGATAGAAAAAAAGTATTTCTTTTTTTTTTGCTTAATGTGAAGTTGCGGCGTAACATAGACACGCACCTGATCGCCCTCAGTGCAGTCGGAGAGCATGATGATAGTCTTAACTTTCTTCTGGTGAGCCATCATCCAAAAGTCACCCACAGTGTTTGGTAGGGGTCCCTGGGTCACGATGAGGCCATGGGGACACCAGTAGCCCTGCATGGAACAAGACAAACACCTCAAACACAATTTGGTTCTTTGGACATCTGTGTTTTTGAAAGACTCACTATTAATATTATCGTTGTTTTGTTTTGTATTTTTATGGTTGTGTTGTTTTGCTTTATTTTCTTTAGATAGGTGAGTGTAGAGAGGAAAAAGATGTGCAACACATGACTCCATCTGGAATCAAACCGGAGACAACCATAAACTCTGACCATATTATGGATGGTCAGAGCACTGACCATTTTAGTCCTTACATTTAAGGCTGTGCTAAAATCCTATCTAGGGACAAACGGGGGTTTAAAGGAACAGAAAGCGTTAATGTGTCATACATCGATGAGGGAGGCATTGATGTATTTGGTAGACTCGTCGTCATCTTCATCAGACGAGTCATCATATTCATCATCGTCATCATCATCACCACCGCGGTCACTGTCACGACTGATTTCTTCTTCTAACTTCACCAGCACTCGGTTGAAGTCGTCTGAAAGTCATACATGTATAATATGTAAGGAAGTGATATGTTGATAATGATCTGACAGTTGATAGCAGGAACAGAGGTGGATACTCAACAGCTGTGTACTGTATGTTCTGTTTTAGTTTTTCTTCTATAAGGCCATGCTGAAAATGTATCATATTGTGATGTCGAGCAGAAACCTTGTATCTCCATTTTTATACTTTGTCGCGCGAAACAACGTGAAAAGGTTTGCCATCGTCATGTTGGATGTGGTTAAGTCTGTCTATGGAGTTTATAAATATTTGAAAAGTATAAACAAGAGCTTGTGACTAAATAATAACTATAGTGCATCCATTGGAACACAGGTTGTTTTTCCATTTCTTGAAAAGTTACTTTTTTGGACATAAAAAAGGTTTCCACCCGACAACAACAATATACAGTATTCATGACTTTGTATTAAACATAAATGTGATGGACAGTGTAGCTGGGGTTCTTTTATTTAGAATCTCATGAGTAATTTCTGCTGTCAATCCCTAAAGCATTATACAGCAAGAGGCAATGAGCTGGAAGATGAGTTTGTTGAGAATTGATATTCATCTGTTTTTGTGATGGTTTTAGTTTTCCTGTAAGTTTCATCTATTCCTTATATTCTGTTTTCATTCTCTCTCTCCCATGCCAACTCTATGGTGATTTATATCCTTGAATTTGTGACTGAATATGCTGTTGCGGGCAGGTCTCCCTTGTAAAAAGAGATCCTTGATTTCACCAGGATTATAACATTTGATAAGTAGATCTATTTAAGTGTTTTTGACACTCACATGGTATGACAGAAGGGAAGCGGTTCTTCTTCTTGTTCTCCTCGATGATCCCTGTGTTGAAGGTCCTCCAGTTTTTGTACAGAGGGACTCTCTGAACCACAGAAGAAAGGCATTAAGACAAACTCCAATTCTTATTTCGTGTTCAAATTCACACGAAGGGGGGTTGAAATGAGGCAGGGAAAACGGAGTGCCGAGGGAAAAGAAAATTGAACGAGAGGCGCTCAAAGTAAAATAAATGATGGTGGGAAGTGAACCAGGCATCGGTGGAGGGGAGCATTACATATAATTCCACACATCACACACACCGTATATATATAAATGTGTACTGACTGGATATATCTAGCCATCTTGTAAGAATAGATGTAACATTTGTGACTGTTGCTGAAGGCTTCTTTGGTGGCCCATTGATAATGCCTAAGTGCAGATGTAGCACCTGAGGATGTGGGTCTATTTCTATATAAGGGGAGGTTGGTATACTAGTGCAAAGCCAGCCAGCATATAGTAAAAAGAGACCATATGTTATACTTTGGCTCTCCAAAAATAGCAGATATAGAAGCTCATAGCCGTGCAATGAGCTTGTAGATTTTGGGGGTCCTTGACATGAAAAGGTTTGAGAACCACTGCCCTATGGGTTCCTTGATTGGTTTCCTGTGAGATGGTACACTCTCACAGTTATTGGGGTTCTTGAAATTAAAGAGTTTGAGAACCACTGATATCCTATATTAAAATTGGTTGGTACGGGCGTATTGGTTGGATCGGCGGTGCTACATACAGTAGGTGTTGAACTCTAGTAAAGAAAAGAAGCCAATGAAAGCCTCCTGACCTGGAACTCTTCCTCCAGAAGGACTGACTCAGCGCTGGAGCTCCGGTGTTTGAGTGTTGCCAGTCTGCTGTGGAGCTCAGGCAGGACTACCTCTGTCTCTCCAAACTGGTTGTGCTCGATCAGTGCCTGGTGAATCAGTATGTATTGGGCCTGCATACAGTAAGAAAATAGAGGTAAGTAGGCGCATACAGGACGTGCAGTGTAAGAGCCGGAGTGTGCATGTACAAATTTATTTTAACCAAAATTGCAACCCTATTAATAAAGACAAAACATATTCACAAATGTAATCAGAAGCACAAGTACATAGACAGGTATCGTTGCAGACATGGCCACACTGATCCTAATACATATGCACAGACTTGCAATAGATGCATGCTTGCACAAGAACACACACAGTATAAATACATGTAGGTAGTCTAAGGTACAGTACATACCTCCACTTGAACCATGAGGCATCTCTGTCTGCGAAGTCTGACCACGTAGCCATAAATATCAACTCTCCCCTCTGACTCCAGACCCTCCATCATGGCATCAATGCCAATGTAGGTCCCTGTTCTGCCTACTCCCGCACTGCGCGCGCACACACACACAGACACAGACACACACACACACACACACACACACACACACACACACACACACACACACACACACACACACACACACACACACACACACACACACACACACACACACACACACACACACACACACACATTTATTTTCTACCCTGAATCAAAGAATCAATGAATGAATCTGACGGGCCCCATGCAGTCATTTACCTGCAGTGGATGACAATGGGTCCACTGAAGAAGTTGTTGAAGGCGTTGACCCGCCGCCTGAGTTTCAGGAGGAGGTGAGGCTCTCCTGGCACGCCGTGGTCTGGCCAGCTGATGAACTGGATGTGGGTCACCTCCCTCTCGGGGCTTCTGTCTCTCTTCTGTAAATGCACATACAGTACGTTTAGATCAACATGCATTTTTGATCTTTATTTATCTTGAACAATTTAAAAGTACAGAAGACTCCATACATCATCATCACAATTTCAAAACATTTGTTAAAGAAGGGACAGGAGGAAGCAAATGCTTATCTAGTCCGGCCCCTTTCTTACCATGACAAATAACCTATTGTAACACAATATTTAATACAAATTGATATACCATAAAATGAGTACACAGTTTACATATAATACATATAAATCGATCCTACTAAAAGTAATAAAAGATCATATAAAGTAAAGAAAATAGTCAATTAAAAAAAACATTTCATATAAAGCAAATAATCATAGTTTCAGTATAAAATGATCTGACCATAATGTAGTATAAATGACTGCTTATAACATCGCTTGAACTGTTTAACATTTCTGCAGTTTTTGATACTTATATCAAGATTATTCCAAAGATTAATACCTGATATTGAAATGCACATTTGTTTCAGTGTTGAATGAATAATTATCATCTGTTTAAAATTATGTTTGTTTCTTAAATCATATTTTCCATCACTCTCCATTACATCAACACTTGTACACAGATTAACCACTTATGCCCTGTATCCTCCACTATTCGTATGACGAATAGCGAAAAAAACAAGCTTGAGCTTGAACTATTTTAGAAAATTTGGGGAATTCTTTTGAATATTTTGGGAAACTTTCACCTGTAATGATATGCCTGACATAAGGACGCCAGATTGAATGTTAAAGTTATACAATGCAGGTCCACAAATAACGATTTTTAGCAGCCTCTGCTGGTCATTACCGTCACTGCAGGCCGTTCGTTTATTCCTCTGTTACCCAGAATTCCATTTGTTTTCATCGGAAAACGGAAGCGTTTCAAAAAGCGTTCTTTAAATTGTTTTATACGATCTGTGGATTGTTTCTCTTAGCCAGTGAAGCTTTAGTTACCGTGAGCTGTGTTTTCTTTTTCTGTAGTTTTTCGATCTTCAAATCATACAATCTCTTAAAAACAGCGTGAGTTTCCTTTTTGCTATTAGCGTGGTAGTTCCTGGCCAAACAGGAAACCGGTGCGGTAGTTCCTGGCCAAACAAGAAACCGGTGCATTTACGCTTCCGTTTTCCGGCCAGATAACGTCATTTTCGCGGGAGAGTGTCCCCCGACACCGTTCAATAGAAAATATATAAATAAAAGGCTTTCGGGGGTGAAATTCATGTAGTGGGTGTTGTGAAACATTTACCAATCACAAAAGATATAAAATTTAACTTTAGTTTTATTGAAAAAGTTACCTAGTATTACTTTAAGAAACATACACACGCACACACACACACACGCACACACGCACACGCACACACACACACACACGCACACACGCACACACGCACACACGCACACACACACACACACACACACACACACACACACACACACACACACACACACACACACACACACAATGTACTGACATCTTTGAAGTTCTCAACAAAATACACAAAACTCTATAACACTCATCTTGGTGTCTTTGGATCTTTGAGCTCAACGTAAACTCACATTAGCCAGGCTGAGACGGCGAATGATGTAATCGGGACAGTGGTCTTCTCCTTTCAACTTGACTATGAACTCCTCATAGAGCTCTGTCTCTCGCTCTGGGGACGGCCAGTACTGGGCACACTTAATCTGTGGCAGAGCACATCAACGGACCAGATTATCCATGACAGTCAATATACAATCAAGAACACTCAAAACACCAAGCATAAAGCAAGTCGGTCAACTTACACTGGAGAAAGTCAGGCTGAGGTTAAACTAGAGCGCATTTCATTCTTTAAACCTTGACACATTTCAACTAGAGAGAGAGTCTGCAAACATTCAGCCCTCAATGGCCCATCTTCTATAGCAGTGCTTCTGGTTTACAGGTTGAATTAATTTAAAACATATCAATTGATATGCTGTGTGTTCACACCTAGACCTATATCTAAATTTATAAAGACAACGCCTAATAAACATTGGCATATTCACACTGAGGTGGTAGGAAAACATATTTCTAAACAGGGAGGTGAGGTAAAGGTCAGTTGGGGTTTTCCTGGCAACTTTCAATTTTGCAATGACTGTATGCGAACGTTTATTTCCCGTATATGTGCTATCCCGTATATGCGATATGTTAATGCCAATAGTGCTGCTTAGGTTACTGGGAAGTGCAATATGTGTACACATGATATGTTTTTCGTTTATGGGGGCCTCCTTATTCTTTTCTTAATTACCTTATCCTTGTTTTTATTTATTTTAAAATGACTGTGGGACTGACTGACCTGACTTTGACCAAGGTTTTTTTTATTGTTCTTCAATGTTCAGTGCTCTTCTTTTAATACTGTTGTTGTCTGCAGAGGTACCAAACTATGTTTCGTTGTGTATGCAATGACAATAAAGCTCTTATCTTTATCTTATCTTATCTTATGTTCAGATGATGGTGTACTGAGTGATTGCCCATCAATTAAATAAAGTGTGGTTCCGACCTTATTTCCCTCTTCACAGCGTGTCACCATGACGATGATAGAAGACTGTTGCTCCCACATCATTCTCCAGAAGTCACTCACAGTCTCCTCCTTGGGTCCTATGACACACACATATTTACCATTAAATGGAAACGTGACGTTAGTGCAGTTGTTTTTCTGCATGAAGAACATGGAACAATACTTCACCTTGAGCTGCAATGTACTTCTTACTCTCCTTGAATCCCTGTAGCAAAATAAAATGTTATAAACATTGTCATAAGTTGTCATAGATGATTATAAACATTTATAACAAGTGTTATAATGCACATTATAATGCATCATAACTGTGATTATAATGCCAGATATCATGTAATATATACTATACTACAGTATATGTATACATACTTATTGTACTATGCATGCATTTAATGTATCTTTATTAATTTAAGTATTCTTACATCAATGTAGCTGGCGTTGATGTAGTCGCATCCTGGTTCTCCATTTCCTGTTGTTAGCTGAACACGGTTGTAATCATCTGAGACAAAGAAAGAAAGAAATATGCAGCCTGTCACCCGCTGAAGTTCCCTCTATGATTGTCTGTGTGCGTGTCTGTGTGCGTGTGTGTGTGTGTGTGTGTGTGTGTGTGTGTGCGTGCGTGTGCGTGTGCGCGTGCGCGTGTGCGTGTGTGTGTGTGTGTGTGTGTGTGAGAGAGCTATATGAGTGAGCTGAGCTACCTACCTCTACCTATAAAGCTAGTGAAGATGAAGCCAGTAAATGTAGGAAACTGTTGGCTACTCACATGGCAGAATGTCCACATAGCGGTTCTTGATCGCATTCGAGGTCTTCTTGGCCTCTTTTGCTGTGTTCCTGGAAAAGACTCTGGGGATGCTCTGAAAATAAAGAATGGCTTTGTGAGTGGCATCTAGAGCAACATGGAGAACATTGTACCACTATCACTGAAGATAGGCTAAAGCTCAAGTAACATGGGAGTCATGACTGGTTAATGAAAAGAGAGGTTAAGCCCTACTGGGAGATTTTATGCTACTCTGCACTGAATTCACCTTCTGTGAGCCCAGAGGCAGTGGTATAAAGTAACTAAGTACATTTACTCATGAGTAATTGCAGAATTGATACTTTTACTTGAGTAAAAAACTTGAGTACTTTTTCCACCACTGCCTGGTGGGGATGAAATACAAGCCACAAACTCACCTGAAACTCATCCAAGAACAGCCTTCCTTCATCAGCAATCTTCCTCTTGTAGGTCTCCAGCAGGAACTCTGCTGCGATTGGCTCAACGGTCCTCAGTTGGTCCTCCTCGTCTATGAAACCAACCCGGCCAGCCAATGAGTAACAAGTATTTCAAACGGGCGAAGGAAATAGCAGGAAACAAGGTGCAAGGAGTTTCTGGCTGATACAGTACATTGCATTTCAGAGATTCTGTATGCAGGGGTTGGCTGGGTCACTTTAAAAAAGGAATCTGGATTACCTGCTTAAAACTATAATCCGTACTGTAATCAATTACTACTCATGTTAATTACTTGATTACTTTCATACTTTTACAACAATTTCCAGACTTTTGAAAAGCCCTTTATGCATCACCTTACCATTATCAGTAATTATTGGACATTGGACATGTTGTTTGAGATCATTTCCTCACATCGACTGATATCAACACATTTATAAATCTTAAACAACCTGCTTCCTCAAATATTTGTGACTCCAATATCCAATTATTGTAATCCTGTTATTTGTATTACAGTATGAATGATCACCCCAATACATCATGTCCAAATACCAGACCTAATCATTACTTTGTATGTAGCTACTGGACGTAATTGCTGTGCAGGGACCTCTACTGTACAGGCAATTAGAAAACGTCTCTGTACTTACTTGATGCTGGGATAAGCTCCACACCTTCACCATTGGGGTCACTGTGGAGAAAACAGCACATTTTGAATTCACAGGACTCCCATTTTCAGAGTAAGGAATAAAATAGTGGGATTCGTTAAAGCTTACATACTGAATGAAATGAACTTTGACAGGTGGATTGCAGAATGCAATTCATTTTCAATAATAGCAACTGGCAACGTAATGATTCTGGATTCTATGATTTCAACACCCAATGTTCCATCAGGCTAAAGCTCAAGTAACATGGGAGTCAGACTGGTTGACCACTTAAACCGTCTAGTCTTAGTGAAAAGGATCTGAGTTGTAACTGTACTTGGACTGCTTTTTTCCATCTACATGAAAAAATAGCCGATCTAAAAAAAAAATAGCCGATCTACAAGCTCACAACACGTTGTGAGCTTGTAGATCGGCTATTTTTGGCAAATGTTCCACCCAGAATCGGGATGGTTGGGTATGAAAAAATGCTTACTAGGCATTCCTATGCTGCAGAATGTAGATCTTGTAGACAACAATGAGCAGGGCCAGAGATGTAAGGATGATGAGGAACACCAGGAATCCAATGAGAGCTTTGTCGTTGTCTATAAATTCACACACGAAATGGCATAAAACATGTACAAGAGGTTGTTATTCTAGACTTAATATACTTTACATATAAAGACATTTAAAAATCAGGCGTCTAAGCAGGTAGCATTAAAGCTCAAAACATTTTATGCCTTAAAATGTTTTAATGTTGCAATGTGAGACATTTCACATTATTGCATATGTAATGCATGCATATGGAAAGTGAAACACATACACCGTGTATCAGCATTCTTCGTTCTGGGGACGCCTTCATGTACTCCATTGTCAAGAAATACCTGAAAAAAGGACACCCCTTTATCTGGAACCATGCCACCTCTTGAAAGGTGAGGACGAACTGAAGCACATTAAAGTAGAACAAAGCAAGTGAAACAAAATAGGAATAATGAATACCTTCACTGTGTAGGTTGTTGTGTAGCTCAAATCCCTGAAGTCAAAAATATATTTTGGACCTTTTGTCCCTGTTTGGTCTTTGGTCTCCTCCATGTCTCCATTAGAAAGTCGCACAACAACTTTAATCTTAGGTCCCTTCCAATCCTCGTCCTTAATCTTAAACGTGACTCTAATTACATTATTTTCTGGACAGCTCAATTCCAGTTCCCCAGGCTGAGAAGGTTCTGTGAGATATGATGAAAATGAAAACATTTACAGATGGGTAAGCTAAAACTGTCTTTACATTTTCTTTTGCTTCTTTAGATGGTACTCTGTTTAACTACATTCGACTTATAATGAAACTATAATAATAACAGGTGAACGCATAATACTGTATTTGTACATTTGTATGTGTAGACTGTAGTGGGTATCTGCTGTGACTGTGCACATTGTTTCCACTGCCCCTCCAGTAACTTCTACTTTTTGCAAATTGAACAATTGATTCTCTATATAATAATAATAATATACATATTGATAATATATAATAATGTATATCGTCATTGGTTCTCAAAGTGGGGTCCGGGGACCCCCAGGGGTCCTTGGGGGGGTACCAGGAGTACTCCTTTCCCCAGTACCAGGAGTACTGGGGAAAATTACTGGGGACCCCAGTCATTTTACTGGGAGTCATCATTTTAACCACTTTAACCGTATTTAAAACTATGGCTAATCAAAAATAGCAGATATACAAGCTCACTTCATGTCACGCTGCGAGCTTGTACATCTGCTATTTTGGAAAATTTTGGAAAAATATTTGTTACATAAATCTTCTCTTCTGGGGGTCTCTGGCGCAAAACATTTTCAGATGGGGGTCCGTGGCCAAATATATATCAATTTGGGGGTCATTGGCACGAAAAAGTTTGAGAACTACTGTTGTAAGTAACACAGTTCTTTTTTGACATGCAAATTTATTGTCTATCTTTTAAAGAATTTCACCATGAAATAGCCATCTTAATGTCTTCAGCACTATGTTATACTTCGTCATATGATGATGTAGCATGCTCAAAATTAACCAATTTAAAAGCAGTGACAATACATTCACTTATAATGACATGTCCAGAAGTGCCCTGGACCTTTTTTCAGTTTTTAAACATTTATAATTGGTTACTTACTTCCTTCAAGTGTTGTTATGCTCCCCGTTACACTCCCGTGTAACACATTCTTGTAGGTGGCTTTTACTTCCCATTTATAATCAGTGTATGGCTTCAAATGCAGACATTTACATTTCTCCCCAAATGTAATGAGGTTTCCGGGTACTGTATCTTTTCCGCTGGTGCAACTGCAGGTGTATGTGAGATTCTGACTGAAGTTTTTACATTCGGGCCTGTGATTAGCTTTGAAGCTGATCACGGTGGAGTCTTCGGTTGTCTTCGGTTGTTCCATTTTAACCATTTTAACCTCTGTTGGACACAATATCACACATTCGTACAGTGGTACTGTATGTCAAGATGAGCTGAGCATTATTAATTCATAGGACTTCATGATGAGAGGGGATACAATCTCTCATTACACAAGGAAACAATGATTATTAACTCACCACAATCAATTCTGACAGTTTCAACAACTGGCTTAACGATGGTAATGTTACTGTACTTGATTGTAGCAGTACAATTGTAATATGTGTAGGCCTCCAGCTCGGACAATTTCCTGGTTTCCTGGTTATCATGATCTGAGGGACAAGAAATATGTCACAGTTAGAAGTTCTCCACTTAATGCATGTGTAAATATGAGCAGTGGCTTCAATTTGGGAAGATCGAGAACAATAATACTGTACTCATTCAGTCACTTCAAAGAAGTGCCCCTTCACGTTTTACACGTGGAACATTATTAAGAAGACTAGTCCGTTTTTTCACTTACCCTGACAAATTAAATCAATGGTGTGAGTACCATTACATTTTGTTGGTTTATTTATCCATTTTATTTCGGCAGGAAGTCCATCAGGAAGGTCCAGTTTGATTTCTCCTTTAAGAGCATCTAAGAAATCTGTTGAAAATATTAGACCACTTTATCGTATGTGATGATATTTGGACAGGAGATGTATCACTCACTATATTTTTTTATTTAGACAGGACACTGCATACTAATGAACAATATAGATCAATATAATGTAAATACACCAGATTTAGCAAAGATGCTAATTTATATCTGCAGTCTCCACAGAAACACACATGAAAACTAAAACAGGCAGACAGTGGAGTACATTACATTACACACCACCACATAATTATAAGAAACTGACTAAACCATACATACTGTACCTGCAGTGATACTTTGGTTTAGGCTGAAGGTAGAGTTTGGACAGTTTTCTGAACGAAAGGTTGTAGACAACTCTGAGCAAATGTCTTTGAAACTGGGCTTGATACAGAGCACTCTCTGATACCCCATGCTTCCGTTGCATGACTGGAGTGTGGCTGGAGTATCATTTTTGGCTTCCACACTGCTGCTCAAATCCCAATAACTCCGATAGCAAACACGTCCAGAGGAACTGCATTTGAATTGTTCAGTGTCGTTTTGTTCTGAAACACAAAAATGTTGGAGGAATATTCTTGACAATAAATACATAACATTTCATATATTTCAATTTCACGCACGCACGCACGCACGCACGCATACATATACAGTAACATCCTCAGTGTTCATATCCGTTTGTAACTCGGAGAATTAACACTTGGGATATATATCTCCACACACACAACATTATGTCCAGAACCATTACTTTTCAGGAAATGGCTAAAACACCCAATGAATCCAATGTAGTTATCATTTAGTCACAAGCTCTTATACGTTTCATTGGTTCAATATTTATAAAAAACCACAGGCAGACTCAACCACTTTCACTTTTTTGTGTGACACTGCAGTATGACGAAGTAGGGCATTCATTTATAAAAGAAAACAAAAAGTTGCAATATGGACATACAAAGTTTCTGCCCGCAACAATATGCTGTACTGCACATATTGTATATACTGTACACTGTACTGTACTGTACTTCCAATGTAACTGTGTGTGTGTGTGTGTGTGTGTGTGTGTGTGTGTGTGTGTGTGTGTGTGTGTGTGTGTGTGTGTGTGTGTGTGTGTGTGTGTGTGTGTGTGTGTGTGTGTGTATTTGTACACGAGCATGTGATGTTTTTTCAACATACCCATATAGATTGTCTTTGTAGGATCCTTTCCATGGTGATCATCACACATGACTGTTGTTCCGTTTCCATGAACAATAGTCACATTAAAACGATAGGCGGTACAAGGCTTCAGGTATTTTAAACTTGTACTGAATGGGCGGTAAGGCTGAGGTGTGGTCCGGTTACCAGGCTGAGGTGTGGTCTGGTTAACAGGCGGAGGTGTGGTCTGGTCACCAGGCTGAGGTGTGGTCTGGTTACCAGTCAGTGTTCCGGTATAGATTTTACTTTTAGAGTCAGCATCAGTCACAGTTACATCACCACTGATGTAGCTACTGATGTTGATCCTAAAGCCAAACCTCTCTGGTTGAAGTATGTATGCACCTGCCCATAAAATAGTGCACACATAGCAGTGAGAATGATTAGTCTGTAGATGAATGATAACCACCACTATTTCAACATTAGACCCATTGGTTGGTGTAGAATCTGTACGCCTTAATTTATTATGACAGGAGATAATAATAATAATAATAATAATAATAATAATAATAATAATAATACCAGTATAAAACATAAGTACACATACAGGTACATGGACATCACAGCTCATAATTCATGAACAGAAGTGGATTAAAACATTGAAAAATGAAATTGATACTCACACTGGGATGGACCTGTAATGTAGAGTACAGATACAAAATAAATATTAGAACACAAAGACAGTGTAATGCTCATTCTTATGTAATGAGTAATAAAATGCATCAGGTGGTGAGGGGACTGATGGATGCGTAATCCCCCTTAAGGGCTTGATATACTTCATTGCGCACAGTGTCGCGCGCAGGCGCCAAAAAAGCTGATCTACAAGCTCACAACGTGTCAGGCTGCGATGCGTTGTGAGCTTGTACAAATCCGGCTTTAATGTATCATGACTCTTACGTCTGTATCCCACTGTGGTAGGAGGTGGTGTTGTTGTTGTGTTGATGCGATGCATGACTGTAGATGAGGAGGTGCTTGGAGGGTCAGAGGTGGTACTGCTACCACCAGTGGCTGTGGCTGTGGAGGATTGATTGATTGAATATTGATTGATTGATTGATTGATTGATTGAATACTTTATTAACAGTTTGCAAAGACAAGCACAGGGAAGTACAGTTCAATACAAAGTCTGTTAAGAGGATTTTAAACCCAAGAAAGCACTATGGCTTGTTTCCATTGGGGTCCTTTGTACTCAATTAATCGAAAAACACATGGACATGACACTCACACTTATGACAGATGACTTTCTATTTTCTGTATGGTGCAACACTAGAACAGCACTGCAGACATTTAACCCATTTAGACAATGAAAGCCTATACGTTGTCATACCTTTAAAATACGGAAAAGCATATGTGTCATTTTAGTTGTCACGATATATGGTTGCTGTCGGGCATAAAGCTCTTATCTGCATATTCTAATTTTTTGTGCTTTTTCGTAAATTAATGCCCTACTTCATTGTACTACAGCATCACACAAAAGCATGCAAAAGTAGCAGATCTGCAAGTTCAAAACGCGGCACGAAACGTAGCGTTTTTTGAGCTTGTAGATCTGCTACTTTTGCTATTTTTTAATTTGAATCCTGAAAAGTAACAGTTTTGGACATGTGAGGTTTTATAAAACGTTTTGAAGAAAACGCAGGTTAGGATTTAGAAGGTGTTTTTAGAATCAGCCTCAGGTCTAAATGGGTTAAATGCATAGATTGACACAAATAATTCCACAAGAAGTCACCACGGTGGGGGTGAATGTTGAATACATTACCAAGGGCACTGGGTCCCTGAGTCCCTGAGGTGGGGTTTGGGGCGAGGGTTGATGAGTTGTGTGCAAGTAAGGCGCCATTTGGGCTGGTGCTTGCAAGTGAGGTGGGTGCAGGTAAGGCGCCATTTGGGCTGGTGCTTGCAAGTAAGGTGGTTGCAGGTAAGGTGGGGTTTGGACTGGTGCTTTGCAACGCATCTGCATTGTAAGATTAAAAATGGACCTCAGAACAAACATGGCAGAGCACCCGCTATATACAGTAAGATGCATGCATGAGTCATTTCACAAGCAAGTGCAGAAGGAGCCTTTCATGGCGCGCTCATGGAACACAAACCAGGCATATGTTCCTTCCTGGTCTGTGTACACATTTACAGTAGACTGATATTATACACTACAGTGTTGTTGTTTTTTATACAAAGAACTGTAACTTACCAGTTGTATTGGCGTCCGCACCTAGAATTATAAGAGAAAAACACACGTGAATCAAGTCATTACTTTCACATTCAGACATTGAATCAAGTCACGAAGCATGGTTCTGTTAAACATTACCTATGATTTTATTTATTTATTTATTAACCACAATAATGTTGGTGTCCCTCAGTGGTGGAAAAAGTACTCAAATGTTTTACTTAAGTAAAAGTATCAATACTGCAATGTAGAAGTACTAAGTTACAAGTAAAAGTCAGAAATTCAAAATTTAGTTGAGTAAAAGTACAAAAGTATTGGTATCAGGGTTAGGGTTAGGGTTAGGGTTGTACTTAAAGTACCAAAAGTAAAAGTACTAAAATGTTTGAAAATAGCAGATCTACAAGCTCACAGCGCGTCGCGATGCGACGCGTTGTGAGCTTGTAGATCGGCTATTTTCGAATAGCCTAGGTATAAAATAGGGCTGAAGTGGTTGATGTATGTTTCATAATATAAAAATGTATATCTGCAAAGTAACTAGTAACTAAAGTTTTCAAATAATTGTAGTGGAGTAAAAGTACAATATTTGCCTCAGAGATGTAGTGGAGTAGAAGTAAAAGTATTGGAAATTCGAAATACTCCAGTAAAGTAAAAGTACCTCAAAATTGTACTTAAGTACAGTACTTGAGTAAACATACTTTGTTACTTTACACCACTGTGTCCCTATTGTGGGCACGCCTATAGACGCAAATTAGGCCTATAAAACGTATACTCTGTCGCACAGCGAGATGAAAATAGCAGTTCTACAAGATGCAACATGTTGTGAGTTTGTAGATTGGCTATTTTCAACGTTTGACACGGTATCAACCAGGTCTAAGTGGTTAATCTCTTTGTGTGTGTAAAGAGCAGTAAGATGTCCACTTCCTCTCAGCTCTGTTGACGAGAGTGTCAGCGAGCTGCCAGAGGAAAGGGTGTTGACATGAGCGATGGTTTTCAGCAGAACTTCTCTATAACTTCTGTACTTTGGTGTGATATAACCTGGTTGCCATGGCAATGTGGTGGATAGCATGAGCACTCGCTATTTCAGAAGACAAACCACAGTTTCCTGTCTTGCACTGAGAGCTCTCACCAAGCATACAAAATACACTTGGTTTCAGTTTGCCCAAACCTATTTAAAGGTTTGGGTTTAAAGGTATATTTTATTTTAGGAGAAGGTAGATCATTTTGATCTGAATTCTTTAACATTTTCAAGCAAACACAGCCAGCAAGAGCATGACAGAGTTTCTCTCGTGAGGCCTTTTGTAGAACTGAGAATTGTAGAACTGGAAGGAACTAACACACTGAAAGTGTGTTTTGTGTTGTACGGTGTACTCCGAGTTAAGGCCAAGTTTAACTTTATAGTATATTAAACATATCTGCTATTCTTTTAGATTTTTGAAAAATCCAAAGTTTGAGAACTACTGATTTAGAAGGCATTCGTAGAATCGGCCTCAGGTCTTAATGGGTTAATATAGGAGAATAAAGTAAGGCTGATGATGAGTGACAGTGAGAATGGCTGGTGAAGCAACGAGAGCCAGGATGTGGTTTTTGCCCTTGCTTGCATAGAGGAAGATAGATGCTCTCTGCAAATCTCATTGCCCTCCTAGCGTATACTGTACTGTAGATGGCTGTTTGGGTTAATGAGGGACGGATTGAATTATTCCAGTCATAGGTTGGGACGTATCACCTGATCCCATGAATGCTCCAAAGAACAGATAAAACCTTAACTCGAAACAGTAATTTACATTTACATTGTCTCGTTTCTATTTCATACGTTTTGAAACGTACTGTATCTTTCTTTTTTGTATGGTTTAGGATTGTTTTATTTGCAACACACCAATCTCAACGAAAGGTGAACGGAAACAACTTCCCATAAAGACTGCTTTAGGTTCTGAATACAACAGCGGTCAGGTCATACACGTTTTCTGTTTGTAAAATGGCGGACTGATTTTAAATGGAGGCCAGGGCCAAAGCAGGGTTCATTCACGCGCCTAAATAGGAGGGTAAGACAAACATGATGTTCTCAGAATTACTGTAGGTGCTTGATCAGTCACATATGCATTAAGTTCACATTTGACAGAGCCAATAAGAGGTAGAGTAAGAGCAAACAGTGGTAAAAGTGCCTGCCCACCACCACGGAAGGTTGTGGGTTTGAATCCACCGTGGTGCATCCGGCTTTGTTGGGCGTCTAAACGAACACAATTGGCCCGTGTTCGGAGGAGGGAAGACGGGCGGGGAGGGTGATATCACTGCACGTATTCCTACAGGATGGGGCGGCACCTGTCAGCAGGGCGGGAGGAGTAGGACGGAGGCTCTACTTCCTCCCGCTGGGGGCTCCTCACTGGCAGGTGAGTCAATAGGTTAGAACAGCATTTACGACACACACATGTGTGTGGGGAGGAAGTAATTGGCATAATGACTAAATTGGGGAGAAAAGGGGGTAAAAAGCACAAAAAAGAAAAGAAAAAGAAAGAAAACATTTTTTAGAGCAAACAGACAGGTGGGCGGGTGGAGAGAAATACATGATATACTATACTATATATAATATACTGTATATATCACACGCACACACACACACACACACACACACACACACACACACACACACACACACACACACACACACACACACACACACACACACACACACACACACACACACACACACACACACACACACACACACACACACAACTGTAAGTTCTTTCAGACGTTGTTACTTCATTTTAAGCCCCAAACTTCCCCTTTATAATGAATTCTCAAGTCATTGCCTTGTGTTCCAGCTCAGCGTGTTGGGTTCAGTCTGCCCTGCCAGGCAGGAAGCTCATAGTGAGCTCAGAATGGAACACGGAAGTGGTCAAAGAGCTGTGTGACTACACTGCTTAGCTGCCGCCAGCCTCTGAATGTGAATAGCGTATAACAGCACAGTATTACAGCAGCCTAAGTGTATTCCACTGTAATATGTAGAACATCTATGTGACTTACAAATATAAACCAACTACGGGGAGTTCATGTAAAAATAATGGAACATTGACAACATCGGGAAAATATTGAGACAGCGTTTCCCTGGTGTGGCATTGTGCCATGATGATTCCCCCTTCTTGCAGACAGAGAAACAGCTACTGACCATGTTGACTTTTAGAGTGAGAGCTGACACGTTTACTGTGCCTTGATTGAGACAGGGGGGGTCATCCCTATGTTCCCCGGGTTCTATGTTCCCCCACTAAGGTTAGGGTTAGGGTTAGGTTTAGGTTAGGTCCTATGTTCCCCGCTCTCCCTAGGAAAGCGGGGAACATAGGACCCGGGGAACATAGGTACGGTCCCAGACAGGGATCACTAGCACCTTTTCATCTTGCTAGTGGTGCACTAGGAAGGTGCATGAAAAGTCATAAAAAACACATTTATTTTGAAAAACGCCATCTGGAAGACCCCCGATGAAGGGGGGCAGCCCAATAGTCCGACATACTGTAAGGTTAGGGTTGAGGTCAGGTTTAGGCATAGTTTTTGTGAGGTTAATCTTAGGGTTAGGATTAGGCATAAGTTTATGCGCGCCATAATGCGTGCCAATGGACCAATGAAAAATTGACCGCTTAGACTAATGCCACAGCACCCGATGAAGGCTGTGTGTTTTATTTTGAAAACCGACACAATTCGGCCTGTGGCCGCCACAGGCCATATATAGGCAAATATGGAGAGCCCGGTTGTGTGCAATGTAGGTGCGAGGGCCGCGTAGCGGCCCGAACCTCTAGTTTTGAAAATGGACCCGTGTGAGAAATAACTTGAGGACACACCCTGAAAGACCTCTAATTTCTTACACCGACTTACCATCCGCCGCACACACACACACACGCATGCACAAACACACACACACACACGCACAGACGCACGCACGCAAGCACGCAGACATGAACACACACACACACACACACACACACACACACACACACACACACACACACACACACACACACACACACACACACACACACACACACACACACACACATTCAGAGGGTGACAGGCTGTATTTCAATAAAGTTGTATTAAAAGCAAACTTTGTCTGAATAAAGGTTTGGGACCCAAACATGGTCACAGGCTTATCTCTGGTGGGTCTTGTCATGACAATATTTCCATGTGTCTTAGACCTGGAGCTGAATTAAAAAGTTATTCTGTGTCTCTTTTCCTATCTGCCTACTAGTCAGTACTTAAGTACCGCAATGGAATTAAGTCATGAGACACACCTTTTGCATTATCCTGAAGGATTAAATACTGTATGCAGAATTCTTTTGTATTTCAATTTGTCAAATAAACTCAATCAATCATGTTAAAGAAAGAAAAATACATTTTGTGACGTGGCTATCTTTTAACAAAAAAGAAGTAAAAAAGAAATACTCAGATACTTATGTTCTGTCTCAGACATAATAAATGTGTTTCATCACCGACCATAATATGGTCACTGTTTGTAGCATATTATGCTACAAACATAAAGTTCAAAACAAAGTGTGATTATCTTTGTTTTGAAAGAAAGTGCCTCATTGTCTTACATAAAATCATCTTTTTGGTATGGCTTCCTTCAACCTTCATGCATCAATTCACCACCATTTTACCTAAATTTCATAGACCAACCATACAGTTAAGTTAACATAGTGAAGGGGACAGCTCCACTGTCCCCTGTACTGTACTTCTAGAGCAGAAAAACCCAAAACAACCCAGTTGGTTACTCACCAGTCAACCCGTCCAGGAGCAGCAGGATTAGCAGTCCGTAGAGTCCCGCCATGTCCAGGAGTTAGGGTGTGTACCACCAAGACACCATGCGTACAAGTGGGGTTCCAAACCAAAACCAAAACCTCTATATCTTATTGGTACGATACACAGCACCAAGAGAGAAGTAAGTCTAAGTGGAGTATAAACTTCTAAATTTGTTTGAAAGCTATACGTACGTTTTCTGTCTGGCCTTATCGGTCGACACAGCTTCCTGTATCATAAACTCTAAACCTCGCTTCTGGTTTCAAACCATGCGAGTCAGAGTGATGTCACACTGAAGAGTCTTCCTCTACCTTACCTTTTTTTTCTCTGACAGGAAGTTTCATTTCAGCTACACCACCAAGAACAGGAAGTCTCCTCTGATCTAAAGTGTTGCATCTCTTTCAGCCTGACTGAGAAAAAAAATAGGGTTTAGCTCTAGGTTGAGAGTTTTTCTCTAGAGATATTTAATTATGGTCAGAGGGTAGTGGACACATATTTGAGCTTTCACAGTAAAACAGAGTTTGAACAACGCTCTGGATTTTGTTGTGTTTATGTGGCAGAGCAGCCCTGTCTGAAGACCAGAACCAGGTTATTAAAAATAACTAGCTGTGAAAAAAGGACTGTAATCAAAATTAAAACTATCCTGAAACTATATTGTGTACCGCCATATAAATACAAATATACAGACAATATTTTCAGCTATACAAAACGACACTCACACCACTGACACACACTATGTTGCCATATACTACATAATCACAAATATGACATGACATCTGATATTTTCACAGGGGAAACACACTGTCATGCAACTGCAAAATGCCCAATCATACACGGTGGTACATTGGTACATTAACCTGGAGCGAGATTCTGCTCAATTTACGTAATAGTTAATCTCTCTCTGTTTTAAAGAGTTTCCTGCTGGGGGGACCACTGACTTGGGCGATGAGGCAATGGGCTGTTGCAGACCTAAGTTATATACATTTAAATCCTCTTATATTTTTTACCCAAATTCTCTGACCGTCTCCTCTAAATATCTATTGATATGTTCTCTCTTCTATTTAATTTCTTTCCTTTCTCTCTTGCTGTAGCAGAGGAACCGTCTGAAAATCAGCATTTTTGCTGAGTAGGGCTCAAAAACTATTTTAATCATGTTTGTGATGCTTTTCCCCCTGTTAAATAAATAAACTTCAAACACTTTTAATCATGTACTTTTTTGCTATAAAGAAAAGGGGATGACTACTAATCACTAGGCCTAAACTACCATAATATGCAAAACGTAAGTAGCTGCTTCAGAAATTAAATGCACAATTTGTAAGTTATCCTACATGACGGACATAATGTCGTTTTAATGATAATTAGACTAAACTTGCTTGCTCATGAGTACAGAGGCAAATACAGTACTATAGCTAATGATGAAATTATTGCGTCCCACTGACTACTTAAAGGACCACTTCACCCATTTTCAACCTATCTTCATATAATTGGTCCTCACTAATGCTCATTATGATATGGTAACAATTTTGTCTCCTTAGTCTGTGTCTCAGAAGAAGAGGGCTGTGGACAGTTCAGAATCCTGCATACTAGTGACATCATCAATGGGTAATCCGAAACGAATAGAAACTGCAGACCTTCTATTCCTGTAAAGTTAACATGCTATAGTAGAAGTCATTGTTCTCGCATAACTAAATAAAAAACGAAATAAAAGTTTCTGAACTGTATTCGCACATCATGAACTCATTGAGTGAGACAACAGGCCTCACACTATGTGAATTTGTCCATGTAATGAAGTAACTGAGTATTGGAAACAGTGTTGGAAACAGCTATGTAGAATGTTTTGGGATTGTCTGTAATGTAGTTTGACTCTTTGTTATGTTTCAAATTCAGTTAACAAGATAAAATTCTATCAATTTGCGTACTTAATTTAGACTACTATAGTTACTATAAGATAGAAAGAAAGAAGTTTAACATTTAGTTTATTTTTATTTTTACAAATACCGATGGCTCCATAAGTAAGAAAACAGATGTTTAAATAGGCTCTATTTGCACTGAAGTGCACAGCAATTGGATACATACAGTATATACTTGGATACATACTGTACGTAAATGCATGATATCATTCAAAATGCTGTTAAAATTCAGTTTTTGAGATAGAGTTCTGAAATTCATCACACTGCATCTACCATGATATGAAACGTTTGTAAAACTTTAAGTGGACTTTATTTAGGGAGGATTTGCTGTAGATGTGTGGCTTCTCACACAGTGTCACAGTAGATGTGTTGTGTGAGACACAGTAACTTTTCACTTCCCCTTTCTTCCCATTTAAACAGGCTGAAAATAATAATTAAACAGGCTGCACTGTCATATGTTTTTGTACAGTATTATAGACAGAAAACATGCGGCTGGCTATTGGCCCCCAAATTGAGTTTTCTTTTGCATTTTCCTGTACAATGAAAGACATGCATCTGGCTCTTAGATCTCTCCATTCAGTATCGTTGTTTGATCAGCACACTTAGCAGCCCAAATATTTTTCACTTCTGTTTCTATACAATACAGAAGAAAATAGGGGATAATAGAGGAAAGAGAGGAGAGAAACTCTCCTGAGAATAAGGCAGCCCCTGGTGAGCAGAACTCACATACTGGGTGGAAATCTGATGTATCTGCATGAGGTGCTGACCTGATGTGATGATGAGCTGGGGCCAACCTTGCCTTTCCAGCATAATGGGTGCAAGTTACTGCAATCATACTGTATATAATAATATCCAATCATGATATAGTCAAGGCAAAATTACAAGGCATATTACAGTAAACAAGACCAAGACTATACTGCCCGTCAGCAGCCCCTAGAGGCCGTGCTGCTCCTTACACCCGACCAGGCCAAAGTGGTTTGAACCGACCGACATTGCGTCCGTTGTACACCTTGCTCTCACTGGTAGGGATGAGAATGAAAAGAGAGGTTTTGGCTTGTGGGTGGGGCTAGTGGAGAGGTCATGGGGTCACACAAATGGCTAATCCAGGGAGCATGGATGCTCTCAGCAAGTTTCATGGCAATGAATAGTTGATAGTGAAATAATTGTTCATAATACATTTATTCAACATAGCATGTTATTTTTTAGAGACTCTTCTTGGAGATTGTTTAGATAGTTGGTCATGGGTGCCTGGAACACACAGCAACCACGCTCCAAGCACACAGTATGTCCAAAAATAATAATAATTCTACTCTAATCTAATTTCACTGATCTAATGTCCTGTTACTGTACTATAGATCAGTGAAACTCATCATACAGGGGTATTTCCACTGCCTGGCTGACTCACTGTGTTATCTGGATGCAAATCAGGGAAGTGACAGCAGACAGCATCTCACTTACATCTCCATGAATTATAAAAAAACAAATGTGAGAGAGTGAGTGACTGAAATCAGCAAATATAGACCACATGAGATAGGGTTAGAGTCTAACCCTATCTCATATATAGGCTAACCCTTTTGGAGAGTCCTAGACCACCAATTACTGATGTTTTGATTACCAATATCTTATTTCATTTAACCACCCAAAAAGTTTAAAAAATAGCAGATCTTCAAGCTCACAATGTGTGAAATCTGATATTTTTTTAAAAACATTTTTAAAACATACAATGACATGCCCTACAATGACATGCCCAAATTAGGAACACCAAATGGAAAGTGGTTACAAATTGGAACACATCAGCTACATAATTGCCAATACCGATTGGCAAAAAAAAGAATCCATAAGGTCAATTTATGGACAATATATTGTAGCAGCCAAACCAATATATCGGTCGGGCTCTAGGCAAAAGTGAATATGTTTGTTTTTTAAATTCAATGCATCACAATGTTGAAAAATAGGTGAGAAACAGTTGGGAAAATCTCCCCAGGCCACAAGATGGTGGGGAAAATCTAGGGGATTTACTTCTACTAAACTGCTTCTTACAAATCACTGTTCTTCTTAGTATAGATGAAGAATATGCCCAATTATGCATTGTCTTTATAATGGAAACATCAAATTAAACTTCTAACGGCTGGTTCAGTACTTCCACAGTAATTCTTCTAATGACTGCCAAAAGGCTACATGGTGAAAATGGTTGACATCATTGACACATAAACGTGTAAACCATAAACCATGTTGTTGCCGTTTAATTTAAGATCTGGACCTTTATATAAATGAGGGTGAGATGGGAGCGTGGGCTGGGTGAGAAAATGTGTCACAAAACAAAACCACTAAGAATTTCCACACTTCTCTAATTCTGAGCAGTCTTAATAGAGTTCTATTCTTGAAAAAAAAGTGTCATGCTGCTTCCTTCTCGTCTCTGATGTTGAATCTGCCTCCACGCCTCTCATAAGTCTAATTTATACTCCATAGTACAACGGTGTGGCTTGCCAAAAAGAACTGGCTGTGAAACATCCATTTTCCCCTCTTCACCAAATCTCTTCGCTGAAAATAGCTGATCTACAAACTTATGAGTTTGTAGATCTCCTATTTTCGCCACATGTTCATCCCCAGAATAAGGATGCTAGGGATCATGTGGTTAAAGGAGTAGTTCACCCAAAACATGACTTATTTTCTATCAATTACACACCCCATGAAACCCTGAATTCAAGACTTCATGGGGTGTGTAATTGATAGAAAATAAGTCATTTTCTTGGGTGAACTACTCCTTTCAGCTATCGAAACAGCTGAGAAACCTGTTGTAATGGCAATACTGGATATGGAATTATACTTCATCATACTACAGTGTTAGTCGCCGAAAATAGCCCCGATCTAATCTCGCAATACTTTGCGGATGACGGCAGATCTGCTATGTTTTGACATGCAACACCACTGTACGTTGGAGTATAAATTGCGCATAAGGGAAGGAGGTCACTGACGCTCTTCTAGTTCCTCTATGCAGTCGCAGCTGTGACCACAGGGAGGTGAGATAAAAATGGATTGCTAGCAACACACGCATGTGTTCGTGAAATGCTGCACCCTGATGCACGCAATTCTTCCTCTGCTCTTTACATGGCGCACCGGCACTTTGTATGTGGGTTACCCACTTAAGGGTTTCAAACTTTATGAGCCTGTAGTTCAGCCAATTCAACATCTGCATGTCTCTCAAACGCCTTTCTTTGTAAAAGAGAAGAGGTTGTGGAACAAACATTTCAGGAAATTAACTGTATGGTTTGATTACAGTCAAGATGTGTAATATCAATGTTTCATGAATCAGCAAAGCCAAAACAAAGCACTTTAACAACAGCAACAGGACTAAGACTATTTAAAGGCCTCATTCAGCTGTTGGTAGG
>NC_139946.1:33990643-34088143 GCF_963454915.1 Gymnoscopelus microlampas
CTGAGTGGCACATTGATATTCCCCTGTGGGGTTGATATTCAAGGCCTAAGCCTCTGAGACAACAATTGGAAAAGCGCGCACGCACGCACACACGCACGCACGCATGCATGCACGCGCGCACACACACAGACACACACACACACACACACACACAGGGTACACAGCACATTGTGTTTGTTATGTTGAGAGCGTTTGTTTCTCTATGGCTCCAGCAGAGAGGGGTTAAAATCTAGTTGAGATGGTATCACTGGAGAATATCACATTCAATGCAGAGCCAGTGTGTGTGTGTGTGTGTGTGTGTGTGTGTGTGTGTGTGTGTGTGTGTGTGTGTGTGTGTGTGTGTGTGTGTGTGTGTGCAACATGGTGCCTAGGGACTTCCCTCTCCATGTGCAGACCTCAGTTGAAATAGAATCCTCAATGGTAAATGTTCACAAAGTCAATACAAACTGTACAGTTAAGTCTCCCTGCGCTGGGGTTAAGAGCATTACCATTTCTGAAGCTGCAGGAGGCAACACACACACACACACACACACACGCATGCACGCGCACACACACACACACACACACACACGCACACAAAACATATTCACCAAATGCCCCATGAGATAACATATTCTCAAGTGCTTACTGTACAGTCACACTCACTTTACATTCTCCTTGTGGATTCAGTTCTATTGTAATGTGAATAAGTGGTGAAAACTATTTTCATTCCTTTTTTGTGTTCAGAAAAACGCTAATCTCTCGGTTACTGTAGGTTATATGATTTCCTATGGGGCAGAGGTGTTACTATAATGTGCTGATTTGACTATATGTGCCAAATCCAGTGGAGAGGTCTTTGTTTAGACGCACCATTCCGCTTTACCCTGGACACGGGAGCAAGAAACAACCATCATAATAGAATAGATTAACTGCAAATATTACTCAGTGCAATCCTGAGTCTATGGGCAAATGTTTACAAAATAGTATATTGCCGTTAAGTGGTCATGGAAGCTGTAGTACTGTATACAGGGTAGATTCCAGGACAATGTATTGAACATGGTTTCAAATCATGTTCGGATGTTTTGATAATTCAACATGCACTATGTTGGGGTGCCTTTGATTTGACTGGGATCCTGGCATTTCAAGATACAGTACATGATGGATTTTTTTTTATCGTTCCAACAATTTCAATTTGAATTCAAACTGCAACAAGCTCCAGAAATCAGGATCTACTATACTGTACATGTAGACCAACTCCATCACTGAATACAAGGCTGGCTTGTAGTGATGTGCGGGTTGACCCGTAACCCGCGGGACCCGCGGGTCAACCCGCGGCGCGGGTGGGTCGAGTCAGAATTTCGGAGGCAATTATGCGGGCTGCGGGTGAGCGGGTCACGCGCTCTCACACGCAAAAAAAATAATAATAATAACATGCTCTTGTTTTGTCTTTATTCCTAATAAGAATAAGAATAATAACAATAAAACAGTTTGAATACACTTGGGGATTATTTTCTAACCATGATTTTACAGAATAAGAAAAAAAAAACGCGGTTCGCGGGGCGGGTTGAGCCATAGATTTATATATGGGTTCGCGGGGCGGGTTGAGGCGGGTTGGGTTCCGTGGCGGGGCGGGGCGGGCCGAGTCATGAAAAAACCCGACCTGCGCATCACTACTGGCTTGACCATGTGTCCCAATCCAGTAGAGAAGATCTTAACTGAATGCTCACTGCTACAAATAGAAGTTTTCAGCTTCATTTATTATGAGAATACAGTATATTCCATGTTGAAAAAAAATCTCTACCAATAATCGTAAAGCATCTTGGGAAACAAATGTCGACACACAAATATATGAGGGGGTGTGGTATAATAATACTAGTCAATGCAAAACAGATAACATGCTCAAAAAGGTCTTATACACAATACATACATTACATGTCTCTCCAGTAAAAAGGAGTAAATATGGCCATTTATGCTCTCCCCTATGTTATGTGTAAGTGTAAAAGAGGACACGGTATCTTTTTTTGCTGGACCAGCCCAAAAATGGGCCCTAACCCTAACTACTCAAGAAATGGTAAATGGTGCATTTTATATAGCGCTTCTATCCGAAGCCCTTTACATTGATTGTGCCATTAACCCATTCACACACACATTCATACACCGATGGCGGAGGAAACCATGCAAGGCACCAACCTGCTCATCGGGAGCAATTAGGGGTTCAGCGTCTTGCTCAAAGACCCTTCTACACTAACTCTAGGGGAGCGCCCCAGCCCGGGATCGAACTGGGAACCTTGCGGTTTTCCAGATCACTCTACCCGGCCACTCTACCCCTGAGCCACTGCCGCCACTGCCGCCAGAAGAGATTGCCAAATCGCTCAGGATAAGAAATACGCCTAGATCCACTTCACTATGTCCTAGGGGTAGTTGTAAATACCGTACCATCAAAGGAAGACTCCTTTTAAGAGTCTTGCTTTATGCATACATGGATTGATGACAGTCCTCCAAGACCTTGGAGAGACTCTCACATGTACTAATGGGCACCTTAGCTGAATTTGTAAGAGTATTTTTGCCCTCCACCATATACAATTGACAATTTAAGCATTTAGCAGGCGCTCTTATCCACAACGACAAAGTGCAAGATCAGAGTAAATGCCATGAAAACGAGTCAACCAACAACAAATCTGGGATGGGGAAGAGTGGACAAAATGTTCTATGCATGGGAGTAGCTTAACATGTTAATTAGGCATGGTATATGGAATGGGTGGGAGGTCATAGATACAGTTCTGGATAAAAACCTTTTCATAATTAGCGAACATGTATTGGGGTCAGGATTGTTCACCCCGTTAGTGGAGATGAGCGGTGTGTGTGTGTGTGTGTGTGTGTGTGTGTGTGTGTGTGTGTGTGTGTGTGTGTGTGTGTGTGTGGGGGGGGGGGGGGGGGGGGGTTCTGTAAACAGTGGGCTGTTTATATCAAATGTTATAATGTGATGTCATTTCTTATTTGTTGTCATGCTGTGTTTTTCTTATTTAAATGAATGAATGGATTGAATCAGATAAAGTGACCGGGTCTACTATTTGGCCTGGGTCGAGGTATGTGGAGATTAATGGGACAGAGTTCTGTCCAGTATAGGTTACAATACAGGTTATATGAATAACCCCTGGGTGGCGTGGAGTCCCAGTGAAAGGTATAGCTGGGACTCTGGTGCTACGTGCACTACCCCCCGGTGTGGCAGCTAGCCTCTGGAGTGGTCTACCCATGCATTTGCGATACATCATGCTGGTCGTTAGTGGTGGATCAGCATAGACCTTTGGCCATGGCACAGCACTCGTTGGAACAGCGAGCCATGACTCCCCCCCCCCCCCTCCCTACTCTGTCACTCAGTGTCACTTAAACCAGAATTGATCAGGTCTATCTCTGGCCCTTGCTTTGCCTTCCTTCCTCACTGTTTGCATTCTTTCCTGGCCGTGTCATGAATAATTAATGAGGATATATGCAGGCTGGTGCTTGGATATTAATGGAGCTGAGAAGAAAAAACACACACGCATGCACACACCCATGCACGTACACATGCACGTACACACACACACACACACACACACACACACACACACACACACACACACACACACACACACACACACACACACACACACACACACACACACACACACACACACACACACACACACACACACACACACACACACAGAGAGGACCATCCTTTGTGCTGCCAGCCATCGCTTCCCTACCCTGCTGGGGCTGCCCTGCCTGCTTCTCCCTTTGTTCCTTTCCTTCTCCTTACGTTTCCTTTCCTTCTCTTCCCTTCCACCGCCAATACAGTAAATGCTCAGCCATGACTCTCACCACTCAATCTCTCTCTTTCTCTCTCTCTCTCTCTCAAACAAGGCCAACTTTCAAATGGTAAAAAAAAATTAAATAAAAATAGAACTAACTGGAAAGACAAATGAAAAGCTGACTTGGCTCTGGATGCGAGCTTGGCTATGGTCAGGCTTTTGTTAGACCTCTTGTCTGTCATTCAAGGGCATTGTGGTGTGCTCCCTTCTTGGTTTGCCCCCGTCCTGTCGTTCTTCCAGCCCTTACGTGATCCGTCTATACTGGCCAGAGCAGCCTTCGGCCAAGCCTTGGCAGTCAAGGGCGAAAATCAGGGTGGAGGGCAGTTGGCTGAATGCTGCACACATGACCTCAGCGTGCAAGTTCTCGCAAGATCTTTTTCAATCATTTTGACTTCTTTCACGGTACATTTATAAAAAAATATGTATTATTATTCCTTTAAGCACATGAAGGCATGTTCATTCAGCTGGATTGTACAGAAACACAATGCGTACGTTAGAACCAGCCCAAAAAAAAAAAAACAGGCATCCTGTTGGTATGTGAGGATGGTAGAACTGGCACCCATCGAAAGCCTGGCCCTGGGCTGGCAGCGGTGCTGGCTATCCTTGGATGACTCAAAAAAGAACTAAGCCAGAGGGCACAGATAATGGGCAGAGTCTTATAACCTTTTGTCTGTGCCAGACTTGTCTCTCTGCATTCAACAATGCTACAGCCACGCCTCGTAAGGGGCAGAGCAGGCAGAAAGAGGATTCCTCTTCGGTGGGCCAGAAAACAGCGAGTTGGCTTCTGCAAGGGAGCTGTGATTGGTCGGGCCAGGCCAGTATCCCCCTCAGCCCTCTGACCCAGTGCTTTATGATCTACCATACTGTAGCTACAACGGGCTGGCTCTCATCTCGCGCTGATGTTTAATCCATTAAGACCGGGAATGCAGCTGTGTCGCGCTATGAGCTTGTAGATCTGCTATTTTGGAGAAAAAAAACGTGAAAATGTGTGCAAATCCTTGAATATATATATATTTTAAAGCAAACATTTTTAACTCAAATCTGGGGGGGGGGTTCCTGGAACAAAGTATTTTGAGATGGGGGTCCGCGGCCAAATACATTTAATTTTGGGGGTCCTTCACATGAAGAAGGTTTGAGAAGTTTTTTCAGAATACTGTTAGGTTTTAGGCATTTTTAGAATCCCCAGAAGCAAAAATTTGAGTAACAAATGTTTGCTTTAAAAAAAAATATATATATATATATATATATTCAAAGATGAAAGAAGAAAGCACAAATTTTCACGATTTTTCAAAAATCAGGATCTCAGTACTCGGTGCTGCACTATGAGCTTGCAGATCTGCTATTTTTTGAATAGCTAAGGAAATCGATGGCACTGACAGATGCGTTCCCGGTCTTAAAGGGTTAACAGGCCTTTCAGCTGAATATCTCTAACTTTCAACTGCTATGCTTTGTTGGATGGCTGCCGGAGCTTCCACAAAGCTGGATGATTATCAAGTAATATCGCCCACTGTCAGAAAATTGTGCCCTTGATAGCTAGTTTTGAAGTTGTGGTAAGTGAAATGTCATTAATCCTTTATGATGGCCAGTTTCTTCATCGTTATTAGATACAGTATATGAAGATTTTGATATCTTTTTTGAATCTAGGGCTAGGCAATGACAATGATATACTGACCTCTCAACTTCTGTACCGAAACACTCTGCTGTCACATTAGTTAAAATTCATGTGACAAGGGCAGAATCATGTATTTCACATAGGGATTTAATATAGTGGTCCAGTCACTGTTAACAGATGTCAATATTTTCCTCATAATCCCTATTTGTCAGGACTTCTTCGAGCTACAGTCTCGTAGTTTGAAGTTTGCACATCTTGTTAAAGGGATTTGCGAGTTTGCAGTACTGTTTTGCTGTCCAAATATTCCAAAGACTCAAATAAAATATATTTTTACTAGGAAGAAAGGGTTTGATCTTCGAAGTAGAAGCAGAGTGTCAGTGAAATACCGCAGAAAGAAGCGCAGTTCAAAAAGTTTAAAATTCAACTTTTCCGTGGCTTGCCTGGGTGAGAGCGTGCAGCTAATTACGCACAAACCCCGCGCGCACACAGCTCCAATCCACCGGCACCGCTGTCTCGGCAGAGGACAAAGAAAACAAAGGAGACAGACAAACAAACAGTGAGTGAAAAAAAGAATATAAAAGGTAGAGACGCTTTTTTTCCATATAGTCGCTGAGCTGAGGCGACAGTGGCGTTTAATCAGTTGGTTTTTCCAGCGCCGTCAGCGCAAGCAGCCTCGGCGGTGCAGCCCTCTGATCAGCACAGGGAGAGGGGCTCCCCTGCCGTGTCGGCTGCCGCCCCTGAACCGCAGGTCAGTCCTTGGTGGGTAGGATTCATTCTGCTGTCGCCTCCATCTCTCATTAAGATGCACTCTGTGTGTGTGTGTGTGTGTGTGTGTGTGTGTGTGTGTGTGTGTGTGTGTGTGTGTGTGTGTGTGTGTGTGTGTGTGTGTGTGTGTGTGTGTGTGTGTGTATGTGTGTGTGTGTGTTATGTGTATTTATGCTTGGTTGTGCGCCTGTATCTGTGTATGTGTGTGGAGTAAATTCACCCCAGGACTAGCCTAAAGGGGCTGTGAATTCCCGGCCTCCACTGAGATCCGGCAGTACGACTAGGATTTCTACAGGGGGTGGTGTGTGTGTGTGTGTGTGTGTGTGTGTGTGTGTGTGTGTGTGTGAGAGAGAGAGAGAGAGACAGCGATAGGGAGAGAGAGAGAGAGAGAGAGATGCAAGACGCATCAAGTGACTTGGTGCCTCGGGGTCAGACACACACACGCAGAGAAGTTGCTGGTGCTGCGGTGGGGTAAACAAGCACAGGCTTTTAGATCTCTTCAGCCTCATCACACGCTTTATTATGCTGATTTGGGTGTAAAGTGTAAACTAATCAGGAATGTAGAGTCACGGGGGACACTCGGCTTAAAGGTTAGGTGCACAGAGAGAGAGAGAGAGATAGAGCGAGAGAAACTTGCTCACGAGCTTCCAAGTTCAAACCCCACCTCACTCCTTCTATTTGCCAACGTGCACAGGATGGGTGGCTGAGAAGCTACCTAATGGTCACAGTCGATATGAGGGTCGCTCGGTGTGTACGCGATGGGTTCGTTTGAGGGGTGCTTTGTGATTGACTGACACAGAGAGAAGTGTCTGTGCGCTGAACTCAATGGCAGACCGGAGGGCTTTGAATGGGAGTCAGGGCTCTCTGTCTGTCCGTCGCTATATGCTAATGTTGGCCTTTAAACAAATTCAAGAGACACTTCTTCCCTCATGTTCGTTCATTTGCATAAATGCATATGATTCTCATTCGAGGTGCACAGAATGTCCCCTCTGCTGTTGGAACAACAATGTGATGGAGGGACATTATAAAGTTCATGTTGTCTATTAATTGTGAGGTGTCTGACTAACTTCCCTGTGTTTATCACATCTGGGTCCGTGCTGCATGGGCTACATAAAAATACATGAATTAAAAAGGTTAGCCTCTGACTTTACAAACATCAGCATTCCTGAGATTTCTGACCAAAAAAGTAAAAAGGCAGTCTTTTCAAACAGTAGGTTCTAAAGATGTTTAAAAGAAGAGAAAACAACATGAAAGCTAACACTATACAATACAAACATGCCTTTTTCCCCTCAATGAATATTCTCATACTCATGTGGGTAAGAACTTTACTCTCTTGTATAATGAGAAGTAACAAAAAATAATCTTGAATCTTTAAATGTACGCCCCTATAACACACAAATAGGTACAGTACATACACAACTGTGCACACACAAACATACACATGTAGGGTTAGCAAACGATAAGTGGAGAAAGTAGCTGGCAGGCGAACAGAAGGTGGTTGATAACAGGGAGAAGAAGCTGGAAGAGGTGATGGAACGGGAACGCGGGTGTTAATTAATGCCTGATTTATGCTCCTTCACATGACAGTGTCACGCAAAAAAGGGCAGATCTTCAAGCTCACAAGAGCATGTAGATCAAGCTCACATCCGCGACAGGTTGTGAGCTTGCAGATCTATATTATGTGGGCTATTATAAAGAGTCAAAATTATAGATCTATATAATTTGGGCTAGTATAAATCGTGCTTAAGAGTTTGGGGCGAAAAGGCGTGTCATGTGGTTTATTTACAGCGCAAGAGTTTCCGTGCATGTACACACATAACGTAGGCTCAAACACATTCAGTGGCGCACATTGCTTCCGTTTGCCTGCCTCCCTCCTCCGCACCTGAAAGTGAGCGTTGTGTCAGAGGGAGTGTGTGTTAGCAGGTACCGTATGCCTTCAATCTGTCCTGCAAAAACACGGTTATGCGCTGACATGGAGAGAGTTGTGGTTTTAATCTGCACCCTGCTTGTCTTCACACAGTGAGTGTAGTGTGTGTGTGTGTGTGTGTGTGTGTGCATGCGTGTACTCTGATAAGATTGCTGTGTTCATGTGCAGTCATTATAAGTGTTTGTGAGGCCTATCTGTGCTCAGAAGCGTGTGTGTGTGTGTGTGTGTGTGTGTGTGTGTGTGTGTGTGTGTGTGTGTGTGTGTGTGTGTGTGTGTGTGTGCGTGCTCACCCCGAGCAGTATTAGCAGATCTTTTACCCTCTGACACGGGAGGCACCAGCGGGGCTTTGTGTGGTTTAGGGACAGTAAACAAGATGTCTGCCTCCAGTCAGAGCATCCTGCTGCTTCGGTGCTTCCTCCATGCTGTGACAACCAACATCAGTCGTACAATTATAGCAGAACAACAGTACTGAACACAACACAACATGGAACAGCTCAACACACAAAACACAGCTCCATTTATTGCCTAACCTCTTGCCAATGCAACATTGGGCCCTGTCCTCCTTATGCCTGATTTATACTTAGTTACACACCATGTTTCGCATTGGGAAAAAAAGATGATCTACAAGCTCACAACACGTCACAATGCGATGCATTGTGAGCTTGTAGATCATCTATTTTCAATGTGCGACATTGGTGTGCAACTAAGTATAAATCAGACTTTACATTGACAATAAATGACGTCGGATTCAATGGCGTATTTGTTTGTGTGCATGTGAGTGATACAGTAGCGGCCTATACACATTGTTCAGCACCCACATGCACACACCTGGAGGGTGGTGGGTGGGAGAGGGAGGACGGGGTGTGTGTTTAGCTGTGGGCCCTGTAGACAGGACGATCAAAGACCCCTCACTCTTTGTCTGCTAACGTTGAACAGACAATGGTAAAGATCGGCAGCTTTGATTTCAGCACACTCCTATTGATCACAGCGGAACAGGGATTGGAATATGAAAGGCCGCACTGAACTGGATCCTGCCTCAGCTATTGATTATATCCAGAGCAGACGGCATTTCACAGCCATCCAAAGTTTTTTATTGTATCGGGCGGGGGTTGGGGATGGGGGGTGCCCCCCATGAAAGGCCTGTCTGGCTCTTCCCCCATCGCTCAGGTGCAGCCAGCTAGCGCTGACACTCCTTGAGTTTAATAGACAGACAAAGGCAAACGCTAAAACCTCATGCTCATTTTTAAGGTGCTTGTTTCAGCTAAATACAAACATGAAGATATGCCCACGGAAACGCTCCCACCTATGTTTTCCTTCCCCCAAACATCTACTTTTCCCCTCCATCAAACTTCAAAAGAAAAAAAGAGAAAACAGAGTGAGGGGACATTTCATTGCCATCATTTTGGAGGATGACTTGGCAGAATGGCCAGGAGGTGGCAGACTTGTGTAAAGGGGATTGGGTAGCTGTGGCAAATAGGAGACCGTGGGAACAAGGAAACAGCATGGCCAGGTAACTACACCCCCCCTCCCCCCCACACCCCACACACACACACACACACACACACACAGAGCTCTTCTCCCCTGTGTACGGGGCCTCCGTTTGACATAGGAATGCCTCTGTTCCACTGGCAGCTGTGTTTAAATCACTCTTGAGATGCAAACTGCACAGCCCAAATTAGAGATCTGGGATCAGTTTATTTGTCCCCCTTCGTCATGGGTTTGGCCGTTATGAAGTGAGAGGCGAGGCCACATATAAGTGAAGGCTCCATGCTGGTACAAAGGATACACAGTCTAGGTTTAGCGTCATCACGCATTTGGAGACGGCACCAAATAAACACTGAGCATTCTGTCGATGATGCCCAGGTCGATAGTGCTGGTCTCTCACAATAGAGGAGTTTGACTCGGCCTGTGATAAAGAGCAAATCAATTCCAATTAAGAGAGGAAGTGCCGTCTTCGATAACGTAGCAAAAGAGTTGGTATCACATAGGTTTCGCAAAGCAGTGGGCATGTACAAACACTTGCTACGTAACAACCATAAGATATAAGACTTGACACATCTATTTGAAACGTTATCTAAAGCCAACTGTATTTATACTGTAGATATAGTGATAAAAAACATTTAGGGAATTAACTTTGAGTGCCAAATTGCTACATTACTAACATGACTATACTCAAACAAGATCTCAGTAAAATATATATCAAATCAGAATACAGTATTAAACAGCCTCAAGATATTCTCTAGATCGGATTCTTTCTCATCATGTCTCTGTCTATTTTCTCAGGACGAAAGCAGAGATAAGCTCTCTCTCTCTGAATGTGTCTATGTATAGCCGTCCCCGTCTGCCAGGCAGCTCCCTTCATCTTTAAAAGTGACTCTTTAGGGCCTGTTTAAGTTGAGCTGACAGATGTGGTTATTTGGGGACAGCTCATTGGCAAGTTTATGGCCAGAGCGCTTATTTTACTAGGGCCCGGCACATGTGCTTGTGACAGTGAGGGAAATCCTTTCGGAAGTCTAACATACGCTTGAAATATAGGAAGCTTAGGAGGACATAAAACTGCCTGATGTTTATCACCCCCCTACCCAAAAAGGAAAAAAGAAATCTCACGGATGTTGTTTCCATGGACACGAGATGATGAGTTTGTCTCATCATCAGCAAAACATAAAGTAATGTTTTGTATTTAATTTGTGGATGTTATGAGTGCAATCTAAATATTTGATTTGAAAGAAAACCATTAGGGGTTATCACATGAACGCTTTACGGAAATTAATTTGCTTTGTAGACGCTAATTAATTTAAAGCAGCAAATGGCTTTTATTGGCTTTAGTGGATTTCATTAGCTGTTATTAGAGCAGCTGTATAATTTATACAGTGGAGAAACACATACATTAGTAGTGATACTTAGCCTGGCAGTGGGAATCGTTCTCCAATTCTCTATTTACAGTGTCCTTTTCCCCCTATACTAATATCTTCGCTGAAAATAGCCGATCTACAAGCTTCACAACTCGTCACAACAGATCTGCAATTTTCACACAATTTTCAGCCCAGAATAGGGAGGCTAGGGTTCGTGTGGTTAAACTAGATTAAAACGCTGATTCCAGTACAATCGTGCACACAATCACACATAATTCAAAGCTGACATCCTTTCTCTATTTATTCATTGGCTGCAGTCAGGTCAAAAGAATGGGGAGGAGTAATGTCTGAGTAAAGTCTCACAGGAAGCAAAACTAGCAGTGGTGTGTGTGTGTGTGTGTGTGTGTGTGTGTGTGTGTGTGTGTGTGTGTGTGTGTGTGTGTGTGTGTGTGTGTGTGTGTGTGTGTGTGTGTGTGTGTGTGTGTGTGAGTGTACGTGTGTGTGTGAGAGTGTACGTGTGTGTGTGTGTGTGTACGTGTACGTGTGTGTGTGTGTACGTGTACGTGTGTGTGTGTGTGTGTGTGTGTGTGTACGTGTGCGTGTGTGTGTGTTGGGAAGGGGTGTCCAGAGCAGACACACCCCCAGCCACCTGTAAAGCCTCTCTCTGAGGATCATGTTTCTTTTGAACACTTTTAACACAGCATTTGTTTCCAATAGTTTACAGTTTGTGAAAACGCCCGTTCCGGAAGGCCGAGCCGATGCTTCCGAGTTCCGTTTTGTTGGGCGGCGTTTTTATAAAGCTTCCACAAGGCTCCTGCAACGGAGAAGGGAGAAGCAGTGCATGCCTTTTCGTGCCCCTGACGGTTTTAGTGAGCCACTTGGCTTTTTATTTTGGCTCTGCTCACCGCAGGCTGCTTGTACTTTACTGTGCCTCCCCTGTGCTGGTCTGATGGTTGCAGATTAAGGGCATGCGGAGCAAAAGTCACTCATTAAAACAGTGTGTGTGTGTGTGTGTGTGTGTGTTGCTGTGTACATACACTTTGTGTGTAGAGTTTGGTGCGTGCGTAGATGTCTCCACATGTTTGTGTGACAGGAGCAGTGCTGATGAGTGACGCCAGCTGTGGCCTGCTGGGTATAGGTACCAACTGATAGAAGACTGAGAGAGAGCTCTCTTCTTTACCTGTACCTCCACTATACTGTCCCTGGAGACCAGTCACTGACAAATATTCTAACCTGAATATCGAGGGAGGCCCGCAGATAACCGTTTCATTCTAAATCTGAGTTTAACCCGTTTAAAGCTACTCAAGTTCAAACAATAACAGCTTTCAAATGATAAACAGGACTCACTCGCAGCGGTTCCTGGATGCGTTTCGAGAGTGTCCCCAGTGGTTCTTTTCTCCCAGCAAACTAATATGTTTGAAGCTTAGGCTGCCATTGCCAAGCATGCGCCACGAGCGATTTGAAATGTGCAAAAAAATATTGATATTTCAGGCTTCTAAAAACAAAACAAACAAAAACGAGAAAAAATAAATAAATAAAAGCAATCCTCCACAATTCCATGTCCTCCAGAACGGCCCCTACATTTCTGCCTCAAAACATATAATGATCACCTGGGACAAATGATGAAGCTGCGATACATTTTTCAACTCCTCCCTCTTGTTCTATCTCTAAAACCTGATTTATATTTTTGGTTGCACATCGTGTCGCGCAGCCGATCTACAAGATCTGATATTTTCTGTGTGCGACACCGGCGCGTTTCCAAATATAAATTAGGCTTCTAACACACACACACACACACACACAATTTATAAAGGAATAACAATGTATACAACATTAAAAATGCAGTGTCTTTGAAACCCAAATCTTAAAAGAATGGGGGCAAGTGAAGTACATCACTTGTGATACTCAAATCCAAAAGCTCTGGCAAAAGTAGTGGAAAACTCTCTAGATGAATCGATGAAAGATGCTCACGGCAGCCAAACATGTTTTCTATAGTTGGACTTGACAATTCTTTCCAGAGTATTGGTTCGTTAACAAAATAAATGCATGACTTTAAAACAGTGAAGAGGAGTTGTGTGAGCTACGGGCTCAAAATGTGTTGTTGCTGCCATACATAGATTTTGTACATTGTGAATGTACTCATGTCCTATCATTCTAAAAAAAGAAATGTAAGCTAAAGGTTTGGCTTGTACTGCCAAAAACAAATACGAGAGCAAGTGAAATTATTTCTATGGCAAAAACAGATGTTTTCTACTTTTTATTTTCCCAAAATTTCCCTAAACTAAATAGTGTGCATTCACATGATTGGCCAGTCGAATTATGTTTTCATTTAACAACATTGCCATCTGTCAGTTCAGTTCAAACAGGACTTTGAAATCTGCAGTGGAGGTTTTTTACCACTAGATGGACTTGTGTCTCTGTAAAAAAATAAAATAGAAAAATTGCAATGCAAGTGGTGTGAGCATTTTTCTGTAGTCTTAACTCCCCCCCCCCCATACCCCCATAACAGTAAGCCTTTCTGCGGTATATACATATAAATATCTCTATATTGTGAAGGTGGGGGGGAGGGTGAGGATTGAGTTGCTTGCATGCCGGAGAGAAAAAAAACTCCAAAAATTAATCCAAGATATTTACTTTTGTTTGTTTTCACTGTGTCCGCCGGCTCCATGGGAGCTATTTGTTATATCTTTTTTTGCCGTGATGAAATTGAACTGCAGTCCCCACGGAGTTCATTATGGGAAGAGAGCCAGAGAGCCCCCTCCTCCCAACCCACAGCACCCCAGCCAAGAGGGACTCGGACAGGGGTAAAGGACCCGGGGGTGATGGGTGGTGGGGGAGACTACAGAATGGAGTGGGGGTGGAGTTGGTGAGTCCCAGGGGGAGCGCGGATGAAGGAGACACATAAACATTCGGCTAATGACCTCAAACACACTAATGAAGCTGCCTACAATCTTGTCACCTACTCTTAATTTGCGTCTGTTAATTACAGTCGTAAGTCGTACGGGACACACAGTAGTACGGCTATTAATGTCAACTGTAGGCCTATGCATATTCTGTTGCGATCTGGACGCCGACACATTTACGGAAAGTGAAGCGTCTTGATTCTGAATTTAAAATAGAACATAACTATAGAGTGAAGTTAGTAGCCTTTTTCTCAAAATGTTAAGTGTTTATTGGAGAAACAAATCGCCTATACATTTGTTTCAAAGTGATCCCCTGTAGGGCACTTGTACCATCACAAACCCTGGGAAAACTGAGTAGTGTTTGAATGACATGTTGACGTGTGAAATTTCCCATTAAAAAAAAGGTGTTGAGAAAACAAGTATTCACACAAAATTCCAAAACAAATTCAAAGGCTTTATTGCGTTCAGTTAGCATACAAAGCATGAGTGATGAGGGTCTTGATAGATGATATGAAATGTTCACAAATCAAAATAAAAAATAAAAAAACAGGAAACAAGACGGAAAAACAAAACCTAGACAATAAATAGCAATTGCCTTTCGTTACTCTTCGCAATCCCAAACTCTTCAATAACGACTTCAGAGGGCCAGTGGAACTGTACACTGTGTGAGTCCGGGTTAGACTCAAGGTTAAAGAGCTGAGCCCTAGGAGAGTACTGTATATACCGGTAGGCTAGGCTATACAGAGCTAGAGGAGAACTTCCAACTGAAAAGAGGCCTTAGCCAACGAGTGGCCTCGCACTGTGTGTGTGTGTGTGTGTGTGTGTGTGTGTGTGTGTGTGTGTGTGTGTTCCACAGTCCCATAACGAAGATGAGAAAAAGTGAATCTCCCCTTCCCACCATGAACCCACTGCTCTGTGTTAACAGAAAACAAAAACATATTCTTTGAGGCATACGTTGTACACGTCTTTTTGAAGGCAACGGAGACCGGCTGTGTACTATGTACTGTATGCTTTGCTAACAGCGGGGGTGAAGGCAAAGCAAAAACAAGGCATTTGGCTTTTAAACTTTAAAAACACATTACAAAAGGAGTGAGTAAACATATTTCCGCATGTTGCTATGCTATCCCATATTTTCAGGCAAAACCAATACCATTTTACATCTGGTATACAGTATGATCCCAGCAAAGTTTGCGTTACAGCTGGCCATGGTGCTGGGCCACTGTTAGAGGGTGTCAATGTGTATTATGACAACAGGATATTGATAGTCAACACTAAAGTGACATAATTCCCAAATAAAACAATACTACACTACAGGCAATTTGGCTCATCAGAGAGCCATAATCAATGGAGTTCTGTTTGGGAAATTGAAAGTATTTTTTGGAAGGGGTTCTGCAGAGCAAAAAATAAGTCAAGTAGGTAAAATAACTGAACAAGGTGTCAGTATAAATTGTTTCCTATAATTGCAACTGAATAACCTCTTTTGGTGCTATACAGAACCTTTTGGTTATAGTGAGTAGAGGGCAGGCTTAAAAAGCAGCATGTTAAGCACAGTGGGCTTCTGTTGGTATAACATACTTGTAAAATCATCACTGAAATGAAGAAAAGAAAAACCACAAGAGTTTAACTGTGGCTGGACAGAAAAACAATGCAATGGGAACAGAACTCTAGAACAAGATGTGCAATTGCAAACAAAAAAAGAAAAAAAAAACTGCAAACACTATACTTGAAAGTCTCAGACAAACGGCTCTTAACGCCATCAAAACAGTCTGTTAACCAAAAAATAATAACATACTACATTTTCATGCTACACTAGAAACCAAAGGACTTGTGTATAACACATTTTAATGAGTTGTTTATAAAAACATAGGACAAATGCATAGGATATTTTCGACGAGTAATTAACAGACTATTTCATAATGTTCAAGTTCATGAGCGGACGCTGAAACAAAGCGATGTTGATCAGCGTTTACCAGTATACCTTCCCAGTGGCAAGGCCGTCATTCTGTAAACCTATATCCACTGTAAAACATCACCGCTCCACCCCTCCTTCCAAAACTAAGCTAAACAAACAACAAAAACTATATGCGAGTCAATAAAAACCCATTGAAATCTACATTATTAGATTAAAAGGTGTATATTAACTTTTCCTGCTATGTACAGCAAAACAAATTGAGTCCCAAATGGAGCTGTTTATTTTCTATAATGCAGCACAGTCTTTTATATACTTTACATAACATTACATACATATATATATATATATACGTATATAATTTCTTTTCTTTGGTATTTCTATCAAGGACAAAGTAGGCACTTTGTAGTTTTCCCATGATATGGACGACACCACAAGGGAAGGTTTTGCTCTCTATTTGTACACTGCCACTATATTTGTTATTTAGCCACTCACATACTGTACACACACATTAGAAACCTACACAGCTCAACAACTAGGCCTACCACTTAACACTCAGATTTAGTCTATGTAAACCATCTTTCCGGAGGGTCAAAAAATGCATCCGACTGGACCACGATTGAATGTACGTACATGTACCAGGTGTTTTCCTTTTTTAATTTTGTTTTTGCTGTGATTCTACAGCTCTTTTGACAGACCAAATTAAGCTGGTACACATAATGAGCATTCTGCACAGTCCAGACAAAAAAAAAACACAGTTGCAGTCATAAACAAGCGCCCAGAATAGCAGGAAGAACAGGGTATTTGAAAAAACGCTTGGATTTATTTCATGTGTTTGTGTTTCAAATGAGATAATTAAAATTAACTACAGTATCTGCCTATTTACAAACCTGGTAGTCTTGGCTGACTACTGACACTTAACCATGCAGTATGTTTTCCTGCCAAAGTGGTATTATAGGCTAACATTGGATTAACATGGTGGATTAACACGAGACCATGGGATGTTGTGAAACCCTGCCACATTTAATATCCAATGCGTGCATGGCTTATTATTTCCACAGCTGTACACAGACTATTTTACGTTAGAGATGTTTTTTGTTCATCTCATTAACTATGATTTGAAAGGTCACAGATAAATGGGGGTCAAGTGTGAAATTGATAGAACTTTGAGCACAGCAGCAAGGTGTAAATTCCGAACAGTGCACCATGCCCAATGTAGTGCTGCCGCGAGGTTCAACGCCTCCACTTTCCATAGGAAAACAACGGCTCAGCCGGCACAAAGTGATTTTGTCGGTGATCACATACAGGCAGCTTTAAGCAGGTAATAAGCGCTAAAATTAGAGGTTTGACTGTAAGGCAAGGGGTAAAACTTGCATGAACAACAGAGGTAAACATTAGCCAATGAAGGTTACTGTTGGGGTCTTAACCGCCCCTTTCTTGGACACAGCGACCATCAATGAAAAAAAAAAAGGAAAAAAAAGACATGCTTGAATTTTTAAACGTACGACTGTGTTTCTAAATGAATTACATTCAAAAGCGTGGCACAGATACAGTATTTGCCCTCCCTCTCCTCTCTTGGCTAAAATCTTTCTAGTCTACTTTCTAATTGACCCTTCCTCTCTTAATACATTCATTAGACATGACCACCCTGCCAACCTCGCAGTAACCAGGGTCATAAAAAAGTGCAACACAGCGATGCTTCAAAATACCATCAAAACCACTTTTGTTGCTTCTGTCAAATATACTATCCTCGTGTGAAAACCTGCTAAATCCGATGTGGTGTTGAGCTGAATGTTTCCAGGGCCCCTTTTTGTGCCAAGCTGTCATTTTCTTCTTTCATGAAAGCAGGTCTCCTGAGACTCACAGAGAACTGTGTCGTTTACAAAGGACGTGCTCGTCATTATACACAACAACTTAATTTGTGGATCATGGTTGACTATTTGTTAAGAAATGACAATAATAAACCATACATGTTAACACACAGATGTGGTTCCGTTGTCGCTCGAGGTTACACTGTAATACTCGCCTCGGCTAGTTTGTCTCACTAATTTCAACCTTGCATGTTGCATCAGTCATGTGTGAAGGGTAGGGCATTGGTTCTCAACATGGATCAACATGGATCCTTGAGGGGGTTTCAGGGGGTCCCCAGGTAAATGATTGATATTTAGAAACCAAATGGACCCGTACCAGTCTGTAGAGTTAAAATATACTTTTTACAGTGTAAAATTGGGGTCCCAGAGATTTAAAAAAATGACACCCTGTGTGAAGGTAGCGGCGCCTTTGAAACATTTTGTCATCGATATGTGTTTATAATGTGTTTATAGCCATGTGTCACTTGAAGCTTGACCAATCACTTTGTTGACGGGTCTGACCAATCAGAACGTTGACGGGTCTGACCAATCAGAACGTTGACGGTGAACACGGACAAAGTCAGGTATAGAGCGTTGACGGGTCTGACCAATCAGAACGTTGACGGGTCTGACCAATCAGAACGTTGACGGTGAACACGGACAAAGTCAGGTATAGAGCAGGATCCGCTCTATACCTAAAGGTATAGAGCGTTGACGGGTCTGACCAATCAGAGCGTTGACGGGTCTGACCAATCAGAACGTTGACGGGTCTGACCAATCAGAACGTTGACGGTGAACACGGACAAAGTCAGGTATAGAGCAGGATCACCTAAAGGTATAGAGCGGCTAGCGCCGCTAAAAATCATATGAAATGGGCATCCATGGCCTAATGTGAATCAAACTGGGGGTCCTTCAGAATCACTGGGGTTAGGACATTTGTAAACTTTCTTCCCTGGGGTTGCAAAAAAAAGGCCTGGGAGGGACTTGGAGACATGCGGAACAGATAACAGTACAGTACCAACTATCTTGGACATGAAACAAACAAACATAACAAAATATATTAAGTACTGTATGTGTACTACAGTATATCATCCCAGTTGAACTCTGGAGGAAAAAGTTACTGCATAGTAGAGCTGATAGATGTGTACGAGTCCAGCATTACAAGCCAGGAAGGAGAAAGTGAGGAGTTGTGCCGGCTGGAGCGTGTGTGTGTGTGTGTGTGTGTGTGTGTGTGTGTGTGTGTGTGTGTGTGTGTGTGTGTGTGTGTGTGTGTGTGTGTGTGTGTGTGTGTGTGTCTCTAGCTGTGGAGCTTAACTGCCCTGCGTCAGGCTCTGCATGTGTTTGGCGATGTCATACACGTAGGTGATGTCCGGTCTCTTCTCTGGGTCCGGATTGATGCACATATCTACCAAGTTCCTCAGCTGGAGAGAGAGAGAGCGAGAGAGAGAGAGAGAGAGAGAGAGAGGTGGATGAGATAGAGCGAGAGGGACAGATGGAGAGAGAGAGGGATGGATGGCGAGTGAGTGAGAGACACAGAGAAAGAGAGAAAAATGAGGAGCCCATTCAGTGATTGACTTTTATTACAATTTACACAAATGGAGAACCAGTCAGACAACTGTGATAACCAGGCGTCAATAACAGGCTAACAACAAGTTTGGTATGCATTAGACCCCCATAACTCTCAGAGTTAATGGTCCATTTGGTTCCATTTGTACACTCTCAGAGTTACAGACCTGTAAGGGTCCATACTGGTTCCTGACTATCAATTATTTAGCTTGGGACACCCAGGAACCCCCCCCAAGGACCCCTGGGGGTCCCCGGACAACACTTTGAGAACCACTGGTCCGACCAATTTACTTTTTACAGCCACGCCCACATGAACACACACACACACACACACACACACACACAAAACCGCTGCCTCTGTGTGTGTGTGTGTGTGTGTGTGTGCGGCGCCTCTATTTTCGAGACGGCATTTACACTTGAAGCCGAGCGAAGCGGCTGATTGGAGCAGATAGATAGACAGGCTTGCAGGCGGAACAGCCACCGCCATCATTAAAAAAAAAGGAGAAAAAAAGGGGGAAAAAATGGAAGGAACGAAAGAGGGAAAGAAAGAAAAAAAAAAGAAAAGAAAAGAAAAACATCTACGCGAGGTCGCTATGGTAACCGCCTGCTGACTTCCTGGCCGCTGTTGCGTGGCACTGGCTCGGACGAGTTCTTGTCAGCCGCGCGTGGCGCGGTAGCGAGCGAGGGAGTGGAATAGAGAGAGAGAGAGAGAGAGAGAGAGAAAGATGCAAATTCAGACTGTCTGAGCATTAGCCCCGCACGCACAGTGTGTGTGTCTTTGCATATCGTTTGCTGTCGGCTGGAAACCTCGTATGTCCAAAACCGTTACTTTTCAGAAAATGAGAAACAAAACCTGCTTTCCACTTCTAATGGATCCAACGTAGTTATTATTTAGTCACACGTTCTTGTTAATATTTTTTCCTGAATATTTATAATGCCCACAGACAGAATTAACCACTTTCACGTTCCGAACAGCAAAGCTGAGCTTGTAGATCGGCTACTTTTGCTACTTTTGTGTGACATTGCAGCAAGACAAATTAAGGCATTCATTTAGGAAAAAAAACTAAAACACAAAAAGTTGAAATATGGAGATACGAGGTCTCAGCCCGACAGCAGCGACGTGTGTGTGTGTGTGTGTGTGTGTGTGTGTGTGTGTGTGTGTGTGTGTGTGTGTGTGTGTGTGTGTGTGTGTGTGTGTGTGTGTGTGTGTGTGTGTGTGTGTGTGTGGGGGGGGGGGTGGGGGGGGCACAGCAAAGAGATGCAGATATGTAAAATATTCATACGCTTCTTTGCGTGGAAGGGTGTGTGAGAAGCGGAGGGGGTGGGATGGGGAGTGGGAGTGGGGTGTGGGGTGTCAGGTGGAGGAGGGAGGAGGGGGGGAGCGGGTGTGTGTGGGGGGGGGGGGGGGGGGGGGGGGGCGGGTGGTGGTGGTGTAGACGGAGATGGTTAAATGACACAACAAAGATGAGCAGCTGACAGTGTGCTGCCTATCCTTCAGGAGCATTGTTTACATCCAGACAGGCGCTGCAGGCTCCCCCCCTCATCTCCATCTCTCTGCCGTCGCCTCGCTTCGTCGTTCCCCCTACCCTCTCTCGCTCGCTCGCTCGCTCACGCAAGCGTGCGCGCACACACACACACACACACACACACACACAGTCTCTCTCTCTCTCTCTCTGTCTCTCTCGCTTTGTCTCCCTTTCTCCTGGATGGGGGTGACGTGTGGGGCATTGCAGAAGCTCGGAGGAGTGTGTTTGTTGGGAGTGTGTGAGTGTGTGTGTGTGTGTGTGTGTGTGTGTGGTGGGGTTGAGCTCTGGTGACAAACATACTGTACACTCGTGCATTTTGCACACAAAAAAACGCGCCCGCACACTCACACACACACTAGCCGCGTGGTCCTGAGACAACTACCAATTAGCCCGTATCAACGTCCTCCTAATGAAGTGGATAGCAGTCTGTAATGAAGGCTGCTCTCCGCAGGGTTTCATTATTTGGCTATGGAGACATGACTGAGGATGCAGTGTTGAAAACTGGCCACTGTGGACCTGTTGTAATGCAGACACCCAGGCAGCAACACAATGGAAGGCATGGAGATAAAGAGACACAGTAATGGCTTGGTTGCCCCCCTCCTCCCAACTTAACCCATTGAGACCTGAAGCCGATTCTACATGTCTCCTAAATCCCAAAAGTATTCTGAAAAACGTTTGTTTCTATATCAGTGGTGCTCAATCTTTTTCATGTCAAGGACCCCCACAATTATATGTATTTGGCCGCGGACCCCCATCAAAATATTTTGTTCCAGGGACCCCCCAGAAGCAAAGATTTGAGTTAAAAATTCGCTTTAAAAATATATATATTCAAAGATTTGCACACATTTTCACGAATTTTCAAAAATAGCAGATCTACAAGCTCATAGCGCGGCACTCGGTGCCGCGCTATGAGCTTGTAGATCTGCTATTTTTGAATAGCCAAAAGTGTAAAATATGGCTTTTTAGCTCAAATCTAAAAATGACACAGATACCAGGTCTCAATGGGTTAAACAGCTTAGAGACCTAAGGGGACGTCTCCCCGGTGCCTTTTTTAACCATCAAGCAAGTACAATAACTTACAAAGTGGATAAGCTCCCATCAACAAAAGCTCAGTTTCTATACTGAACAAATATAATGATCACATAGATTTTTTTGTGTGTGTGCGTGTCTCCAATGTGTATGAGTGTGTCCTTTCAATTGCATCTGTGTATATTCACATTTGCATAATTTTTGTGGGGATACAACTGAAAGGTTAGAAGAAAAGATTTTGGAAAGGGCACCCGCAGCAAAAAAAACAAAAACAAAGCAATGTGGTCACACACACACACACACAGGCAATCAGCAATATGGTTATCTGTGACCACAGCCCTTCTATGTTACATTTCTGAGTGCGGCTTTGTCTGAGCGGAATTATAGTGCATGATTTAACATTTACGAATGGAAACATGACACCCCTGTCCATTTAGTTGTGCCCCCACTCCACAGCATGGCCAGATGCTTTTGATATTGCGCATTTAATTTCTCAGACGGTTATGCAATCACATTGTGTCTTTTGATCACGGCAGTGAGCAAGGGTAATATCATATACTGTCATTACTGTGTACTGGAGTTAAGAGCATCTAGTTGAATCGGTCGACACTAATAATGTGAATGAGCCATACTGTGGCAGGCATTGGACAAAGTTACCGCTTAGTGAAGAAGACCATCAGTCTTCACAGTTACTCAGGGCATGTATGAGAATTTAACAACATTGGTCAACATTGGTCATGTAAGTTAAAAAGAAAGAAAGAAATGCGCAGGGAAATTAGATGCAGTGCATTTGACAAATCTCCTATTTCCCGAGTGCTGCGATCTTGGTATTCTTATTTTGAGGCTGTTTGACTTGAGCCTTTGTCAAGTTGAAGGACTGAAATTCATTTTAACGTTGAGCCCAATTTAAAAAAGAAAAGATCTGCAAGCTCACAATGCATCACACTGCAACACATTGTGAACTTGTAGACTATTTTTGTCACCTATAATTGTATAATTGTCACCTATAATGCTATGATGCCATGCCCAAAATAGCAAGGGGTTACTGTACATACCTCCTCTGAGTAGTGGTCTGAGGGTAGAGGGGGGTAGTCGCACTGTTCAATCTTCTTACACAGTGAGTAGAGGTTCATCTTGTCCCCATAGAATGGACTCTGAAGGGCTGCCATCTGAGTGAGATAGAGAAAGAGAGATACAGAGACAGAGAGTGAGGCTGTCAATAAGATTTAGGGTTTAAGGTCCCCCCCCCCCCTTCTGCAGACAGTTATGCGTTTTGTTATGATGGACGGATGTTATGGTGGTTTGCAAATCCAGTGAATCGAAACAGAAAACATCCCGGAAAGTTTCTCTGGGCCGGACACTTGTGCTGTTCTGCACTGCTACCAGCAGTAAGTTACTGACGAGAAGGGGAAGGATTCAGGAGCCTGAATCCTATTTATTATATTACCCAACGCAGTACTCATAATAGCGACGTAAGCCAGCTCGTCTAACGGAGACTCCCGTCCTATTGATTAGTATTTTTGTCAGCTTGCACAACCCGTAAGACCTTCATTAGTCTCTCCACATTACACTATGTTAGTCTTATGCTAATGCTTTTTGAACACTTGTTCTACTCATATGTGCCTGAGGCTTTCGCATTAGCACCTCAGCAGTTATATCTATGCTGTCCTAGAACCATAGAACCAGATAATTCTACCATAATGACCTGCTGGACACCAAAGCCTGATTTATACTAGTTGCGTGCGGGTGTTGCACAGTGAAAATCGCTGAGTTTGTAGATCGGACATTTTCGGTGCATGACACCCGTACGCAACCAAGTATAAATCCCCCTGTACCTGCAGGGCTGTATACTCACTCCATGACCATACATATACCAAGTAAAAACAAGGAAATGTGCTGATGAGCTCAACACTTTGGTATGCATCACATAGCCGTGGTATTGCCGTTATGACGTTGTTGTCCCAGCCCTAGCCCCTAGGCATTTAAAGCCAAAAGTGTGAATGTCCCATTCCTCACACTAGCAAGCTAGGCTTCTCTAGCAACAACTGAACGGATGAGACGGTCACAAAATCTATGTTGAGACTAATTTGAATCAAAACAAGTCAAATCTCGCCACCCGGAAAATGTAAACAGATTTTTGACCTTGTGGCTCACTTTGCTCCTGACTGCCGTGGCCAAGACAGAACTCCCTATGCAATATCCATAAGCCATCCACAGTACATTGGCCATAAATTGCCTGGCATATCCCAACCCGGTGGGGATTGCCTCCATTCTCTTCATGGTATAAACATGTCAGAGGTTGATGATGCAGAGACAAGAGAAGGCTCTTGTTTCTTATCGGGCAGAGTTGACAGAGTCTCCGTCACTGCTTCCAGAGGAGGAGTGAGCAGCAGGGCCATCTCTCTTCTGGACATATTTCACCATCACTCTCTCTCTCACTCTCTCTCAATCTCACACACATAATGCATGTACAACAGACATCTATACACATATGCACAGTGGGATCTCTTTCTCTCTCTGGACACCCCTCTCTCCGTTTCAATAGCTACTGCCGAGACTGACACTGTAGGGGGTTGACAGTGATTGGAGGGTGGGGGTGTTTGTGTGTGCGCATGTGTGTCAGTAATGACGTCTTTTCATATCTAATGGTGTCTCGTGTAGGCATCACAAGGTTTAAGATTTAATTCTTCTGTGCTAAAAGAACAAACAACATGCACGGGCAAAAAGACACGCAGATGCAGGAAGGAATACGTACTGTACAGTACTAGTAAACAACTGATTAAATCTAATTTGAAACGACAATATTCACGATACAATCCATATTGACAGATTCCCATGTCTGTCTATTTTGATCTTTATCTGTGTTCCCACAATTCTTATGATGCATTTCTGAAGTCACAATTGCTATTTTGCCGCTTCGTGGCCCACACACCTACGCCACACCGCCGATCCCACCAATATGTCTGAGCCATAGTGTCGGGGGCTTTGTCAGAGTACCCATCTGTCTGTGTCTCTTTTGTGCCCATACATGAAGATCTCTGTATCTGTCTGTCCTTGTTCCTTTTACAGTATGCCCATATATGGAGATCCCTGATGTCATCCGTATATGCCCATATACACTATTGTTATGTTCATATAATATATGAACATCCATACTGGGCAAATGGATATCAGAACTACTCGACAGCGGGCACTGGACTACCTCGATTCCTTGCCGCTGCACATGCACATATATCAACATACACACGTAAAAAATTGAACATCCGGGTGCTCACAGGAGATTTAAAAAGGTAACAGTAGTAAAAGTGTCAATGGTGCTCACGGATCAAACATATGAAAAAACAACAGACGATCCGGGCACTCGAGTAAAAGGAGGAACAGCCTTTATTTATTAAAAGGCAACAGTTGCCTTTTAATAAATAAAGGCTGTTCCTCCTTTTACTCCTGAGTGCCCGGATCGTCTGTGTGTTTGTGTTTGTCTCTCACACACACACACACACACACACACACACACACACACACACACACACACACACACACACACACAATGTATATATTTATATATACACATATACATATACACTGTATATACACACACACACACACTTTTCTGAAATGTTTACATACATTTCCTTACACACAAAACACAACTCAGACATTACTTATTCTCTAATGCACACCTTGCTTAACAACTCTGGATGTTCCACTTCACTTCCTGCTCAGTTCAATGTCTTTACGCGTTTTTCCCCTGGACCAGTTATAAATAACTAGAGTTTGGGGGGGCTACGCCCCCCTCAACCCCAGCCGCGCACGGGGCCCAGCGTGGCCGTGTGTAGATTGGGGGACCCAAATCGGCGGAGTAAAACTGTGGAAAAGTTTTTTTGAAAAGGAAAAAATTTGAAGAAATTATATATGTTATGTTTCAGGGGGTCCACAGGGGGTCCGCGGACCCCCTGCTGGTCCACTGACCCCCTGTGGAGTGTTGGGACACCCCTGGAACATTGTGGACCATTTCGGTGTTTTTTTTTTTTTTCATGAAGGTGGTTGCTTGTTTCTGGCGCTGGCTGTGCAAACCTGGCAACCCAGCGCATGCTGCCAGTGCAAACCTGGCAACCCAGCGCATGCTGCCGGTGGCGTTACACCAGAAATGGTTCCTGGAGAAAATGGTGACCAAAAAAAAAATTTGGAAAAAAAGGAAAAAGCCCCCGCACCGGCTGCCTGCTGTTGTGGTGATTAGGTCGTGCGCACGGTAAACGGTACGAAGCTGCCTCCCCTTCCGTTTTGTCCGACATTTGGTGAGTAGAATTAATTATGTTGCGCGGTGGAAAAGGTGTAGTGAGCAGTGAGATGTCCCCTACGCGAGGCGTAAATTCAGTGCGGGCGCCGTGGCGAGTCAGTTGGCGACATGTGGTCTGGCGGTGCGTTGTTTATTCGATAACAGAGCTGTGGGGTGTCGCCACCGAGGGTGCGGAAGTCGGTCGCCATTTATATAGTTAGATGATTTGAGTTTCATCATTTACATGTTTATTGGGTCAACATTGAAAAGTTAAATCAGGTGAGGCGACCCTATAATTGTAATTGATCAAGATTATTAAAGCCTGAATCTGACTGTCTAGCCATACACATCCCAGCTCTTTTCTGCTAAAAACACCAGCTAATTTACAGACCATTAGGCCTATTCAAACCCAACAGTGTGTTGCTAGAAAACCACTCGATATTTCCTCATCTCAAAACAAATTACTATTGTGCTCTCTACATGTATTTTATTCAGTCATTTTACCATGAGATGTTTCCAGCTAATTTCTCTGGATAACATAGCAGTTCATAAACAAACACATTCCAGAGCAAAAGCCCACAAATGACATAGTTCACATGTGCTCAAGATGGAAGAAAAGAGGATGTCGAATTCTTGAGCAGAAGTGCATTCAGTTTCATCCGTGTTTACATGCAGACGGCAAAGAAATGCTGACTATTTATCCCACGAGTCCCCTTTAAATGGCCCATGTGTGAAACCGCCCTGAGGACGCAATTACACAGCAAAAGGTCAGTTATAGTATAGTCACACAAACTATAAATACTAAATAACTATTCTGATGTGTGACAAGAGGGATAGGCTTTACTTACGCATGACCAGAGAGAGAGAGAGAGAGAGAGAGAGAGAGAGAGAGAGTATAAGAATACAAGCAGCCAGGCTATAGCAGGTAAAGGGTTAAAAAAAGGCCCCATTGTATTTTCATGCATCTTCTGCTCTGACAGATGAAAAATGTCAACTGTCCTGTTTGTATTTGGGAGTTTTTGCACTATTCATCTGCTTCATTAGTGCCTGCTGCTCCTGGCCCCTGACAGCTGCCGGCCCCCTGCTCTCTGTACACACACACACACACACACACAGATATAAGCAGACACACTTGCAAGCAAGCACACCCACACAAACACAGAATCTGCGTCTTTCAGACTCTGCGTCGTCACAACGGGCAAGATGATTGACTCACTCTCTGACCTCTGGGGCCCTGGTGTGTGGTTGTGTGTGTGTGTACGCGTGTGTGTGATGATGATGAGTGTGTGTGTGTGTGTGTGTGTGTGTGTGTGTGTGTGTGTGTGTGTGTGTGTGTGTGTGTGTGTGTGTGTGTGTGTGTGTGTGTGTGTGTGTGTCTCGGTTCATTGGTATTCGAGAGACATCCACTGCACACGCATGCCTGCTGTCTGTCTAAGGGGCTTGGGCTGCTGGTGGCAGAACACACACAAACATGCGCGTGCGCGCAAACACACTTTCTCTCTTTGTCTCTCTCCCACACACATATTCCCCCGCCCCCCCCCCCCCCAACACACACACACACACACACACACACACACACACACACACACACACACCAGCATCTCTCTTTTTGTAGCTCGCCTCTTCCTCAGCCAGCCAGGTTATTCTCTCCCCATCCCAAGCATGTAAGGCTGCAATCCTAGTCTATGTAAAGGTCTGCACTGGCCTTCCTCTTTAATTAACACCAACTCCTCCCTCTGGCTTCCTCCCACTGTATGCCAATTAAAAAGTAAGCCATGAGAGGCTTGTGTCCCTCGGCCACCTTAGCCCTGGAGCCATGACATCCTGGGTGCAAAAGGGCCCGCGCTGTGTAAGAGATGTGCAAGAATCCACACAGACTGTATGAATATAGAGTATGTACATTTACACGCTCACACATAATCAAACACATGGCAAACGTAATGTACATGTGATATTTTTTCATCAGCTAACCTGTCCTTAACACATTCCACGCCAGAGTTTAATATCATAATGTACTCACCAGTGCCAGTGATTTATTGTTGTTTTTTTTGTTTTTTTCACGTCGCCACAGACCTCGCTAAATACCTTAAGATCGCGCGTTAAACTGTTTGTAGACACACAGGGTAGCTGTGTGAATGGCCCAGAGACCGTTTCGATCGGCCATTTTGAAGTTGTCGCGGTTTATGTTAAACAGCGATCAGCGAGGAGAAAAACAACAATCGAGATAATGGAGGATTAGGGGAAGATTTAGAGCGGAGGCGGGTGGGAACGAAAATCTCCGGATACAGATATTTCCATATCCGGGTGTGCTACAATGAAATGTGTCACTGCGAGGGAGGCCTACAATGAAATGTGAACCTGCGAGAAAAAAAAAGAAAAAGAAGACCACTTCGCGTAGATCTACGCGACTGGCACGCTGCGCAATTATTTAGGTTCACGTAGATCTACGCGATTGGCACGCAATGTGTTAATGAGGTTTGTAATGATATACTGTATTTAAATTCAACTTCACTTCATTTGTTTATCTATCAAGGCAAGTGGTCGCAGCACAGGGAGCGGGATTAAAATTACACACCGAAATCACAGGAGGATGAAAATTAAAAAAAAAGGGAGAACTGATGGACAGACAGAATAAAAGCAGCGGATTATTCCGAGGAGTGCAACTTGGATAGAAATTAAACTGCTGAAAAAAGACGATTAAACAAAAGAGTCTGCACTGCTGCACGGCAGCTAAAACACATTCTGAGGGAAGGGTCTACCGCTGCTCATCAAGCCTGGCTGGAACCAAAAATAACCCCACGTTTAATCCCTTCCACTAATGGCAGTGCTTCAAACTCCCAACTTCTGCCAACTATTTGCTCGTACCGCATCGATAATAAAAATGTTCCTCCTCGGATGTCCTCTATTTTGGAATGTCGAGCAAATGCACCGGAAGAGCTCTGAACCCCTGTTGGACATCTGAAACATGTGCTCATAAAAGGTCCAATGCTGACTTCACTGTTGTGTTTTCACGTTTGTGGTAAAACTAAATAACTGGGAAGACAGCATCCGCTGAGGTCAGGGAGGGAGGGAGGGATGGGAGGGTGGGAGGAAGGGAAGAGAAGGATGGCAAAGGGATGATGATGGGGGTCAGACAAAGAACAACTAGCAGCAGGAAATGTGTGGAGGGGATACAAATACCAGTGGATACATGGTGGGGTTAGCCTAGTTTGCAAGTTTTACTAGGGGTTAGCATACATGATGGCAACATCAAGTTGGCACCGCTATGCCAACTGCCGGGGCTTCAGGACAACCGCTCCGGGTATGAACAGCAGGCCGTCTGTGTTAACCCTGCCCTTCTTCAAACAGAGAGGGAGCTAACTACAGGGGTTGAACTCAACACATGCAAAGGCAGCTGCTGAGAACCCAGCATTTTGGGCCTCATAAAAACCAACAGCAAAACAACTTGGGGAGAGACAGGAATGAGGCAAGCGCAGAGGTGGTGGGGTGGGGGGCAGGGGTTGGCGCTGAGGGGGTTGGGCTTGAGCCAAGAGCCAGTCAGAGGTGGATGGCTGGGCCTGAATACAGGAAGAAGCCAAATTCCAGCGTGGGTTTTTTCCGAGATGCTTCATTCATCTGATGTCCCTTTCAAATAAAAAATAAATAAGACTGAAATGAAATGTCATTTACAGCTTGACATTAACTCATTCAGTGCCAGACTTAATTCTGGCTGTGTGGTCCCAGTGCCAGGAAGGGAAAAAAAATTACAGTTCAACCTCTGGGGAGCATGAAAGCCTCTAGGGAACATTTCATTTTGAGAAACTTTAAGTGCAAGTCAAGCTTTTGGCCCGAGGGTGGCACTCGAGGAAAGGTCACAGGGTCAACAAAATCAGAATGGGTTCATCCTTCAGGGACCTCTTATTACTAACACATACACATGAACGTACATACCGCAGTGCAAGTGTGTGTGCAAATAGTGGTTTCCTTTGAGTAAGATCTGTTATCTCTATGGGGTGTGTGTGCCGCACGCACGCACGCACGCACGCACATCAATAATGCTAACGTGAGGCAGGTCCGAGCGAGGGCAGGGGCAGCAAGAGCTGTGGTGAGACCGCGGCCTCATCGATCAGCACACACCGTCCAGAGTGTGACGGCCCTCACTGCTGCACCCCCAACCACCCAGCCCATGGTCAGCGTGGCCGAGGACCCCAGCAACCATGGAATTCCAATGCTACTGCTGCTGCTGTTGGAGGGAGGGGGAAGGGCGGAGCCAGGTGATGTAATGAGGTTGGACATAAGGGGGGGTTGGGGTGGGAGGAGAATCAAATGGAATATGATAAGAAGACACACGTGGATACAATGGGCGGGTATTGACGGTCGGCACGTCTGGCTCCTCGGACCCACTCACCGGACCCTTGGGCACGACGATGAAATATTCAGGCTCTCTCAAAACGGAGCCGTTTCATGCCGTCAGGAATATGAAGGCAAGCCCTCAGTAGCACGTAGTAGATACATAGGGGTGCCAACGCACCTAAACCTGTATGTGGAAAACTTGCACGTTCATACGGACACAAGAGAATGCTTCCATGCATACGCCCCGCGCACACACACTCGCATACACACACCTAACACGCTCAGAATGGAATCAATGGCTACCACAGGGATCGGCCCTGTGTTTCTGTGTGAATTCTTCATGCCTGAAGGTTAACGGAGGGAAAGGGAAGACAGAAGAGGGGAGCGTGGAGGGGAGGAGAGGTGTACATAGGGGAAGAGAGAAGCTGCTGAGAGAGAGGAGAGGAGAGGAGGTGGATCTCCTGACACTGAATGCACCGAGGAGCCCTCATGCAGAGGAAAAGAGGAGTGGAAAACACGGCCCGTTTCTTCAAAGAGAATATGCATGGAGCATAGAGAGCTCCTTTCCTAACAATATGGTTGTAAAATCTTTATCTCCACAGGCCCCTTTGCAGGGCTCACCTTGACCCGATGGCCGGATTTCTCTCTCTTATATACCCCCTCTGACATAGGTCCTGCCCCCCACCCCTCTCTCCACTACCAATCCATATCGCTGCTCATGCTATTTGTTGTTTTTCTCCTTTCAGCTCTACCACTCTCCTCCCTCTCCTTCCTCTCTAGGTCTCTCTCTCAGGACAGGCTGTGTCCTCTTCTTGCGATTCTCCATCGTTCTGTTTAAAACCTTTTCCATCGTCTATCTCCATCTGTCTTTCATCCACGACCAAGCGGTCCCACAACCCCACATTTATTTTTTTTCTCTTTTCGTTTGCGTTCTGTTCCGTTTGTGGGTCCCTCTGCACATCTCTTTTATACATTCCATTCCTCTCTCTCAAAGCAGCTCAGTGTTTGTTTTTGTTTTTACAGTATCGGGTGATCCTTCAAATGAAATGACACCAAACTTCAGAAAAACAGTGATTTTCATTGGGAAATAATTCCCTCTTTCTCTCTTCAGTGCTTGTCCCGCTGAACTTGTCCTTCACCTCTAACGTGTTAGCTCTCAGTAAATGACAACATGGATGAACCTTGTTGAACTGAAGAGGATTAGAGAAAACACAATGAGACAGTGATTATTGATGCGTGCTTCTCAAGCTTGACCTTCATGTGAAAACTTAAGACCTGCACTCTGTTAGTGACTATTGACTTTTGACTACAGACTCCTGTAGGACTCCGGTGCACTTGCACGTGCTCTACTAGGATGTACATTGAAATTTGACAGATGCCTATTAAGGGTAACTGTTGATTGTACATAGAGTATATTTGAGATACACCGAGAAAGATGTTTAAAATAACAAATTTGGCCGATACATTCCATTTTGTGCCAGAGAAACATGGACATTTTCATCTTAAGAATAAACCATAACTGTTCCAAATCTTCAGCTTGGTAGGCTGCAGATAACCAACACACCAACATAACCAGTGCATAATTGATGCATCACGATATACAGATAAACATCGGCTACTGCCATTGGTGAATGTCAATTACCAATATGTGTCAATGGCAGTCAACGAGGCAACTATTGGCTGATACGGAAATACAGCCGATATATCGGTGCATCCCTGTAGATACCCTACAGTATATTCATCCTGAAAGTTTGTTGACAGACCATGTATATATATATATATATATATATATATATATATATATATATATATATATATATATATATATATATATATATATATATATATATATATATATAGATATATAGATATATATATTCACAGGAATATCATTTCTTATCTCGTCTTAAATACAGTCAGTGATGACACTTTAACGGCCCAGCTTTGGATCTAAGACCAACCAAACAAGGTAAAATAGAGCCAAACTGGAATGATTTCAACAATGCTCTGCACATGTCTTGTACATGGTAACTGTTGAAAGAAATAACAGGAGCAATGTGGACAGTGTGGTCCATTCATCGGTGGCTGCTTGAGCGTACCCGTACAGTATGTCCTCACTCCAACACTCACTGTCATGAAGATACACACTTACACAAACGGTTGTGACCCCTCAGTACCCCCTCTGCCTTCTGCCGACCACAGCCCAGTGCTGCCCTGGTGCATTGTGGGGGGTGGCAATTAACCTGAAGACGAGTGGTCTCCAAGCAACCATGAACTGAAAGTCAAGCTTTCTCCTGCTGACTCTCTCTCTCTCGCTCTCTCTCTCTCTCTCTCGCTCTCTCTGCCTGAGGCGCTTTGGTAGGTGTAGTGTAGTAGTCACATGTGTGTTGAAATGCACCCCAAATGATCAGCCACACCGGGGAATTGGAGAATGTGGGTGCTTTCCCGGCTAACAGCATGTCTGTTTCTTCGCTTCCTAGTTGTATGCATGTGTGTGTGGGTGTGTGCATGTGTGTGAGAGACCCGGGCAAATGCATTTTCAAGGCGAAACATCACACCAACTATCATTTCATATTCTCTCTCTCTCTCTCTCCTCTCCTCATTTCTTTGCCGTCCCCCCTTCCTTCCTTCCGTCTGTCTGTCTGTCCGTCTGGATCACCTCCCGTCAGTGTGGTCACTACATGGCAGAGGCTCCCTGGGCTTTTTCTCTCTCCCAGCTAATCAAACTAGTCAGTATCGCTGGCTGGCTGTTATCAAAAACACATGGACACGTCGGTTCCCCTTCACCCGCAAGCTCTCCAACACACAACAGGTCCCCCCCACACTGGTCTATAGAGGTTTAGCTCATCATAGGAGTAATAAAACTCCTGGCATGGCTTGTCCAAGCAGCAGTACAGGAAGAGGAGGAGGAGGAGGAAGAAGAGATATAGCTTTGTGTTTGTATTATTATTGATAGTGTGTGCGTGCGCTGGAAAGGCAACAAATGCTGGGTAGATGGTTGTGTTGGGATTGATGTTGTGTGTTGATGTATTATTGTTCTGTTACAATATGTTTATACAGTATTACAGTAGTGCATATCATGCAGTACTGTAATACTATCCTGCTATAAAACTGAGTGAACTGTCTGTCTGCATACATTTTTCTCCTCAGTGGGTTGGCTAATCAAATTTGCACAGGGGCATTAAACACTGGCATAGACTGACGGGACAGATTTTTAAATTCCCCAAATGTAAGCCATTTATTAGCATTTTTAGCAAGTCTGCAGATATTTGGGGCACCGGGCTATATATTCTGTAGTTGCAGTCTCCCGGATAGACGGCCATGCTGTGGTTTTGTTGGTTGTTGGTTGGTTGTCAGGAGAACATCTTGATGACCAATCAGCGGACAAGCTCTGGGATCTCACGAATCAGGACGTAAAATCAACAGTGAATGGTGATTATGTCATGCTTTGGCATGATACATATACTGTAACTATATATATGTAAGTATATTGTTATGAGGTGAATATGGTCTTGGTCGACAGTGGAAACTGTACCTAAATTAGGAGATCATTTATTTTAACTGGCATTGAGATAAGGGATTGATTCAATATTAGCTTTGAGAAAATTAAGCTGTTTATTAGCATTTATGCCAAGTCTGCACCCGGGTATGGGGCAGTATACAGGAAAGAGGATGGATTATTTGTGTGCGTGTGAGTGCGTGCGAGTGCGCGCGTGTGTGTCCACCGCCTCCTACTGCAAGGTGACAGTGGATGTGCTCTTTCATGTAGTTTACCTCGTAAAGCAGGCATCCTAGCGACCAGATGTCAGATTTGAAGTTGTATCCGTTTTCATGTATCCTCTCTGGTGACATGTAGTAAGGGGTGCCCACTGAAACAGAAGAAAGACAGAGTGGAGACAGAGGGAAGAAGAGGGGGACATTAGTCTTTTGCATCAGTAACTTGTGCTTTTCCACCGGGCATCAATCGATGAATCATTACATCTCGAGAGGAGAGAAGAGTCTGACTGGAACGGTGGAGGGACTACTCAGGACTCAAGGAAACAAAGGAAACAAAACAAGTACGTATGGAAGACCATAAAGCTATTGAGTGTGTTCTCTGTTGATTAGAAGAACATACAGGTAACATCATCTTATTCTTTACATCGTTAACTCACTCCTGGAAAAGAGATGAACGCCCACACGACCATACCATACACGTACCAAAAAACATACGTGCATGGCATGCATGCATACCGTATGTACAGAATGCATGAATAACAGCATGCACACACATACACATACATAAATCAGCTTTGATTACTGGCTCCGTGTAATGATCTGAAACAGTAGTTTGCAGAGCGCGCCCCGGGGAGAGGCGGCGCAGTTTTAAAAGCAGGGCCTGCCTCTGGTTCTGGTTTTGAAACTCAAGAATCCACAAACTGCCATGGTGACTGGCAGGACTCCAGAGCATGAGACCTTCACTCAGACGGACCCACGGGTCAGCAACACAACCATGAGAACCTCCACTCAGATGGACCCACACGTCAACAGCACAATAATAACCTTTAGGATTCAGTTATATAGTTTTATATATATATCATCTTTATTCCCTTATTCTGCATTGAACCCAGAAGCAAAAAGCTGTAGGTAGACAAAGCTAGAAGACATAGCAGCACTACAATGATGATTCATGGTTTATTTCGGTTTTATTTAACTTCTCTGCCCGACTCCGCTGACTGTATAAGATGTAAAAAAGATATATTGTGAATGGGAAGAAGGGTTGAAGAGATGTTGATTTTGACTGAGCAAAGAACATGCTATGGGAGATAGTCAGGCACAAGCGGGTTGATACTGAGGCCAACTGCTTTAGGTCTAAGTTTACACCAGGTACAAACAGCTGAAGTGAGCTGGGTGGGAGGGGAACAGCTCTCAGGTGGAGAGAGACTTCAGCAGAGGTATGCTAGCAGTGCTAGGAAAAAAATGTGTGCGCACGCACACACACACACACACACACACACACATCAAACAGCCTCTTCGTGAATTAACATGTTGGAGGAAACTGAAACAATAATTATAATTACATTTAATAAAACTATTACAGAGGAGGCTATTACAGCACCAAGTCTTTGAGAGCAGAAATGAAAGCTGGCACTTTCTTATTTTGGTGCAGAATTAATTGGGCTGAGAAACGCCTTCGTCTTAAAATGTGTGGTCCTGAATAATGAAGTGTTACCTATAATTCTAAAAATAATACATTAGCTTCTGCACAGGCAGACAGAAACGAGAAGGGAGAGAGAGAGAGAAGCTAGGGGAAAAATGGCTTTGTTAATTGGTCATCAGTTTAGTGGTGTGTGTGTGTGTGTGTGTGTGTGTGTGTGTGTGTGTGTGTGTGGGGGGGGGGGGGGGGGGGGGGGGGGGGGGGGGGGTCTCCTGGTGTGGTCTGAACAAGATCCCTTAACAACCATTATTAGTTGATTAAAAAATAATCTGCCTCTCTTATAATAGTTGTATTAAAAATAAGAGCGTCAGGCTCCTTCAACATGTTAAATTAAGGGCACATTACTTATTCATGCAAATAAATTGAAAGTCATGTTGGGATTGATTTCCATTATTATGAATGGCTGTGACAACGGTGCATTTCCTCGTAGGCAGGGGTAAAGGATGCTGTAACTGGAAGAACATGAGTTGTGATAAAGAGAGTCTTGCTGGCACAGCCTTTATATTTCTGAAATGACTCTAGTACAAGTTATAAATGACTGCTCTAGTACAAGTTATAAATGACTGTTCTAGTACAAGTTATAAATGACTGTTCTAGTACAAGTTATAAATGACTGCTCTAGTACAAGTTATAAATGACTACTCTAGTACAAGTTATAAATGACTGCTCTAGTACAAGTTATAAATGACTGTTCTAGTACAAGTTATAAATGACTGCTCTAGTACAAGTTATAAATGACTGCTCTAGTACAAGTTATAAATGACAACTCTAGTACAAGTTATAAATGACTGTTCTAGTACAAGTTATAAATGACTGCTCTAGTACAAGTTATAAATGACTGTTCTAGTACAAGTTATAAATGACTGTTCTAGTACAAGTTATAAATGACTGCTCTAGTACAAGTTATAAATGACTACTCTAGTACAAGTTATAAATGACTACTCTAGTACAAGTTATAAATGACTGCTCTAGTACAAGTTATAAATGACTACTCTAGTACAAGTTATAAATGACTGCTCTAGTACAAGTTATAAATGACTGCTCTAGTACAAGTTATAAATGACTACTCTAGTACAAGTTATAAATGACTGCTCTAGTACAAGTTATAAATGACTGTTCTAGTACAAGTTATAAATGACTGTTCTAGTACAAGTTATAAATGACTGCTCTAGTACAAGTTATAAATGACTACTCTAGTACAAGTTATAAATGACTGCTCTAGTACAAGTTATAAATGACTGTTCTAGTACAAGTTATAAATGACTGCTCTAGTACAAGTTATAAATGACTGCTCTAGTACAAGTTATAAATGACAACTCTAGTACAAGTTATAAATGACTGTTCTAGTACAAGTTATAAATGACTGCTCTAGTACAAGTTATAAATGACTGCTCTAGTACAAGTTATAAATGACTGTTCTAGTACAAGTTATAAATGACAACTCTAGTACAAGTTATAAATGACTACTCTAGTACAAGTTATAAATGACAACTCTAGTACAAGTTATAAATGACTGCTCTAGTACAAGTTATAAATGACTGCTCTAGTACAAGTTATAAATGACTGCTCTAGTACAAGTTATAAATGACAACTCTAGTACAAGTTATAAATGACTGCTCTAGTACAAGTTATAAATGACTACTCTAGTACAAGTTATAAATGACTGCTCTAGTACAAGTTATAAATGACAACTCTAGTACAAGTTATAAATGACAACTCTAGTACAAGTTATAAATGACTACTCTAGTACAAGTTATAAATGACTGCTCTAGTACAAGTTATAAATGACTACTCTAGTACAAGTTATAAATGACTGCTCTAGTACAAGTTATAAATGACTGCTCTAGTACAAGTTATAAATGACAACTCTAGTACAAGTTATAAATGACTGTTCTAGTACAAGTTATAAATGACTGCTCTAGTACAAGTTATAAATGACTACTCTAGTACAACTTATAAATGACTACTCTAGTACAACTTATAAATGACTGTTCTAGTACAAGTTATAAATGACTACTCTAGTACAACTTATAAATGACTGCTCTAGTACAAGTTATAAATGACTGCTCTAGTACAAATTATAAATGACTACTCTAGTACAAATTATAAATGACTACTCTAGTACAAGTTATAAATGACTGCTCTAGTACAAATTATAAATGACTACTCTAGTACAAATTATAAATGACTACTCTAGTACAAGTTATAAATGACTGCTCTAGTACAACTTATAAATGACTACTCTAGTACAAATTATAAATGACTACTCTAGTACAAGTTATAAATGACTACTCTAGTACAAATTATAAATGACTGTTCTAGTACAAGTTATAAATGACTGCTCTAGTACAAGTTATAAATGACTGCTCTAGTACAAGTTATAAATGACTACTCTAGTACAAATTATAAATGACTACTCTAGTACAAATTATAAATGACTACTCTAGTACAACTTATAAATGACTGCTCTAGTACAAGTTATAAATGACTGCTCTAGTACAAGTTATAAATGACTGTTCTAGTACAAGTTATAAATGACTACTCTAGTACAAATTATAAATGACTACTCTAGTACAAATTATAAATGACTACTCTAGTACAACTTATAAATGACTGCTCTAGTACAAGTTATAAATGACTACTCTAGTACAAGTTATAAATGACTACTCTAGTACAAATTATAAATGACTACTCTAGTACAAATTATAAATGACTGTTCTAGTGTAAGGGATAAATGACTGTTCTAGAACAAATTATAAATGACTGCTCTAGTACAAGTTATAAATGACAGCTCTAAAACAATTATAAATGACTGCTCTAGAAACGTATTATCACTGTTCTATCACAGTTCTACACAGGGTATAAATCTTTTTTGATACAAATAGCAATATTTTGCAGTCACTTTTGGGACAATTAGAAGCCTTTTTCCTAAAAGAACCCCCTCAAGGTTCCCTGGACCGCACTTTGAGAAACGCTGCTTCAGAGGTTATTTGAGCTGTCATGTCGTGCGCGCAAGCATGTGTCCTCAAGTATTTATGTGTGTTTGGCATGCGTGCGGCCCAACATTAGCATATGCCTCTGTGCTGGTTTGCTATGCATGGATGTGGCCGTGTGTGTGTGTGTGTGTGTGTGTGTGTGTGTGTGTGTGTGTGTGTGTGTGCGTGTGTGTGTGTGCAGGTGTGCCTGTATATGCATCTACAAGTATGCACAGTACACTAGTGTACGTTCATGCAAGCCTGTGAGAGGAGTGTGTGTGTGTGTGTTTATGTCTCTCTGCATACTCTGTGTGTGTGTGTGTGTGTGTGTGTGTGTGTGTGTGTGTGTGTGTGTGTGTGTGTGTGTGTGTGCCTGCGTGTGTCTGCAGAGCTGCTGAGTTGAAAGGCTGGGAGCTGACAGTCTGTGTGCCTGGACCTCCGTCTAGGCTCCACCACACTGCTCTGCTGTTCACCAGGGTGGCTGGCTGGGCTCATTACAGACATACACTCTCGCTCTCCCTCTCTCTCTCTCTGTGTGCCATTTCTCACTCCCCCCTTTCTCTCTCTCTCTCTCTCTCTCTCCCTCTCTCTCTATCTCTCCATTTCCCAGTGTCACTCTGTCACGTTCTTCTCCTCTCACTCCACTCCTCCCTCCTACCTTTTCACTTCCTCGCTCTGTTCTTGTGTCACTCTCATCCTGTCCCTGTGTCTCTCCATCCCTTGGTCTCCATTCGTTTGCTCACTGTCGTTTCGTCACCTTCTTTTTCACTCCCTCACTCCGTCTTTGTCTCATTCGCTCTCTCACTTCCCCCCCCTTCTCTCTCTCTCTTTCTGTTTCACTCACGTACATGCTGGCACTTATGCTCTTGCTATTTCTCACACACACACACACGCACGCGCACGTGCGTGCACACACACACACACACACACACACACACACACACACACACACACACACACACACACAGCTGAGACAGAGGCAAGAGAGAGAGAGAAAGAGAGAGGAGTGGGGGAGGGACAAAGATGTTGGAAGAAGGGAGGAGGACCGATAAGGCAGAGAAAGGATGGAAATTGAGAAAAGTGGCAGAAGAAGAAAAGCAAGCTGGACGTTGAAGCAGAGATCAGGGGATGTGAAGGAGAGAGAGGGAGGGGGAGACAGAGGGAGAGAGAGGGAGAGAGAGGGAGAGAGAGGGAGAGAGCGAGATGAGAGAGACAGAGAGAGAGATGGGAGAGAGAAATAGTGAGGTATAACGCATGGACAACTTTAGCCCAGGAAGGAAAACACACACGTGTGTGTGTGTGTGTGTGTGTGTGTGTGTGTGTGTGTGTGTGTGTGTGTGTGTGTGTGTGTGTGTGTGTGTGTGAACTCTATTGGAATATTTATTTCTGTATAAGAAAAGCAAATGGAATAGAGATATACTATTTTTGTTGATGTACACACTGCACAGTATCTAGTGATACTATGTGAAAACCTTGGTACATGTGCATTGAAGGTTTACAATAGCCTAATGGACTGATAAATCATGACGCTAAATCTCCTCAAACTCAAAACATAATAGTTCCAAAACCTGAAAATAAAGTTATTTTTTAAAATACTGAAAATACTTTCTTTCTTTCTTTCTTTTGCAGCCTAGTTGAGATTGCAGCATATTGCATTTGCATAGCCTGGTGGATAGCCAGGAGGCTGTGTGGGATGGATGGACACATTGACCCATGCAGCAGGGCTGCCTATCCTTTCGTCAGCCTAAAGAGGGTGCTATGGACTCAACGTTTAATGAGCAAATCACAAGGGCTGTTCCACCTTGCTCTGTTTGGCACTGCGGGCCGCGTGCTCCACACAACAGCTTCTGTTTCACCTAATGTCATGATTCACACCTTCCTTCCACAGGCTCACCTCGTGCTGTGTACAGAGGCTGCGAGCAGCACGCTGTTGGGGAGTTCTGACTTAACCCATTAAGACCTGAAGCCGATTCTACATGTCTCCTAAAATCCCACCAGTATTCTGAAAAACGTTATCTAAAACGTATCTATATACGTTTCGATATCAGTGGTGCTCAATCTTTTTCATGTCAAAGACCCCCAAAATGATATGTATTTGGCCACGGACCCCCCATCTCAAAATAGTTTGTTCCAGGGGGTCCCAGAAGCAAAGATTTGAGTTAAAAATGCTCGCTTTAAAAATATATACATTCAAAGATTTGCACACATTTTCACGATTTTTCCAAAAATAGCAGATCTACAAGCTCATAGCGTGGCACTCGGTGCCGCGCTATGAGCTTGTATATCTGCTATGTTTGAATAGCCAAAGTGTAAACTAATGCTTTTTATCTCAAATCTAAAAAACACAGATGCGTTCCAGGTCTTAATGACTTAATAATGGTGTGAAAGGGAACAGAGTTGGTAATGGCGTGTTTGGATATTTTAAAAAGCCACACGTTAGTTTGAATGAAAAGTATCATGAAAAGTTATTATAAAAGTAAAGTAACTGTAAAGTTATTATTGTTGCTGCTTTCTATTTCAAACTAAGACAGTTAAGTTGCATTTTACAGCAACAGGCCATAAATAGGAACTTGTATAAGTTGCGCTTACTACATGTACATACAGTATGTACATGTTTTTATGCACCCCATATCTGGAACAAACTCCCAGAAAACTGCAGGTCTGCTGCCCTTATTTCAGGTCTTCTCTTATTTCTTTTAAAACACAACTAAAGACCTTTCCGTTTGCCGCTGCCTTTGATCGAGTTACTTTTCTTTTTCTCTCTCTTCTGCACTGTAATTGTATGTGTTATTTTACTTCTTTTGTTTTATGCATCCTAATGTCATTGTATAATTGTGTTTCCTTTGCTTGATGTTCTGTATAAAGCACACTGAATTGCCTTGTTGCTGAAATGTGCTATACAAATAAAATTGCCTCATCTTGCCTTAAAAAAAAACATACTTTTATGTACATTTAACTGCATCACTATGTTATGTAACGAGATTCAACACTATAACAGTATTAATAAAAAACAACAAAGAATTGTCAGATGGACACAGAACTACATGAACAACACAAAGACTAACACTAGTTCATGGCTGAATACATTTGCAACTCAAACACTTACACGGAGAGACATTTACAGTACAACGTAGTGATAAAGGAAGGCAAGGACAGGCTATTAACAAACTGTTAAGACTTGGGCATGTGTTTTAAACACCAGGCCCACTCTGAAGTGAGGAGCACGTGTGTGTGTGTGTGTGTGTGTGTGTGTGTGTGTGTGTGTGTGTGTGTGTGTGTGTGTGTGTGTGTGTGTGTGTGTGTGTGTGTTTATGTTAAACCCCAGGTTTTCTGTGAAATGAGGCGAGCTGTACCCAGTCGGCCCAGGTGGGGGTTTAGGTCATTAACGGCTGCCACCGACAGTAAATAAATATGCTTCCCTTGAGTTTGCAGTGACACGACTCCATTCCTTTTAACGTCGGTGATCACCAAAACGTTGTTTCCATTTAAAGTTGCGTGCCTGTGTGTGCATTCTTTTACATGCGAGAGGGCTTTTCAGCTTTTGCATGATTACAGAGTTCTGTCAAATTGACTTAAACTGGTTCAGTGAAAAGGAAGCGTGTCCAGGATTATGCTCATTGATAAGCTAAAACCTGATTTATACTTCATTGCACAAAAGTCCAAAATATTAGATGTACAAGCTGTGAGCTTGTAGATCGGCTATATTCAGCGCGGGAAAACCATCGCACAACCAAGTATAAATCAAGCCTACGGTCTAAACTGGAGACCTCGACTGGGGGGGGCGAAAAAAAAGGTGTTACAAGATTTTACATCTTACATGTGTCTGCCGACACGTGCATACAAACGTCTACAGACACCCAACAATAAGTGTGGTTTGTTCCGTTGGCTGGCCAGCCAGTTTTATGGCACAGGGTCACAATCAGAGCCGTGTGTGTCGGGCGGCCCATAACGAAGGACATCATCAGTCCGCCTATACCCAGACATCATCTGTGTCGGGGTCAAAGGCCAAGGCAACAGGAAGTGGCTAACTGGCCAATGAAAGGGCCGGGCATGGGCCCGTGGCCCTGCAGCACCACAACGTGACACATGGTTCTGGGCTCACCGGGCCCTAATGAAACACATCCAGCTCTGGGAGATTACTGGGGGCCTCTGTGTGTATTTGTGTCTACTTCTGCACGTGTGCACCCACATGCCCACATTGACCGTGTGCGTCTGTGTGTGTCTAGACCAGTGAGTGGTCTTCAACTTTTTTCATGCCAAGGACCCTAAATTGATATACATTTGGCCGTGGACCCCCATCGGAAAATATTGTTTTGCCAGAGACCCCCAGAAGAGAAGATTTGTGTTTAAAAATGCAAAATTCTACAAAATTCTTCAAACACTTTCACAGTTTTTCGAAAATATTCAAACATTTCGTGCTGCGCTGCAAGCTTGTATATCTGCTATTTTTGAATAGCCAACGTATACAATATGGATAAAGGGGTGAAAATGTATTAACAGTACACCTTTTCGCTTTAAATCTTTTTAGGTTTTCTATCATTATTCTATTGTTATTACCTATGCTGCTGCATTGTCTGAAGGAAGCCAAACCAAAATAAGTTTTACTCTTATGTACCTGTACACAAGATGTAACAATAAAGTACAACCTTGAACCTAGCTGGGGACCCCCTGGGACCACTGGTCGAGAACCACTGGTCTAGACTGCTGTGATTTACCTAGAGAGTGAGCTGCGGTGGTTTTGGAGCTGAAGAATCGTCCCAATCCCAAATCTCCCAGTTTCACCACACCCGTGGCTGTGATGAACACATTGGCTGGCTTGATATCTGGAGAGGAGAGGAGAGGAGAGGAGAGGAGAGGAGAGGAGAGGAGAGGAGAGGAGAGGACTAAGTGCTTACAACATCTTTGTGAAATAAAATCCGATCAATGTTTAATTGCCTCTCCAGCAGTATGTGTTAAGTACATGTGTTAATGTAAACGTTAATGTCAAGGAGATCATTTTAAACAGCTATCACGGGGAGCCATGCAGCCTGTGATATATATATATATATATATATATGGTATATTGCATCATCTTAAACAAAAAACATATGAGGGCTCTCGGTCAGTGTGTCAATCAATGTGCTCCACCCCTCAGCTGCTTTGATCAAAGTTTTGCTTTATTTCATGCATGGAAGACTAATCGTCATAGACATATTGTGTGTAAAATGTTTCATTCATCACATTTCAAATGTCCAATCCGTTAATCAATGATGTATTAGCCAAGCTAGAATCTTCTGGTGCTTAAGGATGTTTGTTTCCTTCTTTTTCCATCATTTTTATTGTCATTTTTGTCCAAAGATGACAATGGCAGACAAAACTGCTCAAGTTCAGGTCTCTTGTGTGCACTTGGCCACGGCAACATGTCAGCTAACTTGAATGGTTGGTGGATGACCTAATGCTAGGCCACTTAAGCTGTTGTTGATCCCTCTCTTCCTCATGTAACATTTCAGACATGACCTCAGAGTACTCAACCATAGTGACTGATTTAGATTTATTTCATTAACTTCATCCTCTTTTTTTTTTTGCCCAAGGAGGGGCATAGGATGTAGGCGTGTTTTTTCTTCTTCTTCTTTTCTGTCACGTTCTCTTTAAAGTCATGTTAATGTGACCTGCAACAGCCGTTGAAATTTACTGCTCCCGTATAATAACAAGTGGCTTTTTGAATACACAGTAAAGTCCTCCGTGTTAATGTATCCATTTGTAACTCAGAGTGTGCTGTGTAGTGCAGCCTCTGCTAAGTGGTCATTAAAGTCCCCCAAAGCTCAGGGTTCATTAGCGTCTGTGCGACCTAATCAAAGCATCGGTCCAGCCGAGCTCACCGCCACCTGCACAAAATCAAATCCTGAGTGTTCATTTAATTCTGAGAACGGACGACGGGTCCATTTGGTTACACTCTCAGAGTAATAAAAGGATGAATTAACACGGAGGATTTTACTGTGTGCAGGTATGTGAGGGTTCAGCAGCAGGTTTGATAAGACTGGGGCCTTATTGAAAGCATGTGAGCCCATAAACACTGTGCTCTCTGTTCTATGTGCCGCTCAACACCCGCCTGTCAGGCCATCCAATGAAACATAGAGGTTCACACTACAAGACATATCGTCGCTGTCAGGCACAAATTCTCCAAATATCAACTTTTTATGTTTTTTTCCGTCAGTTAATGCCCTACCTCGTCATACAAATGTTACAAGCAAAAGTAGTGACAATAGCCGATCTAGATCGGCTATTGTCACTATTTCATAACATTTTCACTTCATTTCCTGTACAGTAACGGTTTTGGACATAGGAGGTTGTACAAATACAGTACATCGCCTTTGAAAGTGCTTCATTCTGAAGCAACTGTGTTCCATTTCTTCCAGTTCATTTGCACTCAGTTTCAGTGCATCTCACTCACATTATCAGAGAACAGGGGTTATGGAAAGGTAAACGTAACCCTAAGTAACCTTAAACCCTATACTTAGTCTATACTAGCCCCCCCTCCCGTTTTGACTCGACACTACATATCTTTGCCAAAAATGTCTGTCTTGCGTCTGTGCTGCGTCTGTCTGTCTGTGCTCTGTCTGTGCTGCGTCTGTCTGTCTGTGCGTCTGTGCGTCTGTGCGTCTGTGCGTCTGTCTGTCTGTCTGTCTTGTGTCTGTGTACAAATTAAGGAAAGGATAGGTGGATTTCTATTCAGCTTTGTGGGATTAACTTCTGAGTTGAAAAAGGTCAAAAGGTCACAGTCAAGATAAAAATCAGATTTGTATTAACCTTGGTGAGAACAATCTGTAGGCTGCCCTGAAGGGACAAACGACTTTTGGGTCAAAAGGGTAAAAGGTCAATGTCACAATCAAAATGAGCGGCCACATCTCAGGAAGGACAGATGCAGAACAAGACTGGGCTGGTGACTGACGTTGGTGCAGACAGTATTTGCACCTCTGGGTGCATTTGTTTAATTTGAATTGCATTAGTATTGTAATTTATAACACACATAAATTATATGTGAATGTTATTTACATATAATGTGATGAAGAGCGTAGACAGTGTGTGTGTGAGTGAGTGATGTGGCTTTCTTGTATAGCTGAACCTTCCAAATGATTCCTCTCTGGAGTACAACAACAGCACGCAGGAAGCATGTAAAGAGTAAAATGTCCATACTGGCAATATTTATTAACCCATTCAATCCGGGAAAACATATATATCTGCTATTTTTGAATAGCCAAAGAAATTTAAAGTGACACAGATGCGTTCCCAGATTGAATGGGTTAATGTAAAAACATGGCCAGATTTAACACATTGACTGCCTAGATCGAGTTAACTCGATATTAGCTTTTCATCACTTGCCTGCCAAGATCGAGTTAACTCGATTTTAGCAAAAAAATAATTTTTCAAAAAAATGTTTTTTTAATTTGACCCAAAGACCAAGGAGATATGAATTTTCGAAGATCTTTACTCTCATCCACTTCCTTGTTAACTTAAAACTTTAAAATTTTGTATCTCGGCTCCTGAGTACTTTTTTTTTTCATTGAAAAATCTCTGGCATGAATAACAATAATAGGCAGTGAAAATAATTCAGGCAGTCAATGTGTTAACAGATATTAGAGGCAAGCATAATTATAGCATATCGTCTCTGTTGGGTGGATGTCCAAAACTGCTACTTTTCAGGATTCAAAAACGGCAAAGTAGCAGATCTACAAGCTCAAAATGCACCGCGGTTTCGAGCTTGTGGATCTGCTACTTTTGATGCTTTTGAGTGACGCTGTAGTACAGTGGTTCTCGAACTTTGTCAAAGACCCCCAAAATGATATGCTTTTGGCTGCGGACATGTGTGTGTGTGTGTGTGTGCATGTGCGTACCTCTATGCATGACTCTCCGGGAGTGCATGTGTTCCAGAGCACTGCAGAGCTGGACAAAGTACTTCCACACCGTTCTCTCTGGGATCAGCCTCCTCTGCTTCTTAAAGTGCTACATCACACACACACACACACACACACACACACACACACACACACACACACAGGTTTGTATTACTATACTTGTGAGGACATTGATTCAAACTGGTAACATTCTGTCATTTGTCTGGAAAAAAAATTTGTGTTTAAAAAATGGTGAAAAATGGTATTGTGAATGTGAACCTAGTACTGTTCACATTTGTGAGTTGAGTGAAACGTCACATGCCTACATATTAGGGCGGCGATTTTATGAATGCCGTTTTTAAATGTTTTGCTGTTTTTAGCCGCAAGCCTAAAGCCGGAAAATACCAGATCTACAAGCTGACAACGCGTCTCGATGCGTTGTCAGCTCGTAGATCGGCAATTTTTTGGTGTACGACACACAACTACGTATAAATCAAGGCATAATTCCATAAAAACACAAAACCCTAAATCTAACCTCTAAATATCTAATCCTAACTCTATCCCCCACCGGAATCTTTTTCTAATTGTAAATGTATCTCTAAAAATATTCAACCATAAAACAACAATTCTTCTTGTGAGGACCAGGAAAATGGATCCTCACAATGTCCATTTCTCAAAATCACCTAGAAATTTGTTCCTCACAAGTATAGCCACACACACACACACACACACACACACACACACACACACACACACACACACACACACACACACACACACACACACACACACACACACACACACACACACACACACACACACACACACACACACACACACACACACACACACACACACACACACGGGTAAGACAATGTTAGCACAACCTAAGCATAAATGGAAAGAACCAGGACTAATTCCTTAACTCATTGACTGCCATGGACGAGTCTTTTTCTGCTATGGACGAGAAAGACAAGTTTTGTTTATTTTTTTAAAACAAATTTGGGGGATTTTGTTTTCTCACACAACCAGGAGATAACGTGATCCGAAGGTTTACTGCTCCATTCACTTCCTGGTTAATTTATTTGGGAAATAATCTGTATCACGGTTCCTGTGTTTTATAATGTATTTTTGGCGAGAGATGCTATTTGTAACAGCGGATAACAAGCGAAGGTTGCGTTGACTTTTTTTTTTTTTTGCGGAAGCACAGTGAAACCCTCCGTGATTCAGGGGATCGATCATACTAGAGATAAATATCCTGTGACAACTTGAAAAGTTAAAAGAAAATCGAAAAATCGCTGGCAGTCTGGGCCTTATTTAGTAGTATATACTCTAGCAGTTAAAGAGTTAATCAGGAGTTGCAATAAAGCTTGATTTATACTGGTGGTCGTACAACGGTGTCCCATGCCACAGATCTACAAGCCCACAGCTTGGCCTTTTAGATCGTCCAGTTCCGGCACGGGGGGCACCCTTGTACAACAGTATATATAAATTTAGCCAGTTACGGTGGGGTACAAGGATTTCAAGGGGGCAGTAACCATTCAATCCGGGAACGCATCTGTGTCATTTTAGATTTAAGCTACAGCCATAGCCATTATTTTATACTTTGGCTATGAGCTCGTAGATCTGCATTTCTTTTTGAAAAATCGTGAGAATTTGTGCAAATCTTTGAATATATATATTTTTAAAGCAAACATTTGTAACTGAAATCTTTACTTCTGGGGGGTCCCTGGAACAAAATATTTTGAGGTGGGGGTCCGCGACCAAATGCATATCATTTTGGGGTCCTTGACATGAAAAGGTTTGAGAACCACTGTTATAGCAACATACGTTTTTTTAGAAAACTGTTAGGATTTAGGAGACATTTGTAGATGCCTTCGCGGATTGAATGGGTTAAGTGTGTGTGTGTGTGTGTGTGTGTGTGTGTGTGTGTGTGTGTGTGTGTGTGTGTGTGTGTGTGTGTGTGTGTGTGTGTGTGTGTGTGTGTGTGTGTGTGTGTGTGTGTGTGTGTGTGTGTGTGTGTGCGTGCGTGTGTGTGCATGCACAACATCCATCCCCAGCCCCCCTCCACAGCACTATGACTCCACTGGTAATGGAAGCCAGACCCTCCGTGCTCTTACTCTCTTCATAGCCTAACCAAGAACCCCCCCCCCCCCATCTCATTTTCACTGTGTCCTGCAATGGAAAGCACATGCAAGCATCCTCAGGAGCTGGGAAGAGAAGAAATTTGTGGTTCCTTCCAAACCCCTCTCATCTGGCATACAGCTCTTTTGTTAGGTGAAGCTTCTCAGTGGCACAACAGCCCCAGTCATGTTTATTTTTTTTGGGGGGGGGGGGGGGGCAGGATTGAGTCAAGTTGCACCGGATCATTCGGGATTGTGGTCACTCTCTGAGAAGCCACAGCGATGACAGAGCGTGTAGGCTACTTGTAGCTATTGATGATGGACCAATGACAACAATACGGAAGTTGATGAAACGCGTATTATTTTATGGTAACTAGATTCTATCAAGACCCGCCCTGCCTGCCTCGTGATTGGCTGTATACAAAAACGAGAAAACAAGGACGGTGGGGGCGTTGTCACATTCTAATACAGCCCAAAACCCAGAATTTTCACCTGGTCTGGTAGCGTGCCTCGCTGAGCAATGGACTGCCAACCCCAGCCCTCCGTGATCTTTTTCCGACAACCGCAGACAATTTGTTTTTGCCGATAAAGTACAGTTTTGGACCGCAACGGAGGTGCGCCGTCTCAAGCTCAATAACTCTGGGTCCAGAATCTCAGAAGGAGAGAGATGGGGTGTAAGAGAAATACAGAAAAAGAGATAGAAGAGTCGTAGAGGGTGAAAGTAAGAAAGACAGAGGAGCAGAGAGAGGGACCTTGGCCCACATCCAAACAAAGCATCAGTGAGGAGCTATTCTTCCCCTTGCCCTCCCATTTCCATATCAGAGGACCGTTTGATGTCAATGGGGGGGGGGGGGGGCATAGACACCCACCAGCAGCAGCAGCAACCTCTCCTCCATGCCTTTAACAGCAAACACTACACATGCAATATTCTGCAAGTGCATGCAAATCAAGGACCATTTGATTTGATTTAAATTCTGATATGGTCAGAGAGAGAGAGAGAGAGAGAGAAAGAATACGAAATAGAGAAACAGAGATAGAAGGGGGGCAGAGTGGAGGACGGTACAATCAAAAAGAATAAGACATGCTAAAACCCGTGTATCGGGTGGTGTTCGGTTTTACATATGGCTCACTGTATGAGAGAGTTTTACTTCAAAATGCGGCCCTGGAAGGGGAGGCGAGGGCTGAGCCCTGGTGCGTACTGTACCTACGGACTGCCACCGCTTAATTAGAAAAACAAATCATTTAGAACTGTACCGGAGACGAGCGGTGCAGAGCAGCGGTGGCGTGCAGCCACCGTGTTTGTGTGTGCAAGCAGGCGGGCAAGAGCTTGTGTGTTGTCAACAGCCATAAGGAGCTGACACAGTCTGAACATTCCCAGCATCCTCTTGCAGCGCGGCTACATAACAGTGATGTGCGGTGGTTCGTTATCAATGCCTCTTAAGCCTGCCATGTTGTATCTCGGTGAAAGTGCGTGTGTGATTGTGTTTGTCCAGGTGTGTGTGTGTGTGTGTGTATGTGTGGGTGTGGGTGTGTGTGTGTGTGTGTGTGTGTGTGTGTGTGTGTGTGTGTGTGTGTGAGAGAAAGAAAGCGAGAGAGAGACGAGGCTTTGCGAGCACGCGCGCAAAGCCTGCCACTTTGAATCTCTTGTACCACTAATCCTCGCCTCTCCTAATTTGCCATGTTGTTGAAGTGCGTGGACGTCGAGCTGCCGAGGATGACTGTGAACGGCTTGTCGAGCAATGCTGATACAACGCAACGCTATCATTTATGCATGGGAGATACCAGGCTTTTTATATGCACGTCGCTAATTTGCTATACTGGCAGCCAGTGAATAGCCGGGGAGTGGGGGGGGGGGGGGCTGGGGGGAGTGCTGGTCTAACTTACAGAAATGCACAGAGACAGAAGTGTAGCAGGGCGAGGTAGGGGATGTTGATGGAGAGGAAATCGTTACCACTTTATAACAACCATGTGCTAGGTTCTTCAGTTTCAAACTCAGTGACAGCATCCTTACAAGCGGAATCCTCCCTCGCTACAAAGCGTTCAGACATGGTCGACCACGGGAAACAGCAAGGCTCAGCGAGTTGAGGAGAGACTTTTGCAATACAGCCTGTTGCATCACACGTCCCGTATCACTTTAGTTTCAACCTTGGAACAGATGGCTGTACAAATGGAGGGTTCTTGAGAGGCCAGTGGCCTCCTGGCATTATTTCTACATAGGTAAGTACTGTATGTAGGTAGGTAGGTAGGTAGGTAGGTACTTTATTCATCCCTGAGGGGAAATGAAGGTGTTACAGCAGCTCTCATAGAGAAATCAATAAAAAAAAAACATTATAATAAAACAAATCTAAAATAGGCATCTAAGCATAGTCAACTTACAAAAACGACGATATACGGAGACCCTTCAGCAGTCAGATGCCTTCATTACAACATACCCACTATCCTACCTGGGAAAACCCAGCCAAGAACATGCCCACTGCTGAGGTGTTGTTGGGTGGGTAGATATTATACCTTAATGCCTGGACATCTAGCCAGTCATGGCTAGCTGGCATGCCAGCTATTTTTGAACTGTGTTTTGTGATCGACAGTCTTTCAAAAAAAAAGACAAATGACAAAAAAACAGTGACTGACTGACAAGACAGTGTAGAGCATTACCTTCAGGATTGCAAAACTGTCTCACTGGAGTTATTGGTCAAGTGTCGTATCGCGCACCAAATATAGTAGATCTACAAGCTCACGTGTCGCACTGCAAAATGTTGCGAGCTTATAGATCTACTATGTTTGGTGCTCAACACCGAAGTGCAACTGAATATAACTTGGTTTGGCTGATATGTCGAGTCACATATTTCTATAGTTTGGCTGTTCTGTGAGCCTGTTGTGCCCTGGATGTCATTGGGTCAACTTGTCACCAGTTCTTCCAACAGGTCATTTCGATGTGTGTGGGATTGTGTGCAACAGGGGCCACTGTGTAAAGGCAAGTCTCTTACCTTGATCATGCGTGAGAGGTCCCCTGCATCAGCTAACTCCAGTACTATGTTGAGCTCATTCTCCTCAATAAAAGATGCATGGTACTTTATCACATTGGGGTGGTTCAGTTGCTGTTGAGAGGTGGGGGGAAAAAAAGAGCGATAGACAGAGACAGACAGAGAAGGGGAGAGATAGAGAGAGAGGGAGAGAGGAGAGGTGTCAGTGACTGTTTAAATATTGACAAGGATCCCAAACACACCAATATCTGGAGTGTTAGTTTAACCCTGGGTGTACAAAATGGACCCTTACGGCTCAAGATTAACCCTCCAGAATTTATAGTGAGGGTCAACAATGCCACAGCTAGAAGACACTATGAACCCTCAAAGAAGCTGGAGAGGCTGTATAGGATGTCTTGGTATATAATATACTATAATGTACTGTGGTGTGTGTGTGTGTGTGTGTGTGTGTGTGTGTGTGTGTGTGTGTGTGTGTGTGTGTGTGTGTGTGTGTGTGTGTGTGTGTGTGTGTGTGTGTGTGTAATAGCACACCAGAGACGTAGCCTGGGTTTGGCATTTAGATGGCCTCATTTAGTTCAGCGGTGGAAATAGCATAAGCCTATGTCACATCAGTGTGCTTTGGAACAAACCCATGTATGTCCCTTGAGATTCCCTTCAAACGTTCAGCAAGTGAAGGTTAACTAAAAGTATTATTAAAATAGTTACTGTATGCTAACATAACGCATCATTTGACGAGAATCCCATCCTGTCCTCTTAAGGTTAAATCGGTTTGTGCACCTGTCCAATGTTTACCTGCGTGGCGTCACCTCTGCTTATTCACACAAAGCTTCACCGTGACATTTTCCAAATAATGACAACTTCTGCACATGGGCCATTAAAGCACCTCATATCAGAACCTATCCTATTCCAGCAGCCCTGAGTTTATGTCACAGACTTAGTTGTTAGAAGGCACCAGCCGACATTTTACACTGATTTATTTTCACCGGCTACGCCAATTAAAACAAAACGCAACCCAACAAAGCAAAATAGCCACATCCATGTTTGATAGTAAAAGCAAGGCCCCTAATGAGACGGTTTTGTCCACGACTGTGACAAAGCCAGGCGACATGTCACAACAGCCTCTCCGTCTGTGATGACAACAGCCCATGTCTGACACATGAGCACATGTACAAACACACACACATACACACACACACATCTGACAGGCTGACACGGCTGGCAGGAGGAAAAACAAGCGTCCCGGGCTCATCTCTGGGTGAGATTTCTTCCTGTTGGTTGGTCAATAAGGCAGGAACCGCATTCCATGAAGTAAACAAAAAGCCTCTATCCATCTGGAGCAGGAGGACGAGGTGTTGGGGGGGGGGGGGGTACAAGGGAACAAACACAGTGACATAGTGACACAGACATGGAAAGAAGTGAGGGGAGAAGGGGGGGGGGGGGGGGGGGGCGACGTGACGGAGAAGCGGAGAATGACAACAGATTGAAAAAAGAGAGCAAAAGGCAAGAGAGAGAGAGGGGAAGCGAGCTGGAGCGAGAGCGGGAGAGAGAGAGAGAGAGATACCAGCAAAGGATAGAGATGGAGAGATGGAGATGTGCGGCATGGCGTGGAGTAGGGTGGGGGGGGTCATTATGCGAACAGGCGTGTTGTGTGTGTGTGTGTGTGTGTGTGTGTGTGTGTGTGTGTGTGTGTGTGTGTGTGTGTGTGTGTGTGTGTGTGTGTGTGTGTGTGTGTGTGTGTGTGTTGGGGGGGGTCGAGCATGCAGTGCGACACGCCTCCTCCTCATTCTCTGCTATGATTAAAGAAATGTTCATGCTCTGGATGATGCTGAGAGGAGAGGAGTGTGTGGTATAGAGTGCGCTACACTACACTCTCTACTCCCTCTGTACACGCCCCCCCCCCCCACCCCCACCCCAGCCTCTCGTGCCAGATGTATTTTTGGCTCAGGGTGGCAGTTCTGTGTGGCATCGCACGAGGGAGCAGAGCCAGAATGACAAGTCTTTCCCCCCTCTCTTTTTTTTCTCCCCCCTTTTTCCAGCACTAGAACCCCAGGCCTGCAATCCAGGAGGAAGTATGGGCGACGTTCACAGTCACGCAAGATGTTTCACGCAAATGATGGCTGCAGAATGGCAGCAGCGTGTCCGATGTGTCACAGACGATTTCATTACCGCCTTCATTCATTGCTACGATTCATGCACAGGATTTCTATCCAACCTGTGTGCTATATGTTTACTGTACATTATACGTAATATATATGTATATTAGACACCGGTGTGATGTGAGGTGAATTCAAGAATGCCTTTGATGTTTTTTGTCATAGAAAAAGAGAGTTAAATCTAATTGCAGTTTTGGTTAAATTTCGATGAATGGATAACATTCTTTATATACCTATTGTGGGAAAATAACATCCGGTCATAGATCCAAACAGGTATGTCACATTGAAAAGTCAATTGTGGACATCCAAATGCAGACACAGCTGAGTTCCTATCACAAAAGTTGTAAATGTAAGTATAACCACAGCTACAATCTCTCTCACAATCTCATAGCATTTACAGCATATGTTAATATATGTAATTATTACATCATATTTTATAGGATAAAGCCCTGCAGCTATCATGACTACACTCCTAGTAGTTATTATCATTAATGCCCAGCCTCATTCAGGGTATTTCCTGCATAGAGAATTTCGAGGTGGCCGCTTTGATAACATTTTGTGCTGCTTCGACAAAACTATGTGCATGTCGGCTTGCAAAAAGTGCAGGACAGAACGAGGAGTCAAAGAGATGGTGTCAATATGGCTCAGCTGCCAAGTCCTTAGGAGTGTGTTAATAAAGTTGTTATTTAAGTTATTATATTATTTTATTAATATTATGTAAGACTGGTTAAGTCTGAAAAGATGGATTTTATGCCATTTATATTCATTAAATATTATGTTCAAGAAACTGTCTGCACAGTTTCATGTCGATTGGGCCAACGGTCCTGGAACTTAGCTGTTCACAGACGGACACATGGACAGACACACGGATGGACGGACGGACAGGCGGAGACAACAAGACAGCGTTAGTTATCACAATTTAAGTACTGCCTCATTTTGTTCAAGGAAAAATGCAGCTGTAGGAAACTTTGGCCAAGCTTTAGTGTGAACTTCACCTTCTTTTTTTTAATCTTTGTGCATTTTCTTTACTTTTAACAAAGAAATGAACGCGCGTGTGTGCGCGTGTGCGTGCGTGCGTGCGTGCGCGTGTGTGATGCCAGTCCGGTTAAATGACGTTGGGTTGTGCCAGTTCTCTATCTTGTCAGAAAACCACCGGTGTAATCTAATCTCAAGCAGAGCCCAAGCACACATGCATGCATACACACACAAACACACACACAGCATTTCAACAGTGATTAGAGGGAATCATTAGCTTCCAGAGTACAAGGCTGGGCTGATAGCGATCACAAACAGTAGAGGGGATGAACAGTTGAACACACAGTTAGGGGATTCCAAAAATTTTGCATGTTTCAGATTAGCACAGAATAGGCTATTTCTGTGCCAACATTTCTCTCTGTGTGGATTCACACAAAAAGGGATGGAATGGAAGAAGTGGGCTTCTCCAGCTAAGAAATCATCATGCCAGAACAGTAGAGCACAGACGAATGGGCAGACTGAGTCTGAGACGTAGACAGACAGACAAATAAACAAATAGGCAGACTGTTGAAGGGCTGAGAGTGTGTGTGTGTGTGTGTGTGTGTGTGTGTGTGTGTGTGTGTGTGTGTGTGTGTGTGTGTGTGTGTGTGTGTGTGTGTGTGTGTGTGTGTGTGTGTGTGTGTGTGTGTGCACGCGTATATGTGTCATGCCAGTCGGGCCATGCCAGCGTGCCTCTCATTATTCTGATTTGGCTGTGTCTCCTGTTGGCCTGTCTAGCGGGGGATGAGGCAGAGGGACTGTCTCTTTCACACTCAGCCCTTTGTTTTTTAAGGCTGGCCGAGGCGGGGCGGGACCGCTGAATAACCACCAACATTTCGCTAGCATTCAGCCAGAAGACATTGCTTAAAAGACAAAAAGGGAGGCACAAAATGCTCCGGGGGAGACAGGGTGAGAGAGAGAGAGACAGAGAAAGTGCGCCGATGGAATGACATGGCAACAGGGGGGAGATACAAACAGGCAGAGGAGGGAGCAGTAGGAATGAGACACACGGAAAAGTGAAAGGTGGTATGAGGGAAGAGTGGGAGGGAGTGAGGGAGAGTGTGCAACAGAAAGCCATGTCCATGACATGGTTTTAACCACTTAAACCCCATTATACCTCGCTGACCGGGGTCTCCCAGGGTTCGGTGCTTGGCCCCTTCCTTTTTTCCCTCTACATCAAATCCCTTCCCTGAAAATAGCCGATCTTCTAGAACTGCTATTTTCGTCAAAAGTTCACCTATTTTTTTGCGAATGTTCGCCTATTATGACAGGCCTAAAATAGAGACCCTAGGGTTCATGTCGTTAAGTGACAAAAAAAAAACTGAGATTGGCACCAGAAGGCTCACACACTCGTTTCCTTATATCCCCCATATAAGGAAACGAGTGTGTGAGCCTTCAGGTGTCGTCTAACTTTGGCCTCTGACCGTTTGGTAAGAGGCCCGCCAACACCTCTTTGTGTATGCTGTCACACAATGATCATTGTATTTGCCACTCAGAACGTGGCTCTGAAAAAAAGGTCTAGGTAGAAGAGGGTCTGTTTCTTGTGCATACTGTCACTAAGCTAACGCAGAATCTCACAAATGTTTGTTCCCATATATTCTATACATTTTGAAATATTCAACTCAGATTGCCCAAATTTGGCCATGGATGACGTCAGCGGCTAGACCCTTTTCAGAGTGAAGCTGTCTATAAGGATTCACATGAATCAACGCTGTTGTTGGACCCTGTGTTGTTATAGTATAGCTCTTTACAGGGTCTATTCCTACAATCCACCCCGCCTCCCCCGATCAGCCGTAGGAGTTTCAATGAAGTGTCATAGTAGCAAGAACTAATTGGTAGTGGTGTAGTGGTGAAAGATAGAGAGAGAACGAGATCTATATGTGTGCAAAACGCCTCCAGCTCACATACACAGTGAAGGTGTGTATAAATGATACATATTGTCACTGTCGGGAAGGAAACCTCGTACAGTGTCTCCAAAACCGTTTCTTCTCAGGAAATGGAAAAAATAACCTGTGTTCCAATGGATCCAATATAGTTACAATTTATAGTCACAAGCTCTTGGACATACTTTTTATTGGTTCAATATTTATAAAACCCAAAGACAGACTTAGTCATTTTAACCTGGCGGCCTATTTCGGGCATATTATTATAGGTGAATTGTTTTTAAACATTTCCCCAAATGGTTTTATTTTTTAATTAGCAAAAATAGCCAATCTACAAGCTTGTCAATAAGCTATTTTCACTACTTTTGCGGGACAATGTCATACGACAAAGTATAAAATGGGGCATTAATTTATGAAAAACATAAAAGATTCAACCTGTTTCTGCCGACAGCAACGATACAGGAAAGCGAACTAGGAGTATGTGCACATGCATATACACACGTACATATACATACTGTACCTACACAACCCCGCACACTCTCAAACACGGCAGCGTGACACTCGTGTGGGATCTTGCAGACAGCAGGAATTATTGAGGCTGTCATTAGTTTGTTCATTAGCGTTTGAGAGCAGCTCAAATGACTCACGTCGAACGTGGTTTGATAAACGAAAACGCTTCATTTGGAGACAAAAAAACAACAAAAAGAAACAAAAAAAGAGACAGAAAAGAAGAAGGGTGGAAAAACAGAAGGGAGGGAAAGCGCGAGATAGAACATCAAAAGACACATGAGGGAGACTACTAAATTTTCATGCTGATGCACTGTTGGCCCCCCTTTGAAACATTATAGAGAGATGAAAAATAACAATAGTTTCAGCATTAAAAAAAAGAGTCAATGTGAGCCTGGAGGTACGACACACTGGAGCTAGTGATGTTGCACACACACATACGTGCGCACGCACACGCACACAAACACACGCACACACACAAGCAAGCAGGTACACAAACGCAAATGCACAGATGCTCAAACACAAAGGTACACTCACTCACTCTCTCACACATGTACAGACACACACACACACACACACATTCACTTATGCACAAACAAATGCTCACACACACACACACACACACACCAAACTCGAGACAGACAAGCCGTACACTCAGTACACACTGAACACACACACACACACACACACACACAGATCAGATCCGTCTGGCGCAGATCAATTGTTTTCCTGTGGTGGAAGGTCTCAGCTGAGGCACCTTAAGAGAACAGAGCACAGCGCATGATGCCGTCTCCACTCCCCTGGTCCTTTACCTTAAGGAGATCTATCTCTTTGATGCAATCTTGCCGAGCTTTGGCATCCATCAAGTCGAATATCTATCAAGAGATCAAAAGGAAGAGAGAGAGAGACAGAGAGAGAGAGAGAGCGAGAGAGATAGAAAGACAAACGGAGAGACAGAGAGAGAGAGAGCTGTTATAGCAATTCAAGGGATGGAGATGGAGAAGAGAAACAAAAACACTAAACATGGGGAGAAAAGAGAGAACATGGCTTTTGAGACTGCTATGCACTGTACGAGTGTGCCGTCACAGTCGCTGGGTGATGTTTTACTGAGTGATACATACTCCTTGTGTGGTTGGTGTGTGTGTGTGTGTGTGTGTGTGTGTGTGTGTGTGTGTGTGTGTGTGTGTGTGTGTTCATCCAAAAATATACAACATATAATCCTGAATACAGACAGAGGGATAGAGCATATGACATAGCATATAGCGGCTGGATCACCAACTATCACACATTCCATACAGTATGTGTGTGTTTTGGTGAGTGTGTGTGTGTGTGTGTGTGTGTGTGTGTGTGTGTGTGTGTGTGTGTGTGTGTGTGTGTGTGTGTGTGTGTGTGTGTTTGTGTGTGTTGGGGGAGGGGTGTAGTTGGCATGGGCTGAACCCCATCAGATGGATCATTAACAGTAACGAAGCACCAGCCAATGACAGTGACACGATAGAACACAACCAAACAGAATACGTGACTGTGCGCTGGTGCCTGTGCATGTGTGTTTATGGTTGTGTTACCGTTGAGTTTTAGCATATGTGCATATTAGAGTGTATCAGTGTGATGGGGGGGGGGGGGGGGGGGGTAGTGTGTGTGTGGAATGCTAACCAGCCTACAGCAGTGCACTGCAACATTCCTGCATGCTTCTCTCTGCCAGCTGGAAGCTAGAGGGTGTGTGTATGTGCGTGCGTGAGCGTGTGCATGTGTGTGTGTGCATGTGTGTGTGTGCATGTGTGTGTGTGTGTGTGTGTGTTGGGGGGGCGGGGTGGTTTAGTTTACTATAGGCTATTGATTTAGGTGTACAAGACATAACAGAATTCTATGCAGAATACTAATAGTTTTATAGCAGAATTCAGCAAAAATACATATTTTTCTATATTGAACAAAAACATTAAATAAAACTCTTTGTCGACAGCATCGGCATCGGAAGCGTTTCTGTGTTTACATTTTAGACGGCCAGTCCCATCTCACCTGGACTTTCTTGAGGGCCACTGATGTGTTGTCTAGCAGGTATCTGGCCCGGTACACTTCACTGAACTGTCCGCGACCGATTTTCTTCTCAATCTGGAAGTTAGCCAGGGAATTATGGCCCATGTCTGGCTGCAGTGGCTTCTGAAATGACACACACACATACATACACAAACACAGTATATATTAGAGGGAGGGACAATAACAAAGTAAGTCATATCTTTGCTACAGCAGCTCAGGAAGGAAGAAAGGATGAGTGATGAAAGACATGGAGAGAGGCTGCACTAGGCACTTTTCCAGGCTACTAGTGACTTGACTTGACATTTAGCCGACATGTTTTCCCCCCTCTATTCTTATCATTATTCATCGAAATGAAATGAATTGATAGCATTAGCTTGTTTAAAAAAATCAACCACTATTTTACACCTGTACTGTAACTTGTCATAAAAATAGTTATGACAAATAAAGCTTAATTGAAGGCTATGCAAGGATTCCAAAGAGGTACTACTACAGTCAAAAAAGTTAAGGGACAAGGACAGACCCCTGGGGGATCAAAAAGTTAACTATGAACACTCAATGACGCAAAAAAGAACAAGCACGGTGTGAGTACAACTTTATTATAACAGAATAAACTTGACAAACTTGCAGTCTGATCTAACAAGGTATTCTTTCTTGTAATGGAGCCAATTCATCTCAGTTGGGTCATTAGGTTCATTATACTCCAGCATAATATTGTCCTCTTTCCTTTGTCTGCCAGGACCCATCAGTGACAGCCTGGCGAGTGGCGACAGTCTCACAGAGGCTCTCGCTTGCCTCTGGTTCTCCCCTCCATTATCCTCTGTGCTGCCTGTAATGAGCGGCATCCAGCACGATTAAAAGAGGAAAAAAATAAATAAATTACAAGCAAAACGCAGAAATAAGCCGTAATAAGCCCCTTGGACGTGCGAAAAAGCAAATTAATAAAAAAAATAACATGACCTTTCTAGCCTTCTTTGTAAACTTTTGCTGGGCGTTGGCAAGGCATGGTGGCGGGGGGGGGGGGGGGGGGGGCAAGCAGAAGGTGACAGATATCAGAATGCCACATGTCACACCAGCGCTGCTGCCCGACATGGCCAAGGGAGCGGCTCGTGGACAAACAACTTAGGAAGGAGGGAAACAAGATGAGGAGGAGGAGGAGGAGGGGAAAGGGAGGTGATATCAAGTCCAGCCGTTTCACTTGTGTTACGGTGTTTGACAGAGTCAGCGTGAAAACACACACATGGGACGGAGACGTAGGATTTCGCCCAGCTGGTGCACAGAGGAAACCGGACCACTGCACCACAACAACAAAAACCTCCAAGAAGAAGTTTGCTCAAAAAGGGAATAGAAAATCTATTTACTATATAATGCATTCACCACTAAAATGTCCTGTACACCTATACCTATAGAAAAGGAAACACAAAACGCCATCTGCTTTAACCAACATCTGTGGTCAACTGTGAAATCATCACTAATTGCCATAAAATGTTGTTTGTTACACTCGCCACATTGCCAACACGTTGATATACTGACAGCACTAATATAAAGACTGCATCGTGTAGCATGCGATAAATAGATTCACATACAGTACATACAAACGCATAGTGTACACAAGCACGTGCACACACACACACACACACACACACACACACACACACACACACACACACACACACACACACACACACACACACACACACACACACACACACACACACACACACACACACACACACACACACACACACACACACAGTAAAGGGAAGTGGGACTCACAACAGGCCTGTGTATTGGAGGGAAGGAGGGCTGTGGGGATGGGGGTTGGTGTGCAGAGCATGGGGCCAACCAATTTAAGCATTTCATTGTTTTGTTTTTTTTAAGTTGACAGCCAGGAGGAGAGGCGCGAGCCAACAAGATGCCCCGTCCAATTAACACGGCGGAGGTGTGTGCATTTTTTTTCTCCAGCATGATGTGGCCGTCATCATCAGCTCTGACAGCGAGCATGACATACTGTTCCACTTCCTATTGTTCAGCATCACAGCAACGCTCAACAACTCCCACTGTACTGCACTAGTAATAGCTTCCACTGCACACATACACAGCATAATAATAACAACAACAATAACAATAATAAGAAGAATGAAGGATTTTGGCTGGCAAATTCACGATGGGAATTGAGTTGCGTGGAAATCTACAAAGGCGTTAGTGATTGAAACTAAAAGGTGAGCCATATTGAGAATTGATTTGTTTCTTTGTGGTCACCAACACGTTTGTTTAGGATGCAGGAGTCACAATGTTTAAGAGAGAGAGAGAAAGAGAGAGAAAGAGAGAGCAAGAGTGGCATGAGGAGGAAGAGGGGGCATTGCTTTCACTCGCTGCATGGTAGCTTGACAAATGTTAGCATGAGCCTCTAAAGCGCTGTGACAACCGCCTGCTGAGAGCGCGGTCTCGCTAATGTGTCCTGGCATGCCGGCCCCGTAATCACACATTTACATATGCAATGACCTACATTTGCATGTCAGATCGCACACTGTCCGGCGTGATTAACGGCGGGCACCTCCCCGCGTGGAGTCGCCCTGGGTGGCGGCAGGGGCCGTTGCGAGGGCGGTTGAAGAGGGGCCGGAAGGGGGGCGACTTTTTTTTTGGCAGCCGCGGGGCCGGGCTGCCAGGCAGGATTATGTCAGCCGGCGGGCACCCGGCATTAGACACTTCATTAGAGCTAATCTGTTTAGCAGTGGGCAGTGTATGTAAACTTCACAGGCCATTTGCGGCACCTCTTCACCCCCTGGCCTGGCCTTCAAAGGGCAGGAGGGCCGTGCGGGCTGACTGACAGGCAGTCTCATCCGCCGCGCACGGCTGTCACACAGTCGTGAGCTTCCAGCTGAAACGTGAGGGCCCACACCCCAGACACACACACACGCACACAAATAGGGTCAGAGACACACACACACACACACACGGGAGGGGAAGTCACAGAGGAGTGACCCTGAATGACGAAGGGGTCATTTGGCTGAAACAAACTGGGAGGAGAGCGAGGTCTGTTCAGACTGCAGCTTTGTGAAAGAACAAGAGGTGACTCTTCTGTGCCCTTAAGAGTGTGACTGTGTGGCCTGGTTCACCATTCAGATGAAAAGGTCCTATACAGTTCAGTGGGTGGAACGTGGCACTATAGGGGGTCCGACAAATCTTTGTGTGATAGGATGTTTTTTTTACATTAACCACTTGAACCCAAGTATCCCTATTCTGAAGGGAACATTAGCCGAAAATAGCAGATCTACAAGCTCACAACGGCTCGCAGCGCGAGGCGTTGTGAGCTTGTAGATCGGCTATTTTCAGCAAAGAGGTTTGGTGTAGGGAAAAGGAGCAAATCAAGTACTACAGTAAGTAAAACATGAATTTACACAACAATGATGATAGTTAATGAAGCCAAGCAAAACGATTTTCCCTTGTGGATAATAAAGACATCTAATCTAATCTAATACTCTCAACAGCTGCAAATGGATAAATGAACACTGGAGACTTTACTGTGTCACCAAGTAGAGCAATGGGAAGATTGAAAACATTTAAAAGGTATAAATCATGACATCATGACATGGTTTTGCCATGACACAGCCTACTTGTTACAGTGTAAAAGCCCATAGCATATAAACAGAGAAAGAAAAGGCCTTCCCGACGTTTTTTCTTTTCAGAGATACTTGGCTTTCTGTCTCTACATCAGCTATGACACAAATGTGGACACAATGGGACTGTTGTGTCTCGACTCTCCTGTGGCATTGAATCGTGGACTTTACGTCCACTCATCCATCTATTTCTCCTTCTGCTCCTTCTATTTCTCCATTCATTCAACCGTGTGTCACAACCCTGTTGTGTGAGTGTATCACGTCCTGTGTGAAGTGACCTTCACACAGGACGTTGACAGTGGTCAGCTTCCTGCCACGTCAATCCTGGAAGTGCCACCATGAAAGTAGCATTCTGTCTCTGATTATCAAACGTGTGTAACAATGAGGGGTGATATGACAGGTAGGATCAAAGCAATAAATACTGAAGGCCTACACTAAAACTACATAGAAGGCGGACTCAATGCAAACAACACTGAAAACAACCCGAGCTGGTAATAAAGGTTAAAGAAATCATATGGGCATTTTTTTAATACCCAGGATTTTACAGTGTGCAAGTAGTTTCCCAGGGCAACGATGACAAACACAAAGGCTGGAACATTGAGGGCAGCTGTTGTTTACAGCCAGACACAGTCTATACCACAAAAAGGCATGGAGAAAGCTACAGTCAGTATGGAGAATGACCTCCCAAGCTTCGCACCACCCTCCTCCAAGGTGTAACCGTTATGATATGCTGTAGGTTTCATTTACCTTTCCATAATTGAATTGGTAAGCTGTATCCTGTGGTACGTTATTACTATCCAAGTATCCAGCTATAGCTACAGTATTTTCTTTCTTTCTTTTTTGTTCACATCATTCCGGTTGGTGATGGGACGAGCTGCAGGGGATGGAGATTAAGTGGCAGCCAGGCAAGGCATTGTGGGTAACGACTGTGAGGGACAGCGTGTCTTGGTATAAAGGTGACGCACAATCGCCATGGGCAACTCACTGGCAGAGAGAGAGAGAGCGAAAGGGGGGAGGGTAGGGGAGGGAAGAGGGAGGGCAGTCAGACAGACAGCACATCGGAGGAAGTGTGATATGGGCTGGCCAATAATGACACCATCGCCAAACACCACTGACAGACACATGGAGAGAGAGGAAGGAGGGAATGCGGGAGACACAGAGAGAGAGAAAGAAAGACAGAAAAAGAGAGGAAGACAAGCAGAAGAGGGGAGGAGGTGTGATATGACAGCCCAGCAGTGCCAGCGGCTGCCAGAGAAAGGCCAGCGGCGGCAGAGAGAGGTGCCGTCTCTCTCACACACACACACACACACACACACACACACACACACACACACACACACACATCTAGAGAGAGAAAGAGAGAGAGAGAGGAGGGGACATATGAACCAGGCAGAGGGGCCCTCTCCCACCCTCACTATCCCCCCCAGCTCAGCACCATACAATATTCATCACCAGCCAGCCAGCCAGCCAGACTTCACCCCAAAGGTGCTTCTCCTGCTTCTCAAAGCCCCGTTATACCTACTGTAGTTGTGCACCGGTGTCGCACACTGAAAATAGCCAATCTACAAGCTTACAACGTGTGAGCTTATAGATCAGCTATTTCAGGTGTGCAACACCAGTGCACAACCAAGTATAAAATCACCCTTCAATCTGCAGCACAACCTCCCCACCTTGTCTCTGCGCTCACAGATGGATCCCGTCTCTGTCAAAATCTGCAGTGACGCTCAAAAATGTGATCTGAGGGGGCTTCTCACCACCCTCCCACTCACTCAAAGAGCAAATGCAACATTAAAAATGCACATCTTACCAGCTCATCGCGTTTACCTAATGCATATGCATCATACTTCCGGGACCAAGAGATAAGATATATCGCAAGCGATACTGAATATCCTTCATCACATATACAATTCAGATTTTTCTTTTTTCCCCAGGAAATAAAGTGGTGTTGGATAATTTTTTCCCCCCTCCCCTCTCTCTCTGTGCTGCAGAATAGACTGAACCCTGGGAGAAAGTGTGAAACAGATTCAGGACTTGTTGAAAGACACCCATCTGGCTTGCTGGTTAGACAGCTATCTGCATACTCCTACCAGCGCTCTCTCCCCATCTTCCACTAAATATGAAATCAGTTCAGACGTGCTTTATGAAAGTGCAACAAACGTGGTGTAGCATACCAAGTTCACGTTACTGCCAATATCCATGCACACAAAAATACGGGCCTGTGCATCACTGAAGAACGATGATGAAATGGATGAACAAAGACGAGAATTGTGATGAAAATTGCAGTAAAGACAAAAACAGAAAAACACTATGAAGAGCCATTAACCCATTTATACCTGAGGCCGATTCTAAAAATGCCTTCTAAATCCTGACCTAAGTTTTCTGAAAAACTTCAAATATTAATCAAAAATTACAAAAAAAATGTATGTTGCTATATACTGTACATAGCAACAGCTACCGCAAAAGGGGTTCCCAGATTGAAAGATATAGTTACGTATAGGGGTTCCCGCTCTAAATGGGTTAAACTATAGCAACAGTGCATCGTCAATTGTTGGGAACGCATTGGAAAATACGGGGTGTGGAAAATACAATGTGTGCGGGGGAGTATGTGTATGCTGCTAAAAACTCAAATTAATCATTAAAGCCTTTATCTGACTTTCCTTTGTGTGCAGCCCAATTATCTTTAATTTCACAATTACAAATCTTAGAGTAAATTAACCCCCTTGGCAATTCCAGTGTTAATATTGCAGTGCCCTTGCATAGACGAGAAAAACAACAATTGAAAACACAGGCCTATTTTTAGAGTCCTCTCTCCATCTCCCTCTCTAAAAAAAAGAAAAATGTTTTCCACACACACACACACACATACACACACACACACTCCTGGGGCGTATGGATGATCCTCTTTGTTAAAAGTCCATTCAATACTTTATGGAAGGAAAGAAACATCCTTGTGGAAGGAAATCGATGGGCCTGATGTTGGCGGCTGGAATTAAAATCCAACGGTGACCAGATTTTGCACGGAACGACCTGGATTGTATCGAACCAACAGAGGCACACTGGGAGGTCAGGCAATGCAAGCCTCCAGAGCTTGGATCAATAGGAAAAAAATGAATACAAATTTAACATTCACCCTCTGCAGCCAGTCTCACACTCACACATGCTACAATGCTACATGCTTCTCCCAGCTAAGGTGCAGTATAACCGGACCATACACAATAACTAATAATGTATACATACACAATTCACATTACATGGATACACATGGTAACGTTCTGTTGAATGGGTAGTACAGGGTGATCTGAAGGAGAAGATAGGGACGGCATAAATATTAATTATAAATTCAACACCCCTTGATACTTTAGTATCTAAATGCGTTACTGCAGGCCACCACCAAACCCCTTATTAAATTTTAATAAATCAGTCAGGAGGATGCAGATAATATACAGTTTCTTGCCTGCAGTAGAGGGGTTGGTAAGTGAAATGAAGGGTTAGTGATCTGCCTGAACTTGCAAGCTGTAGAGGTGATGAAAGGGATAAACAACGCAGCAAGGAAAAAGACAGGGAAATCATAAAACAGACAAGATGATTTTGTCTTCTGTGTGTGTGTGTGTGTGTGTGTGTGTGTGTGTGTGTGTGTGTGTGTGTGTGTGTGTGTGTGTGTGTGTGTGTGTGTGTGTGTGTGTGTGTGTGTGTGTGTGTGTGTGTGTGTCCTTTCCCACATAGAATCCATAACTTTGCTGGATAAAACATATCTGACAGTGGATAATCATTCATACTTTGACATATTTTATGAAGTTCCGTAGAGTGTCCGTTCCCACATTAAATGGCTGTTATGGATACAGTACGCATGCTCACACAAGGTGTCTAATAGGACACAAAACTGTGAAATACAGGATATTACGTATAATGTACAGGGCGGCAGATTGTAGATCCCTTATTTCAGAGTCAGTCCAATTCCCAGACAGTTTCATGAAATGCTGAATTCAGCCGTTTTGCTTTCGGTTTTCCAAATCTTCTGCACGAAAAATTAACGGCATGCTCACAGGTCACAGGATTTAAAGAGTCGCTTCCTATCATAGCTACATCGCTACTGTATGTATTACATAAATTTACTAGGTCAAGAGAAGGGAAACTTATAGAACATCATTTTATATTAAAAACAAAACACTGGCTCATGTTCCCACATTTTGCCAATATGGAACATGCCATGGGATTCACAGCTTTCATTGCAAGAGGGAAGGGGGCTTGCTTTAGTTAGGCATCTGTGTGGGTGATGAATGTGTTCAGTGCTGTAGTACCTGAGGTTGAAAAACTGGTACTGCTGCTTGTTGTCCTTGCGGTTGTGCATCCATATCCATGGTGTTAGGGGACTGGATCCTTCACACCCCTGAGGAACGCGCGCGCACACACACACACACACACACGTACACGCACACGCACACGCACACACACACAGAACACCCCTGGTCAGCCTTCAGTTGAAGTTTTATAAAAACTCAAAGTCTCTGAATAGCCCCATACTAGTGGCACAAAAAGCACAATTTCCAATACCCTTACAACAGTTTGCGTGGAGCAGTTCTAGGAAAATGAACTGGCTCTTGACTCTTGTGGCAGTCACTGGCTGGCCAGTGTCCAGTATCACTGTAACTAGATCCCAGTATCACTGTAACTAGATCCCTTATCATGACGGAGGATTTGATAGTCTTTTTGTGAGTTCCTCTCAAGTTGCACTGTGGTACAGTTAGTAGCAGACAGCCCCGATGGTAAACTGAATGAGCAGAGATAATACTGCTCTTTATATTTCCTTGGAATCCTTCCAGGAATCCTTTCAGGGGAGCAACTGGTTATACAGGCTCTTAAGTAGTTTTTTTGACGAAATACAGGTTATGGGGCAAGGAGGGCAAAAGTGTGGAGAAAGGGGGTATGCCATAGCATTGTATATTTGCATGTTCTGGCATGTAGCCTAGAGAAAAGCGTAAGTGCATAAGATATTCCAAAAAAGGATTTGCTTGGATTTACCATTCATCCCGCTTAAAGCAGACAGACCATCATTAAAAAAAAGAAAAAGAAATTTGAAAAAAAGAAGAATGATGCAAACATTGTATCTGCATTTGAAATTACCTCACGGTTTCCGTTTGGGATAAACTCGTTCCTGTTTACAGGAAACACTTCCAATCCGGTGTGTGTATATGTGTGGTATAGAATGCATAGGAACTTTCTACAAGCTGAACACTCAACACCTTTTTCTACTCATAATTTAGTCAGGCTGCAGTGCATGCATAACAATAGCCATGTGTCATCGGCAAAAAAAAAACACACACATGTAAAGGTGTGGACGGGAGAGGATGCATATATTCAACATACAGAATGAGGCAGAGACACAGATGTGGCTGCAAGTACGCGGGCGCACACACACACACACACACACACACACACACACACACACACACACACACACACACACACACACACACACACACACACACACACACACACACACACACACACACACACACACACACACACACACACACACACACACACACACACACACACACTACTGTATAGGCCAGTGGAGGAAATGGAAACAGCTTAATGCAGGGAAGCTATAATGAGCAGATGCTGTTGACAGAGTCAGGAAGGGAAAAAATACAGACTAGAAGCTTGTGTTCACACCTCAGGAGGAGGGGTGGGGGGGGGGGGGGGGGGGGGGAAGAAAGGACCGGGGCCAGACTATATGGCTGGTCTGCAGGATCGGAAAACCCGGAATTGGAATTCTAATGATTCTGTCACTATCTGTAATGCCTCGTCAAGCAATAATCTGTCTCACTCACATGAATACATGCATGGATGGCATTCCATGTGTGGGCGCGCACGAACGGGCACGCACGCACACAAAACTTCCCCGCTCCCTTTGGAGCGGGGAAGCAAAACACTTCACGGTGGGTCATTTGCATGTGTTTCAGCAGAGTGACTGCAGTCGGTCTGTGTATCCGTCTGTCTGTCATCCGTGTGTTATTGTCTGTCTTGTCTCTGTCGCCTCTGATGGAACAGACTGAGTGAGAGCGTCTCCCTTGCCAATTAAAAATCCCCCCGCTACAGAGAGGAGAGAGGCATGGCATCCAGGAGCTGTCTCCCTGCTGATGTCATCAGACCGATTCACTAAAGGTTAATAATGCTAATTAAACAGAGCTATCTGCATGGCTCTCTCTGTGTGTGTGTGTGTGTGTGTGTGTGTGTGTGTGTGTGTGTGTGTGTGTGTGTGTGTGTGTGTGTGTGTGTGTGTGTGTGTGTGTGTGTGTGTGTGTGTGTATTGAGAGGGGTTGGACAGTTTATGTGTGCAACTGTGCATGTGTAGATGCATGATGCGTGTATGTGCATGCATGTTTTTTTGTGCATGCGTCTGAGCATTTTGCTGCTTCATTCATGTTTATTTTAGATTTGTTTGGCTTTTCTGCTGGCCCGTGTGCAGGCTTTGAAGATCATTAAAATAACTGTTTGAATAATACCCTCTCCAGGGATTGCGTGGACTATATTGGGAATGTTATTTCCTGAGATCTACATTTAAGAGCTCGTTTTAAATAAGTTTGCAGGCTTTCATAATATAAAGGGGCTAACAAATTAGGAGGATTTAAAAGTACCCAACACTGGAGGCAGAAAAATAGCCTAGAGAATTTCCAATTATTTTCTTTTAAATGAAAACATTTGTTAAATGTCCCATCCTGCATTATTCTCACCTTTTAACTTAAATAACCTCCAAAGGAGAAAATCAATAATCTGTGGTTTTCACTGCATTTTGGAAAGAAATGACAGAAATTCTGTCAGAAATGACATACCTGTAGTCATTTAAGATTTCAAATATTTCTTTAGACATTATGTCCTTCATTTCAAAGACCAGTCTGCACAATTAAGAAGGGGGGTATTTAGGAAAACACAATACAAACACAATGAGTGAGTTTGAGAAGTCTTACAGCGTGTTCCTAATTCTTGTAATAAAAACTGTACGTACCATGCTGTTGTTCATGCATTGCCCTAGAAAGTCAAATCCTTGTTAATGAATGTAATCGGGGATTCCTCAACTCCCTGTCCAACTCAGAAGAAGACAGAGCCAATGCACTCTTGAGATAAGCAATAGTGAAACAGGCATGCCTTCTCAGGCAGAGAGTGCTTGCCACAGAGTTATACTGTATGCAGACTACCGGTGCTGGGTAATGCAAGACTGTTTTCACAAATCTTAAGGAGAGATGGTTCAGACCTTGGTTCAGATACAGTACAAGCTGAACAGTACCTTAACTGGATTTCTAGAGTTGAGTTATGTTTAAAAAAATCTATAAAAGATACCATTTGACGTATAAAAAGACTAATTGCTGAGTAAAATCTGATCTATAACCTTGTGTGTAGGTATACCCATAGCTAAGGCTCAGAGCTCTGTTAAGACAAACTCTGGACACATCTGTAAAGGAATTGTAAGGCCAGGTGTAAATGGGGCCTATTTCACAGTGCTGGAGCCAGGGGCTGGCTGGCTATGGTGACATTTAGATTTTCTGATTCTTTACACTTCAGCCTGCTGCGTTGTTAGATTGGGGCTGGCATCCTTAACTCCTCTCGCTGACCCGCTATGTCTCTGACTGCCTGCGTGTCAAAATACCCAGGGGGCATCTGGGCTCCCTGTCGTTCTGCCACCTCCCACACCCCATGTTAACGAGATCAATTAAGACTGCCACATTACATCAACATGGCACCAGGGAACTCAGGACAATTAACGAAGCCAACTCAATCAGGAGGAGTAAACGAGGCGAGCAGGGTAAAGACTGCATACTCTTGAGCCTCACTCTCTCACGCCAAGTTCTAATACATAGGTAAAGTAAAAATGGCATAAAAAAACACATTTCTAAATGGAATTAAAAGCATATGCTGGGCTTAAAAGTATGTGTCAAATAGTGTCAAATCTTGTTTTGGGTGGCAGGGTGGTCTTCCTGGCACTTGTTAAGGCACTCAATTCGTCATCTCCTGCTTACCTCCCTACTATCCCCTCCTCTTTTCTGGCATTGTTTTGTTATTTGACTCATTTTCCTGTTCCAGAACTCTCACTGTGGCTTCCCCTATTCGCGTCACACGGATACATTTTTTCCTTCCGCAACGTTCAGCAGGCAAAAACTCCAGATGCCAGCCTGGATGCCTTCCTTTCTGTCGTGTGAAGGAGGCAGCTGCTTGGCTGCCTACTTGGCTGAGTTGACTGGCTTGGCCACTGGTGGCAGTGGGGCAGCAGCAGCTAAAAGCTGAATCCCTGACTATTCATAGATGCGTGGATGGCAAAGGCCAGTTCACAGTTTTGACCAGAGAGAGCTAGAAATACACTGCTGGCCGGCCACACAGCTCAAGGGACTGGGTGCAAGCTAGCAGCCTGGTTTTCAGTGCGCTGTAGGCAGTGAATCAATAGAAACTAAGACAATCATATACATGGGCACTCAGTAACCGAGCCTGTAGCTGGTTCTATAAGGACTTATATGAGATCATTTGGAAGAAAATAAGGATTTGGTTGGATAATAGTTAGTGGGGCTGTAAGAATCTAATGAATCTCTTTGACATATTGATGACTTCTTTCCTGTTGATTTAAGTAAAAATAAACAACATTTGGCTAGACCACCAACCACTCAATTTAAACAAACAATGCTTTCTGTCTCTGACTTCGTTCCATCTGATGGGAGCCCAGCAATCACACAGCAGGCCAAGTCACAAAGCTAGCTAATTATATTATACACAGAAGACACAGGGAGCGAAAGGAATGGTAGCAAAATCTTTTTCTTTGCCTTACCACTTCAAGAACACATCTGTTTATGCATAATTTTGTCATTTTATGCCCAAATGTCCAGTTCAAGACAAACCATAGACCTGCATTTACCTTTGCAGTTAACTTTTTCCAAGAAAAACGCAAAGGGATGCATGGCATTGGTAGCTTGAAAATCTGTTATTTTTGGCAAGCAACACCATCGCACAGCAAAATGTAAACTGGACTTAAGAGGAGTCAACACAAGAAAGAAGAGGTGCAATAAAGTAGAGCAGAGATGGACATGAGAAGATTAGAAGAGAACCATGGTCGGGAACTGCCTTGCAAAGTGGAGCAGCTCAGCACAGGGGCTGAGTAGACAACAATGTGGGGACAGACTCAACTCCAATGGGGGGTACGGGGAACAGCAGCAATGTAGCAAACCTAGAATGATGTGGGGCAAAATGGGGCAGAAGCTGAGGCAAAGCTGGGCAGAATGGGGAGAGAGATAGAGAGAGCAAGGTGCAAAGTGAAGCTCGTTAGCCTGACGTGCTGGTCCTGTGAGAGAAACAGAACGGAGCTGTGCGCCACGGAGGTCGGCAACTGGCTTTAGCTCCTCTTTCATCCCCGCTTCCTCCCTCCCTGCATTATTCATTTAAAACAGGAGAAGAAGAAAAACAAAGGGGGCAGGAGAAGATTAAAAAAAAAAAATCTGGATCAAGGCAAACTGGGGTGTGTGGGGGGGGTGAAGCGGGAGATGAATGGAGAAGCGAAGGGGAAGGGTGCTGCAGGAGTTAAGTAGTCGCAAAAGATGGGACCTGCTAAATCAGCTGTAAAGCCAAGGACAATAAATATGAACGCGAGGCTGATGAGCCTGCGCTTCCTCAAGAGCAGGCAGGCAGGCCTGGAAACGAAAGAACAGAGAGAAAGGGGTAGAGGAGTTGAAAAGAAGAGGGGGGCAGGACTGGGTTTTTTGTAAGGGAGAGCGGAAAAAAATGTGATACGATATGGCCTGAGTGTGGGGATGTGAGGGACTCAAAGGCACCTTAGAGCCACCCGGAAGACGAGAAACGGCGACAAAGTCCTAGAAGAGGCGCTGTCCATGATTACAAGAAGTGCAGAAAAACCTTTGAGTCTGCACTCATGAAAGCCCACCCCAGGCCTCGTCGTCTGAAGCCCCTTGCCTGACTAACAGTATAGAGACAGAGTGAAAGAGAGAGACAGAAAGAGAGAGGGCGCTAATGATGGAGGGGTCCGGATACCACAGAAGCGGGCGCACTCTCTGAGTCATTTTAATCACTATTCAAAATCATTAGGCCGAATGTGTCAGCTTGTGCGTGTGTGTGTGTGTGTGTGTGTGTGTGTGTGTGTGTGTGTGTGTGTGTGTGTGTGTGTGTGTGTGTGTGTGTGTGTGTTCATTGGACCACGAGTTGAGGATGAGAGAAAAAAAAAAGAGCGGAAGAGGACCAATTACACCTCAGAGAGGCTGGCGCACGACACACTCTTTGAGGTCTTTGAGTCAGAGAGGGTCTAAGAATTAGATGGAATAGGAAATGTGAAGAGGAAACTTTATTGTCTCACAACCTAGAAAAAAAGATTAACAGGGAGAAGACGACGACGGAGAAAAAGTTGAAGATGAAGAAGTCACACTTCTTCACATACTTTTTACGCTGGTTTAATCTACTGCAGACTTATTTTAATCAGCTCAGTGTGGGATTACGACACTTTCTGGCCAATCAGGGAGGGTGAAACCAAACAACATCGACATCACACTCGACTCATTATTTTACAACTAACAAAACATGGTCTGGACTAATGACTAGGCCGAATTCAGAATGTCTGTTGTCAATGGCGTCGATGTACCTGATCAGCTTTAATGAGGATTTTCAAACTCTTTCAAATGAGGGCAGGACAATGCAAGAAGCTTGTGTTTAAGAGAGTCAAACATCACTTTCAGACACAAAAAGCAGTGGAATTAAATCTGAATATAAATTATTAAAAAGGAAATCTGTGCAAATCCACTAGTGGATGCGTGTTTCTTTGTGTAAGGGCTGGGAAATAAATACCCTCAAATAATTGTTGACTTGACTTTGTGGGTAAAATGTGCAATCGACTGTAGACATTGAGAGGCTGTAGACATTTGACAACCACAGCAGTGCGCGCTGATGGTCTTTCATACACAGCTGTGTAACCTAAGTTCAGAGCGTGTGCGCATATGCCAACCACTTGTCCATATAATCAAGCTAAAACACATTACCGGTACACGTTTATAACATCATTGAAAAACAGCAACATCACAGCTAACCCGTGATTCAAGCTAAGAACTTGTTTTTTTGTATCTGTTCGGTGTTAAAACACCTTAAAAAAGACATAATAATCAGGCAGAAAAAACATGAGGGATTTTGAGAAACTAACATTTTAAAGTTGTTGCTGTTGTCATCTCAAATAAACCAACCAGTGTTATTTCAGCCAGCAGCAGGAAATAAATCCATGATGCAGAGTGTGTTGCTTATTGCCCCATGCGACATAACACTATGATAGCTTGTTGAACGAGCCTGCATACCTGTTAATGCTTATGTCTATTAAATATGATTTCACAATACCTTTTGTAAGTTTGCTATTGACAGTGAGCACCCTCTTGTTGATGTAATGGTACTGAGCACCAGTTCTGACATTGCATGCAGTAATGTGCACCATTTTCTATGTAAAATATAATAATAATAATAATAACAGACTATAATAAAAAGAATCGGACCGTTTTTAAGACCCATTTTCGAATGTAATTTCTGAGCTCAGGTAACAGCCCTGGTGTGTGTGTGTGCGCACACGTGCGTTATGCCTTCACTAAACTCTCCCAACGAGAAAGAGCATGGTGAGATGATAAGAGAATTAAGACAAAGCAAAGCGCCAAGGTCTTCTGGGACTCAGCGAGGCCAGTGATCCATATTCCTGCTCTCCGACTATTTATAGGTTGTCTTTACATTTTTCACTTTCACATTTTATAGGCTAATGATTATTTCACTGCAGAAGTAAATAGCACAGCACAAATGGCCCGGGCTCCATGTGAGGCCTAAGTTGATTTATTCCCCCCCACTGTTCACATACACTAGCCTGCATATAAGCGTGTGTGTGTGTGTGTGTGTGTGTGTGTGTGTGTGTGTGTGTGTGTGTGTGTGTGTGTGTGTGTGTGTGTGTGTGTGTGTGTGTGTGTGTGTGTGTGTGTGTGTGTGTGTGTGTGTGTGTGTGTGTGTGTGTGTGCATTACATCTGAAATAGCTACTGCAATGTAGATATGCACTCTATCATCTGACCCTAAATGAACCAACCATCCCATAAACAACGATGAACTGCCCTCTGTTTTCATCTCTGTAGAGAGAGAGAGAGTGTGAGTGAGTGAGTGAGTGAGTGAGTGTTACTCTAAGTTTCCTTTCCAATTCCGAGCTTTTATTTACAGTACAAATGTCTGCCATTGACCAAGACAACTCAAGCACATGCAGGTGTGAGACAATCTCCTCCCCTTTGGTCTCCTCTTCCCCGCCTTGTGTGCTCTCTTGTTGTTGTCAAGGCGAGCTGGCGTGCGGCTAAAGGCCCCGGCCACCTCTTTGCTCCATTGTCCTTCCCACTCCACCACACTGATGGCTCTCTTGTGGCGGGTGGGTGGTGTGTGTCCTTTGTTGCAGGCCTGTCACTCCAGCAGGTGCCTTACAGCAGAAGGCAGCGAGCCAGCGTGGCAGCGCCGCTTCGTTAGCGCACGGGCACACGGCCGTTTGATGTGCTCGTTTCATCGAGCCATACACGGCTGGCCCGAGAGGATGCTAATAATCACTTGAAAAACAAAGCCAAGAAAGAAAAACATTACATTCGGCGTTGTAAAAGGTAAACTCCAATTTCAATGATAAAAGAGGAGTGAGGGGCAGCTATAATGTCAGCCGACAAAAGAGAAAGAAATGCACGTGTGTTTTTCTCATTGCCCTCCTCACAAACACACACACACACACACCAACGCACACTGTCAATCACTGAAAATAAACAAGGGGGTATTGACAAAATCGCTGACTGTGAATAGCCAGACAGCATCATGTGAAGGAAAAGTCTGTGGAAACGAGAGCTGCAGCTCTGCAGAGTCCTGCAGTGTTCTCAGTTAGAAGCCGGGCATCTTGTGTGTGGGGCGGCAGGCTATGAAGGAGAGAAGCCCCATGGCATTTAAGGACAGGGACCCTGGTGGTCTGGGCCTTAGCCTTCTTGTGGCCCAGGGCTACAGTAGAGCCATATGAAATCCGTTTTATTTTTTTCCCAATTCCGTTTTATTTTTTCCCAAATTCTGTTTTTTCCATTTTAATATTTCTGAATTCTGTATTTTGCTTTTTATGCTCATTTTTACCATAAAAAAAAGTGTCTGGTAAGTGGAAATGAATAAATGTTCAAGATATAACAGTCCATACATGGCCCTTGTTGTGTTATACGCAAAAATGTTCCCAAAATAATTCGGTGACTTCGGTCTGAGCATGCGCAAAATGGCGTCGCGCATGTATTATTGTTTCTATCGTCTTTCTAAGACTATTTCTACGTGGATTTTACTGTTTATAAAGTAGGATGTGGCCATGCAAAATGGTGGTGTCCCGTGGATTTGTAAAAATTCGCGGTAAAAAAAAATATTTTACCGCGATTTTTTTTTTTTTTCCAAATTCTGCAATATTCCGTGTTTTATTCCAATTCCATTTTTATTGGTCATTTCCGCGATTCCGTCCGCGATTCCGTTAACACGGATTTCATATGGCTCTAGGCTACAGTCCCAGCCAACTCACAACTCTCAGTTATAATATAAACTGAATGTGTAATCTTCAACACATAATTAGAGATAGAGAGAGAAAGAAAGAGAGAATCCAGCACAAATCAAAAAGGTGCACATACATGAACCTTCTGAAACTATAAAAAAGGCCCAGTCACACCAGTATGTATGAGAGCGATATATTTCAGACTACATTTAATTTATTTGAAAAGAATCACCACGTCACAAATTCACAATCAGTCAGAAATCATCAACTTTGACACACATACAGTATTTCCACCATCGACCAACAGTCACACTGTTTTGATTTTGTTGACCTCAGATGGGGCAGAAGCAGCCATAGGAATCCAGACGAAGCGATCATTTTACTTAACCCTACTTTGTACAAATCTGCTATGCCAATAATATCAGAATATAAATTTAAACACAAAGGAGATCAATCATGGTTTGCAAGTCAGTCATGAGGTAGGTGTAGGACAAGGACCCTGGTGGTGTGATTTAAGACCCTGGACTGGTATTTCAAAGGAATTTCGTTCTGACATAAGTTTCCTTAATGTAATTGTGTTTAGTGCTTTCTTCTGTTACAAGCAAAACTTTAAGATGCTGCACCTTGCAACGAGTGGAGGAAGTTGTTTGGTCACTAGCTTTCGGTTCCCCAGGCACACACACAACGGAATTTCGTTCTGACGATTTCTGCTGTGACAACATCAAGTCTGTGAAGATTTTAAGCATTCTGGGCCGGATAAGACTATAAACTATTAGCTTTTGTATTGTATGTTCAGAGTAATTTACAGCCTCTGAAGATCATCACCGCCACCTTAAGCTCACATTGAGTAGTTAATATTTGAAGCTTATTTCTATCTTATATTCTTCCCCAGGCTTGCAGAGAGCCTTAAAATATACAGACACAAAAAAAACACATTAGGAGTTGTTGATTTATCACTCTAGTTGCAATGGATGTCATCACTGCAGGTGCTGTAATGTCAGGAACTTTAAATTGAGCTTACTTCCAGCAGACATATGAAACCATCTTATGTACTGTATGTAAATGCTTGACCACAACACAGTGAAGAAGGACCCACAAGTGCAGTTCTGGTGGCACAGCCCTCAACAATGTCACACACTATACCGTGATAAAAGGGAAAATAAACACAAAATAGGGGCAACATGTGACCTCACCAAATTGTAGGTTACTCAAGGTTACCAAAGGTAGAGCTCAACCAAGAATCAGGTCAAATAGCTGCAACCATTTTAACTAGTGTCTGCACAGACTAGCACACCGCCGAGAAAGACAGCCTAGGGCTTTGGGGTATATTAGTGCCCTATGGCTAGATTTATGGTCCACCACAATGCCACGACACAGCACAGCCTTAACGGCTCCAGGTCCAATGAGAGTTTAGTTCGTTAGCCATGCCACAGACTGACCACCAAATTAGCTTCATCACCTCTGGCAGCAGGATATCAGATGTGACATTCTGTACCTGAGAGCTGGGGCTAAGTTGCCTATGTTTTTGTGACGAGCTGGAGAGGGTTATATAGCAGAAAACCACGGAACTCAACACGCTTTATTAGGAGGAGGTGGCAAAAATAAACATGCCACTTTTCTGTTAATTTTTGAAGGATTGTTTTGACAGTCTGACCAACAATTGTGTATTTCTTGAATGTCTCTAAATATCCCATTGCTTTGTCTTCAGCTTTTCAAATACTGAGCACACATTTATAATCCCATCAACAGGCTTTTTGACATTTGCCGGTGATGACTTAAGTATCCGCCTTAAAATTTGTAAGCTAACAACAATTTTAGCAAACAATAAATACAGTGCATGAAACTAAGACAGCCGTGTTACTGTGGCAAATGCGTCAGATGACAGAATACTCAGTGGCAAAAGGCAATTAACATCCCCACATTGCTCTCACACACACACACACACACACATTAGGGTTGGGAAGTGTAATGGTAATACGGTAATCCAGGGTGGTTTAAATATCTAACATCATAACATTTCATCATGTCATAAACAGAGATACAGTGGACATCGTCATCCATTGAAGCAAGTTCCAACTAAGACTCACCAATGTTAAAGTTGTTATTAATGTACTTTCTGAGTTATTTTCTGTGTACTGTAACTGCAGTGGGGTGCACATGCGAGAACAAAGTGCAAATTGCATCAACATTATGGAATTAAATTAAATGGCAGTCGTATTAGTTGGACTGAGAGAGGTTACAATGGAAAAGCAACATGTGTTTATTCCAGTTTGTAACAAATCTGTTAAGGGCTATCAATGGGTCCTGGGAAAGCAATGACAGTAGTTCAACCGCATCGCCTTAACCATGATGTGTGGAGAGGATAAGCACTGTTATTTGATATTTTCTACAAGAGCATGATGAATCTACGAGACTGCTACTACTGCAAAAAACAAAACAAAAAAAAAACATCTGGCACGTGCAGCTTATTTTCCCCTTCGCACAAAACGATGGTCTCTCTCATATACAGTATGAGCCCCCACTTCTCTCTCTCTCTCTCTCTCCCTCCCTGGATAGTTTGAAGCAGTTACCCTGCATCAGCATCGGAGTTTGTCTAAGAGGAAATGACAAGAGCAAGATGTCCAAATCATTAGTAATGTGAGAGGAGCAGTTCCCAGGCATGTCTCGTTACATAGCTGAGTGCTAACGTGTGGGGCTGAGGGCTGATGTCTGGGGTTCACCAGGCCTGGGCAGAGGACCACAACCCCTTTACCAGCTCCACAGCTAGTAATGGAAATGTACATGGCCGTGACCTGAAAAGCACCTTTTACCACGACCCTGTCACTCAAGAGATCCTTTGGGGGGAAAGGGAAAAAATGTGACCAAAAGGCAGCCCGGGATATAATGTAATAGATGCAGAAACAAACAGACGCATGCGCACACACTGATATGGATGCAAGATTACGTATAAGTAAGCCTGTGGATATATACTGTAAAAACATGCACACACACTCATGGTGGGCCCATGGGAAAATGGCTCCACTGAAATCAAGCTTGGGTCTGGCGCTGGTTCTGTCTCAGTCTGCTGTGGGTTCTGTGGTGGGCCCTGCTGCCTGACACACACACACACACCACACATGCACGCACACACACACACAAACCTAACCAGATCCAGAGACACTGTAGACAATCTGAGGTCAAATGTAGTGCTTTTGTGTGTGTGTGTGTGCATGTGCATGTGCATGTGCATGTGCATGTGCATGTGCATGTGCGTGTAAACGTGCCAGAGAGGATGCCTCCTCCCTATAATGCCTGATAAAAATAGCAGATGTACAACCTCACAACGCGTCGTGCTACAATGCATTGTGAGATTGTAGATCACCAATTTCAGGGCACAACACCTGCACGCAACTAAGTATATCAGAGTTTTAATGTTCTAGTGCGGGTTCTCAAACTTTTTTACACCACTACCCCATAATGAGGGATTTTGTGGGCCTTTTTTTGTGTTGCTGCTTGTTCTTGGTCGTGTTGGAAGCGGAGCTGTGTGTGTCTGAGGAGTCAAGTGGCCGTCCTCTCACGTTGGTCGCAACAACGTTTTTTTTGGTTGCCAATGCGTGACCCCGACGGTACCTTCCCGCGAACCCACTTTGCGTCGCGACCCAAAGTTTGAGAACCGCTGTTCTACAATAACATATCAATTCAATTAGATTTCTACAACAGCAGACGACACTACAACAATTTACAGTAGTAACTAAAAAGACAGCTAACATTTTTAAAAATGTAAAGACTGGGGGAAAAAAAGTCTCTACCTTTTATTTCAGAACATAAGAATATTTGTTACTTTTATCTAAATGTTTTATATTTGCACTTAATGAAAAATTGATTTCCTATGGTAATGGCCAAGTTAGTAAATTTTGCAACGCTCACATGAGCTTATTCTACCATTGTTAGTGACTTGTATGGTTCAAAGCCGGACAAAATAAATGGTTTCATTTCAGACTGCCCGCTCCTGCCCACAGTAATATATAAGTACCGTTTAGTCCTGCAGAATCCCGCAATATTGCCATCTACTGTAGTCCCGCTGCACATCCTGCAATATTTCTATTGGGACCCCTAAACATTACAAATAGAAACACAGCATGAGAGAGAGGAGTAGGTGAGAGAGCCATTGCAGCACCACGGACAGCGACATGGTTTGTTGCTTGCAAGTAGGTTATTCTTAAATATTTGCATAGAGGCTACCTGTCAGTAACAACGTTATTACGTTCTCCTCTGCATTTAGCCATAAGATAAATGCGTTCATATGATATGAACACATCATCCGACCTGTCTTGCTTTGTAATCTCCTGCTTTGATTTTCTGAGCTCCTTCATGCTGCAACTGTGCCCACTAGTGATACACGGGCCGACCCGTTACCCGCAGGTCCCGCGGGTCAACCCGCGGGGCGGGCGGACGAGTCAAGATTTCAGAGGCAATTATGTGGGCTGCGGGTGTAGCGGGTCAACACCGCTCTGAAACGCAAAAGAAGGAAAAATAAATCACATGCTCTTGTTTTGTCTTTATTCCTAATAAGAATAAGAATAATAATAATAAAACAGTTTGAATACACTTGGGGTATATATTTGAAGATTATTTAAGAATACTCAATGTTGTCGAGGGGAAAGACTTCCGTGAGCTGATGGCATTTCCAGATTACACCGTGCCCTGTCGTCAAACAATGACAACGTACCGAGAGGGAGAACGTACGCTGAGGTAACCGGAACGATTGGCCCAAAACATACTCGCCCCCATTTTTTACTGAGGTTACGTGTAGGAGTAGCTGGTGGCGACCGTTCCCAGGTCGCTGGATTTGATCCGGGGTGACCGTGTTTTAGGGCGAGGACCACGCTGAGGTTACCAAACGCTCCGTAAGATGTTACTGTATGTCACGGGACGCGGGATAACCCCACGTTTGCAACTACTTTCTCCTGCGCACTTCACCGGGTATGGACTACTATTTGTAATTATATTGTTCTAAAGTGCCTTTCATTGCCTTTATTTGAAGACTTGCCTTTCATTGCACACTTTGAAGATGCGCGATGCGCGCACACTTTGAAGATGCGTGATGCGCGCACAGATGCCACACACGTGAAATAGGCTAATTATTGAATTGAAAGAATAATTAGAATAATCGAAAAATATTCGCCAGGGTTGTCCGATTTTCGAATTTGATCATGGTCAGATTGTGCCTTCCCTAGTTAATTCAAGCTGAAACAAGCCAAGTGTTCCATGTCGGACGGATAGACAAACAAACGGACAGGGGCTAAAACAATCTCCGGTCTTCGGCCGTCCAGCCTAGCGGAGCTCTTGAACGTTTTGTGTTTTTGTAACAGGAAAATTTGTTTTTGAAATCCTATACCGTTTGCTAGTAATTGGCTTCCAAATGTAGTGGGAGGGGCGTACTTCTTGCAATATACCATACCCAAATTAAAATCACATGTTTGGAGTAGTAGTGTACTTATTTTTGATCCTCAGGCGCTCATCCTTCTTTACATGAGTGCGTTTCCTGGCAGTCCCAGTGTGTGTGTGTGTGTGTGTGTGTGTGTGTGTGTGTGTGTGTGTGTGTGTGTGTGTGTGTGTGTGTGTGTGTGTGTGTGTGTGTGTGTGTGTGTGTGTCTTTGTCTGTGTGTGTGTGTGTGTGTGTGTGTGTCTTTGTGTGTGTGTGTGTGTGTGTGTGTGTGTGTGTGTGTGTGTGTGTGTGTGTGTGTGTGTGTGTGTGTGTGTGTGTGTGTGTGTGTGTGTGTGTGTGTGTGTGTGCATGCGTAGCCGACAATCGGAGGCAACACTGCCCCAAAGGGATTTGCACATCTCGCCAGTCTTGCCCTCTTCACACACACCCCTCCACTTCTTTACCTCCTGTCCTCTCCTCTCCCCACCATGCCTACAGGGATTTCCCTTTTCAGCTCAGGAGCAATGTCAACCCCGCTTCACCATGACATCCGTACAGCTCCAATGTTCTGCCCTCCGCCAAAAAAAATAACCCCAAAACGCCACACTCCACACAAAACACTAGCCACTTTTTTACAATGGGCTGAGCCAGCGCCCAAAAATTGGTACGGATCAAACTAACCAAAAAAAAAGAAAGAAGAATTTGTAATTAAACCAGCCACATTTTAATTATTAAAAATCTATTAGCTTTCAAAATCTTGGGAAAGAATTAGGCAGAACAGTATCCGTCTCTGCTCCGAGCATTGGGGGCGTGTCCACTGAAGCTTGCCATGTTGGTTTCCCAGGAAGCGTGATTTCCCGTGAGCTTGTAGATCACCAATAGCTGCGCAACACCGTAGTGCGAGAGTACAAAACCAGGCTATTGAATACTATATAAACAAAGATGGCTGCCAATGTGCCTGTGTGACCTGTATGAATGCCCCGGTTATACAGAGGTATTATTAGCGGCCAAGCTGTGATGACAGCACTGCAGTTATGATTAGAGTATAGTTGCAGTATGACACCAGTGCATTATCAAGTGATGATTTCAGCCAGACCGCCCTAAATTCAAAACTCATTAGTCTCAGATATGGTGGAGAAAAAAAAAGTTTAAGTATAACTCCACAATTCAGCAAAACATAGTTCCCAGAATTGTTATATGTACTGTATGCAGCCATGACATTTTAACATGCATCATTGAATTTCCTTTGCAGGGTCTTTAAATAAAAACAGGACGCATGGAACAGAAATATGAAATACAAAAACATCAGGCAAAACACAGTATCTAGTTTCAAAGTCTTGTGAAGTTCATTCCAGGAGTATAGAGCACTGTACTGTTCTGAATGTAGACTTCCCCAGGTCAGTATGAACCTCACAATTAAAGTAAATGTGATCAAAAGACAAAAGTGCCTTTTAGAGCACATCCCGCCCCAGTCATTGTGCACCTATTTAACAATTTATGCCCTAAATAATGCCCTCAGATAATCATCTTAGTAAAGTTTCTTTCCATGGGCAGTCAGGTTACTGAACAGCTGACACACATTGTTATTGTATAATATGTAATGTTATCCTGTATAAGAGTATTGTATACATACTGTATGAGTGCGTTGTGTAATGTGTACACAGTCTTTGTTGGCCTGCTGTAGTCAGATGTTTTGTTGGGTTTAGTGTGTCCTTTGTGTTAATGACAGAGAGCCAGAGACAAAGTAATTAATTGTATTATAAGAGAATCAGACAATAAAGTTGAACTGAACTGAGCTGAAAATGAGCCTTGAAGGTCAGTGTGTCGTCAATTACAGTGTCATGGTATTTGTACTGCCGTACAACCTCAAAAGCCTGGTCATTAATCTCCACAGGAGAGATGACCGTAGGATTCTTCCTTAAATCTATTACCATCTCCTTTGTTTTGGATATGGTTATCCACGGACAATTTGAATACATATTCCATCACTACAGGGCTACGATCAAGGTCATCACTGTTGAGAAGAGACAAGATGACGGAACTGTCAGCGAACTTGATAATATGATGCCTCACATATTGGTTTTGGCACTCGTTAGTGTACAGGAGGACAAATAAAAGAGGTGAGAGGACGCAGCCTCGGGGCGATCCAGTGGAGGAAAAAAGGACAACTGACGAAACACCATTGACCTTCACACGTCACAACCTTCTAGTTAAGCACTTAATTAACCCTATGTGCTTTGTTGACCGGGATCCCCCACAGGTCTATACTTGGTCCCCTCCTTTCTCCCTCTACACAAATCTCTTCACCAAAAATAGCCAAGCTGCTATTTTTGGTGAATGTTGGCCTAATCTCACAGAATGTTGGCCGGCTATTATGACATGCCCAGAAAAGAGACAATAGGGTTCATGTATTTAAGAGCCAACATATCAGGGCAGGATCAATGTTGTAACTTGTGGGTGCTCACTAACCTATCTGCTAAAATACAATGTGAGGCTCTGGATACAGAGGCTGGATACAGCACGTTGCAACGTGTTGTGAGCTTGTATTTTGGCTATTTTAGAAACATTTTAGATAGATATATTTTTCTAATTGACAAAACATCAATACAAATAATATCCACATTGTATTGCACTCGTTTTTATTTACATAGATACATAAACCTAGACAGAGTCATTTACCAGTAACTGGATTGCAAGTCTTGTTCTTTGAGCCACGTTTCCATTAAAGCAAGAAGACAGGTGTTAATACACTCTGTCAGAACTGGACATTTGCCTGAAGCTCGTCAACTTTGTTAAAAGTGACTGAACATTGGCATGGATGACAGTGGAATAATGGGTATCCGACGGTGGTCCTGTCTCCGCCACATCTCCCCCTTTTCCTCACACCCATCAGCTTGGATCGGCTATTTGGTTCCCCATAGGATCTATGATGCTTGCACAGGAGTTACACAATAGCAGCAGAAACCTCCAGCCATACTGGAGAGGCTTCCGGTGCTCACTTTAGTCCACTCATTCTGCCATAAAAGTGCCATAGAAATTAGGACAAAATGTGTCAAACTGAGGCGAGTCGTTGTGCTTTTGACGTGTGCAGTTGATTTTTTTTAAATAATAAAACAGGTTAAACACACCACAGCACACACTTCACATCTACTGCTCTGTTGCTACATGTTGCCATTACCAGGGCTAAAGTGATTTGTTCAGTACAGTCCAACGTGATCTGTTCAGTACAGTCTAATAAAGTGATCTGTTCAGTACAGTCTAATAGAGTGATCTGTTCAGTACAGTCTAGAGTGATCTGTTCAGTACAGTCTAGAGTGATCTGTTCAGTACAGTCTAATAAAGTGATCTGTTCAGTAATCAGTACAGTCCAACGTGATCTGTTCAGTACAGTCCAATGTGATCTGTTCAGTACAGTCCAACGTGATCTGCTCAGTACAGTCCAACGTGATCTGTTCAGTACAGTCCATAGTGATCTGTTCAGTACAGTCCATATTCAGTCCATAGTGATCTGTACCGTACAGTCCATAGTGATCTGTTCAGTACAGTCCATAGTGATCTGTACCGTACAGTCCCAATGTCTCCTCCTGCCCTTTCTCTTCTTATCTCATCATCACATTCTACCTTCCCTCCTCTCTCACTCTTCTATCTCTCACCTATCCCTCCTCTACTCACCCGCACCACATAAGCTTCATCTGTCTTCTCTCATCTATACCCCTCCCCAGAGGCACAGAGCCAGTGCTACTGAAAAGAGCCTATTCTTTTTAAATGTTTTATAGTACAAAGAGCAGCGGGTGTTTTGTAGATGAGGAGCAATCCAGCAGTGTAATTAAAGGCAGCAGGAAGCACCATTAATGCCATAGGTTTTCGTTTGATGCTTGAAAACCTACTGTAACACAGTTACTCATCTAAAATAACACTGGGCCCTATGAGCTGACGGTCAAAGGAGCTGACTGTGTCATGTTTGAAGAGACACTTAACCTCGGCTTAATTAATTCAGCGTTGACTTATAGAATTTCCCCAAGTCGCCAAAACAAATTTGCACTATCGAACAAACTTCAAATTATGCTAATCCTATTTACTCGTAGTACACAGGTTAGCATTTTATGCCCTTTATGTTAGACCGAGGGGGAATAAATTAATCATTATCTTCTATGAGTCGACAATTAGCAAGTGACTCCTGGGGCAGCAGAGAAGTGTGTTTTAAAATGGTGTAGTAGTTTCTTGATACTTCTCTCCTCTATGGGGAGGCCGGAGGACGTGCCATTAACAAAAACATACCACTGTCAACTCCCAAATGATTAGCTAAGTAATTACCTTTCTTGGTGCTTGCTTTTCTTTCACTGCATACACAAGGATTTTGGATGGGGAGCAAATCGGATGCCCACTACTTTCCTAGGCAGTGTTTTGCTAGCAGTGGGTCTCGACAAAATAGGATTCGAAAAGAAAACTGACAAATGTTTCTGATGTCCTCTCTGGTAGAGCTGGCCAAGTTAACTTTGACAAGCTAATTTGGCCTCTCAAACACAACTTGACAAGTCACGCTTGGTACGTTTTGGTCACCGCTATAACAATGCGTCCTAGCTCAAACACCACTGTGTGTGTGAGGGGTCAAATTCACAGTTTGGACGGCGCTGCACAACAAAGGTTATAAATGATGTGCCATATGCTGGCAGCAATCTTTATCCAAAACACAGAGCGTACTTAAATAAAATGTAGGTATAGCTACTTATCTAGCTACCGTTAACAGCTCTCTGTAAATTCAAGTACCAGTTGCTTAATCTGCAGGCAGAGGAAGACAGTCAGAACGAGTGAGTCAGAGAGATATAGAGAGAAAGAGAGAGAATGATTAGCTCCACAACAGGGGAGGGAGAGAGCTAAACCAGAGAGGCCTTTCTTGCCTCCCTACATTAGAATATTAATATTAATGAGACTTGTTATTTCCCTCCCTCGCTCTTTTTTCTTCCTCAGACGATCTGAACATGAAAAACTTTAAAAGCACAAAAATCCAGGAGTTGCGTACCACAGTTTGACCCGGAGCCACGCAGCACACACCAACTGTGACAGACTCGCTGTTCAAAGTGAACGGGAGACTCTTTCATCAGGGAATCCTGGTGTTTTCTCTTTTTTGTACACCGTCCGCGACACCACAAGCCCATGCCATCTGCGTTCTTCTGAAACCAGAACTTCAATATGTGCTGCCTGCTCGCACATTGTTTTCTAGGAGGGCCTCACAACTAAGGGCCCCGACGACAACCAGGCGTTTGGCTGGCTGTGCCGCTTGTTGACTGCTGTTTACAGCCGACCCTCCGCCGTGTGATGCAATGTTAAGTATTCACTGTTAAACTGTCAAGCCAGAGCTGGCTGTGTGCCCGCCCAGTGCTCATGCAGTATAGTGTGGCACAGGGTTCTCCAACTGCACCCAGATCCCTGCACCCCCCATCCCTACTCCCATCACCACTCCTCTGGCAGTATAGGTGACCCCGGCACAGGCCAGCCCCGCTCTCTCCACCAGCCAAAAACACCAGCGCTCATAAATGCCTAGACTCCTCACCACTGCTGAATTAAACCTTGCTTCTTTTCATTGTGATAAAAAAAACCTACTCCTTCCTCACCCCAAACACTCCTGTAAAAGACACACACACACACACACACACACACACACACACACACACACACACACACACACACACACACACACACTTAAGCCATTCAGACCTGAGACCAATTCTACAAATGTCTTCTCAATCCTTCGCTTTAAAACAAATAATTTTTGAATAGCCAAAGAACAAAATAATGGTTAAAGTGGTTACACAGATACATTCCCCGGTCTTAATGGGTTAAAGACAGTCTCCAGGCCTAAATATGCTGCTGCTGCTGGCTCCCACTGCCTGCCTTCAGACATCTGTAAAATATTTTTATTCAGTGCCCCACTACCGCACCACATTGGCAAAGGTCTCTTGGCCCCAGCTTGGCAGGACTTCTGACGGAGCCAGCCGGCAGCGCCATACAGGCCTACCCCTGCTGTTGCTGCTTCCTGCTGCTCCGAGGGAGCCGGGGCTGCCTGCCTCCCATTGACAGTGGGCCAGGGTGGGTTAGGAGGAGGAGGTCTCAGTAGGGGATCCTCCACACACCACCCGCCACCCCCCTGAAGACGAAAGATGTGGGGGGGGGGGGGGGGACTGGACTGGACTAGACAGAGCGACAAAGGACATGCAAGGTTGGGTATTGAGAGGAGGGAAGACAAAAGATTGATGATTTAAATTAAATATGGATGGAGTAGTGGAGACAGTGATGGAGGAACAAGAGAACAGTTATTAGACTGGAGGAGGGCTGGGTGGCATGGAGGGGGCAGGGGTCTTGGAGGCACGCTGGGGCAGCAGGAGATGAGGGGAGCCTCTCATGACTTCCTCATGCTTTCTTCATGCCCCCAGGCCTTGACCACAGCCTCAAAGCCCCCCGAGCCAAACCAAGAGACCAAGGGAGACTGCTGTGACTCAGGGCACAAACATGGGGAAGGGGGGGAGGTCTTGTCCCTCAAAATCTGAACAAGTTAGAAAGAAGACAGAATTAAAGGCAAAATAAGGGGAGAGAGAGAGAGAGGGGGAGAAAGGGGGGGTAAGGGACGTTTGAGGGGAGTGGGTGAAATGTTCAGACAGAGAGTCTTTCAAAACAAGATGCTCTCACACAGATCCACTCTCTTCGGCTGCAAATCCCATGTGAAACATTTAGACTCATTTGTGGTGAAGTTGGAACAAACGCCCATAGCACAGTCAGCAAGCAACGAGATGCCCCCCCCCCCCCCCCCCTCCGCTGTTCCCGAGTGCAAATTCACTCTGCTTTTGTCTCATCTCATGACAAATACATACTGTCGCCGTCACTGATGTGGTGTTTACAGTGGCATATAGCATCTTGTAATTATTCTATGAAAGCGAATTTTCATCCTCTGGGGATTTGCAGTTTTGTATTCAGATAATCAAAAGAGATGTTGGGGAGAGGGGACCACGGGATCTCCGATAAAAAGCAGTTACTGCTTCGCGAGCGATGCTTCCAGCACAGTTCACAATGTGCCAACTTGGCTTTGGCAGTGCTATTTAGATGGTAAGGCCTGTGTAATGCATACCGGGTCTTGCCTATAACATACAGTGGCCTATGGGAAAAGCTAGATGTTATAGGCATAGTAGAGTGTAGCAAATGGACCGAGTCCACAAATAGCTTCAACAGCCAAACTGCCAACACAGGCGGTAATATCAAAAGCACAGAACAGCATTAACGTGTCCTTTATCTAGACTATTGACTAAACTCGTGAAATGCAGTCTAATGTGCAGGGCCCACTCAACCACCAGACAGTGTAATATAACTGCTATCAGTAGAATATAAGGCTACTTCTAGATAGCAGACGCAACACCTTTCCTACAGTAGGTATTCGTGTTAGCTCTAATCTGTAGTGGCGCCATGTACTTGAAATACCACGCATTAATTTAGTTTAGTTGGAGGTTATGAGCTTAACCTCAGTCAACTATTAAAATGTACGGTTGAATGAGGTACAACTTATAACATTTCAGCTCTCATTTCCTCTGTAAACAATCTTAATAAGCCCTACTACAGCATGTTCACATGTTGTCCATTAAATTAATTATTATTCAAGCTTAAAGGTTTTTTATTTGTGTCAAATTTGTGTTTTCTCATATCCCTTTCATTAAAAAAAAATCAATCAATATTATCCAATTACACCATGGCAAGAAATCATTAGAGACAATAAGATCAGTGTGATCTGATGAAACGCAGCTGAATTGACCACAAAAGCTACCTGTAGATCAAGACCACAACAGAGAAAAATGTAGTAAAATAAGTTAAATCAAATAATACATCCTTTTTCTCTCCCCAGCAGCCTTCAGAGTGAAGCAAACAGCTGATATTGTGTGGTCGTGGCTTTGGGTGACCTCAGGGCAATGAAAGCGCTTCATACACTTGAAAAGGGGTCGTAGGTCAGTAATTTTTTCGTTTGCATGTCTTTGTAGTCTGTTTCCCCTCAGAGCCCGACAGAGCCCGATGAGAAAAGAGATCAATGCTTGAGTGAAATTGAGCCTTTTTCACGTGACATGGTGAGCCGCAAGGCATCCTCCAAGGATATTTGAATCCTTAGAACATCAGTGACCCTTCATGAGATAAAACGGAGATGGATATGAAAAAATATTGACAGCCTGGCTGTTTGGACTGTAAAGGCTGCTGAAGACTACCCACTCTCACTGCCAAATGAAAATGAAAGACCTTATAGTAAACTCGAACCAATCGAATCCTGGAAAGCATAGCATACAACCAATTCAAATTTTTTGTTATTTTTTATTCAAGCCTAACATGCTATTTACTATGAAAAATAAGTAAGCCTAGGTTGAGGGTCTACACTATACTTTTGCCTGTATCATTCTGTACTGGGCAAAGATCTTTGACCTCATGCAAAAGACAGCTTAATGTAGCTAGAAAATTGCCTCAGGAAGCATCATCCATCAAATATAGACTATGTGAGAGGGAGAGGGAGAGAAATGTCAACATTTTTTTTGTTCCACATAAAAACCCCAGGGCAAGATGACTATTAAAGTGGTCGGATGACAAATGTCTCATCTAATCTTTAATCCAGTGTAGTTGCGTCCTCCAGGGCTAAAACAGGAAACTCTCTCAGTATGGAAGGATTTGGTAAATTCCACTGTGCTAAATCACAACTTGCACAACAGAGGTGCGGCAGAACCGCTCCATACCGGTGACTGACATTTTAAGTTAGAACAGTCGTTCAATATATTTGTAGTACAATGCTATGCATTAATACAAGTGCAGAGGCATAGAGCCTATATTTCTACATAGAGGATGGACATTACATAGGCGTAGTTGAAATATAAAAATTGTCTTTTTATGTGAAATAAATTTGCAGCCTTTAGGGTCCCTCTAGCATTTAGTTAGTAGTTATTTTACTCCAGTATCAAGTGAAATAACTTGAAACGGGATAATTAAGGAGTAGGACCATTGCCATTATCTAACCAACGTACCAATCCTGATTTCATATAACAATGCAATAAGGCAAAATAACCTTTTGCCTTTGGTAAACTGTAATGATTGAGACATTCCACAGCTAACCTGTTAAAAATAACAAAAGCATGGGACATTGGCAGAGAGCTTCCGCATCACATCAGAGATCGACACTTTCCAAGCATGTTTGGTGCTCACATTTGGCAGCGGTTTGCTGATGATCAGGTTTATGACACATTCCTTGATAGTCAACTTCACAGAGCCAGCCGGTGTTCATCTCCATCACCGGATGACATTATCTGGCAGAGTGAGGCCTGTTGTCTTTGACTGTTCATCGAATGTGGCAACAGAGAAATGAGTAATAATTAAGTCAACAAGGTATGTCAGCTTCCACTCACTTGTCTGTATCGTCTCTCTGTCTGCAGTCTGGCCAAATGTGATAAAATGACACTTGCAAATATTTGGCTGTGATATGCAACAGCAACAACAACATGGCATAAAATCGCTGTTTTCTATTGTGTCCATGACCGAAACATGACTAGGACAGGTGCTGTGCTAGTGCCTCCCTATGATGAGCCATCATAACGGTCCAATAAAGTCTCAACAGTGTGTCACTGTATTTCAGTTATTTCCCCACAGAAACACCCATTTCCGTAATATGATATTAAATAGTTATTTTCTTTCTTTCTATTCAGAACAAACATTAGTTATCTTTATAATAAAAGCAAAAACCAAAATGACCAATTAGTAATTAGTACTAGTAGTAACAGAGTAAATTATACTTTTGAATCAGCATGTCATCCAAGACCTAGTTTTCTCCAGGTAGTAGAGATTGCCCGAGAATGAATTTCACTGGCTAATAATGAAACAAAGTTACGGCCATTTCTTCTAGTATTTCAACAGTGTTTCAACATTTCCATGTTAGAAATAAGAACAGAAACTAGTTAAAACTCTTAAAAACAAAACAAAAACTTAGACCGTGTAATGAATCATCAGCACAGCAAGCAACAGAGGGACGTTTTGTTTGCCAGACAAACACAAAAGACACAAATCGTCGTTGGGAAACAGAAACAGTTGGTGTAAATCTCAGAGCTAAATTGGTGGTGGGCAGTACGAACACTGAAAACGACACAGACAACTCAAACAACACAAACAGACATGCACATACTGCAGCAAGCAGTGCACTGACTGCACGCACATCACGAGACTAACTTCAGAAAAGAAAACAGAACAATTTAAAGCTGCAATCCGGAACTTATTTTAATGACTATAACAGGATTTTATCCGATTTGTGTGGCAGACTATGTTAATGGATCAGGATAGGTGCCCTAGTGCCCACCTATCCTGTTACCGTGCCAGGTAGGACAGTGGTTCTCAACCTGTGGGTTGAGAACCACATGATTTTGGGGGGGTCCCCAGATGACAGCAAAGTGACAATTTATAAGGACTTTTAAGACCTTTCTAATACCAAAAAAAGGAGGAGAGAAAAGAAGAAGAAAAAAAAGAAAAGTAATCAACAAACTATACTACAAACATTGGCCAAAATGTCAAATAATTTAAGAAAGAGGCAAAAAATGTGAAAATAGCAAGCTCACAACGCCTCACATTGCGAGGCACTTTGAGCTTGTAGATCTGCTATTTCACAATTGTTGTCTGTGGAACTGAGGCAAACAAAATGTAATGCCTCAACTTACAATTCCAAATGCTTGTCAGGGAGTAGAAGGTCCCCAGTTCAATTATGGTTGCTGGTTTGACATGTAGGCCTACTACGTGGGGGGAAACTCGGGTTCGAATCCCAGGGTACGATGACATAAAACAGACGGATCGCAGCTTTAACGGCAATGTTCAGAAAGTTGACTCATAACAATGTGGTGACTGATCATAGCAGTGGAAAGGCACATGTCCTGTACTTCGTTGCGCCACAGACAGCGTCTCTCGACAAAAACGAGGCTGGCACTTTTTACTTTTAATTTTAAAGTTCAAAATACCTCATTTTTGTCTAGAGACAAGCTCGTGCTACTGTATAAATAAACGCTATTAACGACGCAGCACTGCCAGAGGTGGAAGAAGTACTCACATTTTGTACTCAAGTAAAAGTACCAATACCACAATGTAGAAATACTCTGTTACAAGTAAAAGTCCGGTATTCAAAATGTACTTGAGTAAAAGTACAAAAGGTATTCGCATTCAAATATACTGTACTGAAAGTAAAAGTACTAATTTTAAATGTATAAAAAATGCTTTGAAAATAGCAGATCTACAAGCTAACCCCTAACCCTAAGTATGCATAGGGCTGACGTTATTAATGCCTGCCTGTTTTGTAATAATAATCTTAATCTACAAAGTAACTAAAGTTGTAAAATAATTGTAGTGGAGTAAAAAGTACAATATTTGTCTCTGAGATGTGGAGTAGAAGTAAAAGTATTGAAAACACTGCAGTAAAGCAAAAAAATCCTCCAAATGTGTACTTATAAGTACAGAACTTGAGTACATGTACTTGGTTACTTTATACCACTGGCTAGCTCCAATCGGAACCTCACCCTCCGCTGTATAGCTCCGAGATGAGGTTCCATATCGTTCTCTGCCGTTCGGCTGAAAAATGTCCGCACATTTGCCACTTTACATGTTTCTTACCCCTTTCTGCACATCGTATCCAAAAAGTAAAGGTATTCTGAAATGATCACAGATGTTTGAAATTTTAACTCACCATAAAATCTAACAAACGAGTTGAAAAAAGCACTTTATTCGCCTCTCTCCTCCGCCAGTTACATGTTTTTAAGACATTGCGCAAGAGTTGCGCCCATAGAGATAACATTACTGATTCCCCTACTGGTCAAATGTTGAATTGCATCTTCTAATGCATAATATTATTGAACCGGCTGAGGAGAGAGGCGAATAAAGTGCTTTTTTCAACTCGTTTGTTAGATTTTATGGTGAGTTAAAATTTCAAACATCTGTGATCATTTCAGAATACTTTCACTTTCTGGATCGGATGTGCAGAAAGGGGTAAGAAACATGTAAAGTGGCAAATGTGCGGACATTTTTCAGCCGAACGGCAGAGAACGATATAGGACCTCATCTCGGAGCTACATAGCGGAGGGAGAGGTACTATATGGGGCTAACCACTGGCACGTTGGTATTATCAATATCATCATCACATGCTGTCACATGCTCCCAGTCTAAGTCTGGTGTCACCAACTTTACTAACATTAGGCAACTTTACTTGTGTGGTTTAGAGTAGACCAACACCACCACATCCATGTCATGCTTTTCATAACTACGCACTAAGTCGTAAAAGGCAGTTAGCATTTACCATACTATACGTGTATAATTAATACCTTATTAATAAGTTCCATACTGACAGCGAGACACTAAACTTTGTCAAATTAGCCGTAGTGCTAAAAGTTAGCTTAAATTAGCCCGGGTGGCATGCTAGCCTGGGCTAACCCATGCTAAAAGAAGCTAGCTCGCCAACTTGGCAGAAAGTTTGTTTTCACCCAGGCGCCAGGGAAACCAACACGTACACTTTACAGTGTTTTTGTTATACTTTCTACACGTTTAAACCCCCCCCACCCCAGTTGTGTGCCCCCCTGGGTCAAACACCACGGGGACCCCCACGAATAATAACACGGCAACATGCTCTTATAATTTGTCGCTAAACTAAACTTATCACCGTATCTAAAGAAGCTAAACGCTGGTTCATTTCTTACCAGGAAGTGGGTCCGCGTTGCTGAACGGCTATTCCTTCTTCACGTTGAAGACGGTTCTTCTTCTTCACACAGCGGTCGGTGCTGCTGCCGCTGCTGAAGATGACGATGGCGGTTAGTCTTTGCTTTGACTTTCCCTTTTTCTTTCCCCAAGGTCGCTAGACTCTCCCTCTCTCTCTCACGGGCCTCTTCTCCTCCTGCGTGGCACACTGTCTGTCTGTTGCCTCGAGCACTACCAAGTTTTTGGGGGGAGAGGATCTGCTCTGTGTGTGTGGAAGAGTTGTGGAGGTGAGTTGTTGTAGCTACGTGTTGTTCGGCAGGCAGAGAGACTCTCACTCTACTCGGCCCCAGCTCACCATTCCTGACCCGTGTGCCAGTAATGTAAACAAGCCAGCAGCATTCCCGGAGCGGAGCGGAGAGAGAGGAGGGGCAAATGTCAAAGAGTGGAGGGGAGCTGTCAAATACCGCGGGATTCAAGAGGGAAGAAGGGGGGGGGGCTACCCCTCTGGCCCCCAGACCCTCATCTTCTTCCCCAATTTACTTTAGTTGTAATCATCATGAACTATAACATGATCAAACGTACGTTATTACACAATCCTGAGTGTTGCTTTAACTCTTGAGAGTCAGAGCTACAAATTGATCAATTAAAATGACTTAGGTCAGTGGTTCTCAACCTGTGGCCCGGACTGAGGATTTTTGGGGGTCCCCAGATGACAGTGAAGTGAGAATTTAAGGACTTTTAAGACCTTTTTAATACCTGGAAAATAGACAATTACTGCATCAAAAGTAAGTAATCAACAAACTAAATAAATACTATAACATTTCTCAAACTTTGGCCAAATTGTCAAATAATATAAGTAAGAGGCAAAATATTTGAAAATAGCCGATCGACAAGCTCACAACGCCTAGCATTGCGAGGCGTTGTGAGCTTGTAGATTTGCTATTTTCACAATCTCTATCTGTGGAACTGAGTCAAACTAAATAATGCCTCAACTCCTACATTCCTAGGGCTTATCAGGGTGGGGGGTCCCCAGTTCACATGTGATTATTTTGGGGGGTCACCGCCTGAAAAGGTTGAGAACCCCTGACTTAGGTGTGTGTGTGTGTGTGTGTGTGTGTGTGTGTGTGTGTGTGTGTGTGTGTGTGTGTGCGTGTGCGTGTGCGTGTGCGTGTGCGTGTGCGTGTGTGTGTGCGCACGCGTGTGCGTGTGTGTGGGGACAAGTAGAAGTATAGTAAAACCAGAGACGAATCAAATTCATGGGGGCATTATTCTGGTTCCCGTGGGTATTTGATTGATTGATTGATTGATTGATTTCGTATAGATTATTAGAATTAGGTTTATGATAAGGACAAGATTCAGGTTGGGTTAGGATCAGGCATTTAGGGTTAGAGTGTGGGGTTAGTTTTAGGGAAAGGGATTTTAAGGTTAGGATTATAGTTGGTTGTGGCTTTTGATGACAGCAATGATAGTAAGAGAAAAGGTTGTGTGACAGAGAGACAGAGAAAGGGAGACGCACACTAATCCACATACAGTAGATGCAGACATCATATTTTATTCTCAATCATGCATGCACAATACACATGCATCACATAACACACAGTACATAATTGGCAATTTCATAAGAATTGTCCTTCTTGAGAGCTATTGTGAGATTTATTGAGAGATCTATTGCAGATTGACTTGCATGGACAATGAGAGCAAGCAGAACTGATCAGCTTACTCTGCTTTGATAAAAGCTTCATGGCTGATTTCAGCCTGACAATTCAAACACTGCTGATGCACGGGCAACACACATCTGTCTCCCCATCCCCATTGTTAATAATCAACAAGTTAGGTGGGGGAGTATTTTTTCTCCCTACTTCAATAGCCTTTTTTTTGTTAACCTCACTGCAAATATGGAAAAGGCAGAGATGCCTGGAGTGTGGTTTTTTTTCTCTCCCTTTTTCTTCAACAACAGTTGAAGATTAAAAGAAACGTCTCAGGGAAATCTGTCAATTCTGTATGTGAATAATGCTGTGTGGAATTTAATGGCGTGAGTTATATTGGGTTCCCTCTACACCCACAGTTTCTTTCAATAAGATCAATGGTGCTCAGTGACAGATAGGGACGGTCTTTTGTATCTTCAAATTTCAGGTTTCTGAGGGAATAATTAGATGGATGGATGAAAAGTAATGCATCAGTGTGCGAGAGGAGCCGCACCAAGAGATCCTCTAGTTCAACACGCATGCCTCCACGCCTGTTTGGTAGAAGACTGTTTAATAATCGTGTTGAATTTCTTCTATTGTTCTAAAAGTGGCTCTCTGCACTGATGTGGTGCTTTAAACCAATGGCAAACTTTTTTTTTCTCTCTTTTGCTGATTTTGTTTATTTAACTGTGAGGATTTCCTTTTGATTGGAGGCTTTTTTCAGCATGAAAGGAAAATTGGTTTCTATTTTACTTTGTTCCCTTGGAAACTTTCAGGTGTGTCTGGCAACTAGGCTGGAAAAGGTTCCTCTACCAAGGGGAAGGAAGAAGCTTATCTCTACATGTACTGTATGGACCGCTATATAGACATGCAACACCAATACCAATACGGTATATTTTAAAGAGAAAGAAATATCCATTAGCTCTACTGTGAATATCAGTGGAAAGACTGAGTGAATTACAAAGACATTGCATTTATAATAATATTGCAACAAACTGCATGGCTTTTCAATACTATAGCCATACATTGTCACATTAGTTTGATCATTAAAGGGATAAAAAAAAAGAGATATTTACAGCAATATAATCAATTTCATAATTAATTGAATGCACATGACCACAATGGAAACGAGCCCCTATAGGGCCTTTTGTGTTATCCTTTTAACAAACATTGTAAACCGTACCGTATCGCTAACTGTTAATAACGTATTCAATCAACCACCAATCAATGTTTTTAAAAAAAAGCTCTCATTTAGATTGAGTGGTACAGTATGACAGCCAGATTCTATACACCTGTTATACTATAGGCTGTAACAGTAGCATTGTTAGTTCACACTGAGTTTTTGCTTTGCTTTTCCCCCCACTTAGTGTTTAGCCTGATGTGATGGGTTATTTTCTTCAGTGTGCACATTT
>NC_139946.1:34093143-34160643 GCF_963454915.1 Gymnoscopelus microlampas
GTGTGTGTGTGTGTGTGTGTGTGTGTGTGTGTGTGTGTGTGTGTGTGTGTGTGTGTGTGTGTGTGTGTGTGTGTGTGTGTGTGTGTGTGTGTGTGTGTGTGTGTGTGTGTGCATGCCGTGCATGTACATGTGCATGCCTGTGTGTCTGTACATTATTGTGTGTGTGTGTGTGTGTGTGTGTGTGTGTGTGTGTGTGTGTGTGTGTGTGTGTGTGTGTGTGTGTGTGTGTGTGTGTGTGTGTGTGTGTGTGTGTGTGTGTGTGTGTGTGTGTGTTTGCGTGTGCGTGTGTGCCTGTGTGCGTGCGTGTGTGTGTGTATATGCATGTGTGTGTACATCCATGCTAGTCAGGCTGTATCACTGTGTTGTCATGTTGAATGCCTGCTGGCTTTTAATCACATCCTCTCCCCTGCTGGGAGAGTTCTCTGGTTTTTACAGCTATGTTACAATTCAACTTTATTTTCACTGTGGGGATGGGCCATTCCAACACAGAGAGCAATGTCAAAGCTCTTTTTCTTCATCATTATTTTTTCAGAAACATCACGCATTGGGTTGTCCTCCTTTGATGGATTGATTCAAACATTTCAGGACAAACATAAAAAAAATCATTGGTTGTATTGTGTTTTTGCATGTATTCTTTTCTCAATACACTATCATCTGATCCTAATATTGTCTTTGTCTTCAATGGTGAGGAATTCCGATCAAAGTTCCCCCTCTGTTAATACTTTAGGGAATTTTCAAACGTCGGGATGTATGGCTGTAATGCCCCAAGATTTGTTCTCCCTGAAAGAAATGATAGAGTAACAATATATTAACTACAGAGCAACCTGGCTTTATGGGGTCTGCAATTTAATCTTACTTCACTTTAGGTCTACCAATATATTATGCATATAAATATATGTATATAGAAATATAAATATCAATGTATGCTTTGCAGCATTCATTTGATTTCAATTTAAAGCCATATTCATGCATTAAAAAGCAATTTCATATTTTTGACTGCAGGGTTCAGATGCAAATCTAATGGGGCATTACGTAAAAAAAACTATAAACATCATAAAATAGGGAAATAGAAATAAAAAATGGAAGCAAAAATGGGGAACAACGCTTAATTCGTCATAAAAAACTGAATGCTTTCTTGCTTGTTGATGTGATAATAAAAAAAAGGTATTTAAGAGAAAATAACACAAAAAATGGCAAGTGTAATGAAAAATAAAACGCATTTAAAGCAAAGTATTTTTATTCACACAAATTTAATAAGATATATAACAACCGTTTGGTCCATAAATATTTAAGGGGAAATAGTTTCTGTACACCATCTTTATCAAGAAACAGGGAAACATGGACAATCTTGATAGAACACTTACTGTACTGAACTATTAACACGAAGATCAATATATAAGATTCTTGGATTACCCAACTATATCTGAAAGAGTGCACAAAATGCTTTCTATGACATCGCTGCCCCCTTTTAACAGGATACACCATAAAAAGATCTTCAGAAAGAAGATGCAAAACAGTACAAAACTAGTGAGGCGTCAAAAGGATGTGAATCAGTTAACAAAGAACACAGAGATCCTGAATTTCACAAACTTTCTTCCAAGTTATAGCATAAGGCACATAGTAGAACTGAGTTAGGCATCTACTTTATCGAGTAGATCTAGAGAACCGCTTTGTTCTACAATAGAACAACTTGTGACACTTACAATGAAATGTATCAACCCCCATTGAAGATTTGCTCTCTCTCTGTCCCTTCCCCCTCTCTATCTCTCAGCCAGAAGAAACATGTTTTGGTCTGTTCAGTGGCAAATGTCCGTAAAGAAAGTATATAAATATGGCCAAAAAGGAGTAAAACGGATAATGATTTCCCACTGGCTGCCGCTCACAGCTCCACCTATCTGAGGTCATTTGAATGTTCATGTCAGCTCTACAAATCTAGTCTGCAACGTCACAACCACTTAATTTCTCACCCTCGCTCCCTTTCCCTTTTAAAATCACATCGTTACCCTGAGCAACATGATAATAACAATAATGCACTTTTCACAGGGCAGTATATTGTCACCGTGCAATTGAGTTAACTGTACTTCTACAGACAAGTTCAATAATTGTTGTTTTTTAATCCATTTGACTATTATTAATCTATGCGGACGACAAATCCATAAAGGTGCCCTATATCGTCAAACCAATCGATTACAACAGTGCCCATAAACTGCTTTCCAATCTTTTCTTGGTGATTTCTAATAGTCAAATAATTTTTCAAATATAATTGTGACTGCATTAAATGTTAAACAGTTACCACTGTACAGAATGAGGGATTTGCTCGTTCCTCGTAATCACAGTTGAGGTGAGAATTAAGAAGAAAAAAGATTATGTTGTGGATTCAGCAGCTACCTGGCATGAGTTGTAATGGTTGGGCTCTTTTAAAAATGCAGCTTTTATGGGTTTTACATGTAGCTGAGTGTGAGATGTTCCAAATGTCCAATGCATCCAACTCAGTCTTAAAGACCGAAACATTCTGAAATGATTAAAGCCTGTTTCTCAAGTTAACCTTTACAGCACATTCTACAAGTTGATTTTTCCAAATTATTCAAAAAAGGGAAATAAACACAATTAACTTTAAATTGGATAGTGCGAACATAGTGCATACATACACAGATTTATGAGGCCAAAATATTCATATTATTTAAAAAATCTACCAATTAAGCATAAGTTAGGCAGGGCTTGAATTGTGCTAAGTCAAATGAAATGTACAAATAAAGACAAATTAAATAAAATGGCCTACTTTTCCAAATAAGATCAAGTTTTGGACCTTTCTCCAATGGACCATTACAATTTTTCAAAAAGATCAATCTCTGCATACTGTAAGTCAACTACAGACATTTCTGCCAAGCGGTTGCAAATGCTACACATAATTTCCTTGTGTTTTAATGTGGTCGCTGCTGTTGTTGTTCTTGCTGTTCTTGTATGTGTGCAGTACGACACTCTGTTCCAAGGAGCTGTCTCCAGTTGCTTTAAAGGTGTCAGTTAAAAAAATAAAATGCAAATTGAGAAACAAAAATAAAACAAAACAAAACACAAAAAAAAGAAAGAAAAGAAAATTCAAAACAAAAATGAGTCTTCTAGAGATAGCTTGTTAGAAAAGGTTTGTCAAGGTAGTTTGCGAAGGGCTCCCCGAATCATGGCTGTCCAAACTAGAGGTGACGGAGGTCACTACAGTGATAGAGGGGTTTGTCAGGTCTGTTAGTGTGGCCGCGCTGGAGGGGGGGGTCAGGGCCCCACTGTCGGATGAGGGTGCAGGGAGTGAGGTGCCATCAGCCTTATCAACACCTCCATTCTCCTGTCGCAAAACGTTCCTTCTGAATTTGGCTCTTGCGTTTTGGAACCAAACCTGCAAACCAATCCCAATGTGGCTTTTACTTTTGTGTTTAAGTAGGATTATTTTTTTTAAAAGAAAGTATCAAATCATTCCTCACTATGAAAATGCAGTGGTTTATGTATCAAGTTATCACATCTATCATTATATCAAGTTGCTCTGTATGTAAACCGCTATATTTTCACACATTATTTTGGGCTTAAGGGGCAGATCACGATGGACCATTTAGCTCCTGAACACTATACAAGAGTAGTTCAATGGTAAATTAAAACAATAATCCTACCCTTTTGTGGATTTTAATTGGTTGGAATATGAATATGAATAATTATTTTTTCCCACATACATTACTTGTGCACTCTGTCCTTTAAGATATCCCATAATATCAACAATAAACTGCAATTTAAACTAAATTGTCTACGCTCCAGTATACAGGGGGGAAAAAAGAAAAAAAACAACTCATTTTCTCCTGTCTTTCCCAAAACCTCTAGCACACACAAAATATGAAAACTCCTCAAAAGTTCAAATACAAATAACCCTGGATATCATAAAACTAATGACTAAATGGACCAACCGAACAAACCAAAAATAAAGCGAAAATAAAAAGGATGACTTGAGAATGGGGAATATATAAGAGTCGGGTGAGAAGGTGGGGGGTGGGGTGGAGGGACACATATATGGGTGTGTGACCATCAAGTCTATAGAAATGAAGCTCTTGCTTACCTGTAGGACTCTCTTGGTGAGGCCCGTTTTCTGGGCCAGTTGTTTTAGGTCCTTGGCGTCGGGGTTGTGGTTGATGGCAAAGTAAGACTTCATGGTCCGCAGCTGATGGTGTTTGAAGGAGGTGCGCATTCGCTTAGTCTTCTGTGACGGAGGGTAGGCCTGCTCCCGATCCAAGTGGTCAGCATCATTCTCATTGCAGCCTGAGAGGGCAGAGGGCAGAGCACCCCATGGGTGGTTTACAGCATAATCATGACCACCGAACACAGCAAAATACAGTGTTACACTGTAACATATTTGATGTTAATTTAACTCAGAGAGTATTATGTAACATTTGGTTACATTTCTCTGAGTTACAAATGGATAAATAAACACTGAGGATTTTACTGTGTAGTTAAACTCTGCAAGTGTGAAAACCAACCTTTATCCTGTGTTTAACTCTAAATGTATATTCATAGGTCCAGTTTTTATACTCTTAAAGTTAAATTAATGCTATGGACTTTGAAAGATTCAAGCCCATTATTTATAAGGAGGAGGGTAGAGTTAGACCTGATTCTCTTCCATTCAGCTCCTATACGGAATATGTTAAGAGTTATAGATAGTATTGTATTGTGGTTAATAATGATGTTTTAGAAAATGTTGCCATTACGTTATCAGTATTGCACAATCAATGGCCAATACAGATCTTGTGTTGAGATATTGGAAAAAGTCCAACATTCAAAAAGCTATACACACAATGCATTTGATGCTGTGATTGTAACATTATAAATGTTATATACATACATTCTGTTAATGAATTCATATTTCAATGTTTTTATGTTTATGCAATTTTGTACACTGAATATGATTCAGATCATACATTATTATATTGTATACCAATAACGGTTTGCCTATGGGGGCTTCATTGAATGGTGTTGCTCTGAGCATTGTGTAAAACACTGAAAAATACATTCAACAAAATAAACATGGTAAAATATATAGCACTGTCTCATTTGAAAGCCTAATCTTGCGGTTGCTCAAAATGATTTCTAGTATTGTGCTTTGTGTGCTTAATAAACAAGGTCGGTATCTTCTTATCCAAAAAGACATTTGTTTATCTGAATTATTGACTGCTGATGCTAGAAACCAAAATATAATCTTCACAAGTTAACTCTAGTATATCAATTTAGCGCATGTCTTAACTGTTAAAAACATTTTTTTAATTATTGTTACATTGGAATATGAATCCTTAATTATCAGTCAAAACACCATTAATTATAATTATATGATCCTATTCTGTTATTGCTATTATTATTATTATTATTTCTGAGCAGGTTCATGTTTTGTTATAATAAAAATGCTTACAAATGAATTATTTTCTTATATTTATTCCAGATGCAAAAGAAAACTAGTCAGCATATTATATGCATTTTGTAATAAATAATACAATAATCTAACAATGCATATAGATGTTATCATCAGTTCCTAGTTTCTTTGTTTTTTTCCCATGCTAGATTTTACAATTAAAATATTACAATGAAATAAAAAAGGCTAACTAAAAAGCAGATGCTTATACTCTGACAGTTGGAGATTTCACGAGTCACCATAATATCAAATAATGTAAATGCAACAGGTGGATGGAAAATGAAAACTGACATGAAGTTAATTTAGGAGTATACAGGCCTAAAAAGAAAAACATTTGATATTGTATTGAGGTTGGTTTGGTTTATGTTGGTTTTGGTTGTGTATGGAAAATATATATATTTTTTGTATAGAAAATAACCTTGCCACTGACACCTATAAGAAATATTAACGTAATGTAATCTAATAATTTAATGTTTTATTAATTAGTCACAGGCATTGCTAGATTATGTCTCATTCAGATCGCCCACTAGGGGTCTCTAGATCCACAAATTGCACTGGGGGGTTTTAAAATACACAGTGGGGTCTAGTGAAAAGAGATCACATTCACATTCATATCCTGCTCTTTAACAGGAATCGATTGCAACTTTTTTCTTTCTGTGCTTTATACAATACCCTTAAACAGCAAATTCACCAATTAAATCATACTGGACAATTCAAAGCATATGTCATAATGTCAAGACCCATGTGTTTTGGAGATATAATTAAGGGGTGCTTTATGGAACAAAGCCAATGAGTAGAATACTGAAGGAGAAACTGTTATTCATTTAAACTATTATGATTTATTTTTTCAACGTTGGTTACGTTAGAATAGCCTACATAATTTGGAAACGCTGCAGTTATGTTAATAAAAAGAAAACCCCGTTCAATATTTTACAAAATAGGCTACATCGTGTGTGTAGGCTTAGCACTTGAGTTATCTATATAATCTATTAAGTTAAATGTGCAGACATTGCTTCCCCTTCAAAATAGGAGTGTAGGCGTTTTAAGCATTAACAAAATATTTTTAACAATAACAAATCTAGGCCTATACGCATGATGCCACGATGGCTCTTTTAAAAAATAATTTAATAAACGGTTTTCTGACGACACCCTACACCAGTGGTTCTCAACCTTTTCAGGCCGTGACCCCCCAAAATAATCATATTTGGAGGTCCCCCCCCCCCCTAAAAAAATAGCAGATCTACAAGCTCACAATGCTTTGCTTGCAAGGCATTGTGAGCTTGTATGGACTGTACTTTCTTATATTATTGACAATTTGGCCAATGTTTGAATTGAACAGTGTTTAAAGTATAGTTGGTTTATTGCTTTTGATGCAATTATGGTCTTTCTTTTTTAGGTATTAAAAAAGGTCTTAAAAGTCCTTAAATTGTCACTTCCCTGTCATCTGGGGACCCCCTGGGAGACCCCCCTCAAAAAAAAAATCATGTGGGGACCCTCCTGGGGATCCCGACCCACAGGTTGAGAACCACTGCCCTACAGTGTTTTCTTCTTCTTCTGAGAACTAGCCCATGGCCTATAGATAGCTGCATGCAGGCCCCATTGCATTCGCCTCTGTTCCTGAGAACTATGCTGCTGACCTTCATGCGTATTATTCATTGGGTTGGAAGCCATGGGATTCCAACGTCACCTTCAATTAACGAAGAACAATTAACACGCAGATTATCCCCTATTCCTCTCCATTCATGAAGAACAAGGGAAACTTCGGCACACAATGGCAAACTTTCTCAACCGCACACTAATATGCTGAAAAGCGAACACAAAAGTGACGCTGGCGGGCCGGATTATAACATTCAGCCCTTTGAGTGCCGTATTTTAGACCTAAAATGACCAGTAGCTTAATGTATATGACAACCAATTTAGGTATAAATGGAGGCAAGTGAAAGAAAGCGCTTTATTTTGACGCTTCATGGAGGCGGCGGTTTTACTTAACCACTTGAACCCCTTATGGGTAACCTGGAGTCCCTCAGGGCTCAATACTAGTGTATTTTCTGTTTTCTGCTATTGTGGGGAGAGCTTTCACTGAAAATAGCCGATCGACAAGTTCACAACGCATGCATGCAAAGAGGCTCATTGTGAGCTTGTCGATCTGCTATTTTCAGCGAAAGCTTTCCCCACGATACCACAATGCCAGGGTTTAAGTGGTTAATTATCCCACATTACCGTAATACCCCCCTGCACGTGCACATAGGTCGTCCACTCGCATACCTTTTTTGACCTATATTAATCTTAATTATAAAAGTCGATGAGCTGATTGACAATGGGGGTCAAATTTCGATCACCAAGACAGCATATGCTAGGCTACTGTTCAGTGCAAAGAAAGAAATGGTGTTAATTTCATGCGTAAAAAAAATACATGCACGCTGAAAAGCTAACAGATCAATTAGCCTGGGGCAATATACCACACTGCTGTTTTGCATATAAGATAGATAGTAATTACTCTATTTCATACACGTATAGGGTCTCAAATAATCACCAACAACACCTTTATTTAATGAATTTTCTAGACAGGGAGGATCGACTGCATGTTCGGCTTCATGCATGGCAAGTTAGTATAAAAGGTCACAAAGAACACACTGGGGAATTATTATTATTAGGCCTATTATTATTGTAATAAGAATAATAATCATATTTAATAATTACAATTATTATTATGCTACTACTATATAATATAATTATTATTATTATTATTATTATTATTATTATTATTATTATTAATATTATTAACATTATTATTCATATTATTATTAGCCTATAGTCTATTAGCCTACTAGCATTATTATTATTATTATTATTATATCATAATCATCATCATCATTATTATTGGGCCTATATATATATATATATGTGTTACTGCATTATGTATGAAAATGCAATGCTTTGGATAGCAGGAACAGCTAGTGGCACAACATTTTTAAATACACAACACAACACATACACAACACAACAGAACACAGGTCGTGGAACAGTCAAATAATAGCTTATAAGAAAGAGGCAAAACATTTGAAAATAGCAGATCTACAAGCTCACAACAATGCCTTGCAATTAACGTGAGGCATTGTGAGCTAGATCTGCTATTTTCACAATATTTATCTGGGGGGTCACAGCCTGAAAAAGGCCCTACGTCTCACCTGAGTTATAGCTGGCTATATCTATCCCCATGGCCGGGCTCTTCCTCTTGCGCGGACGGCCCTTCTGGGCCGTGCCGCCGGTGCCGTTGAAGTACGGCAGGGCCAGGCCGCCGCCCTTGGCCGCCAGCTCGGCGTAGTTGAGCCCGTGGGGGTGGCTGTAGTCCCCCTGCTGGACCAGCGTCTCGAAGTGGACGCGGCAGTAGACCAGGCTGTCCTTCATGCCGAAGTGGTCGCCCGTGGTCAGCGTCTTGTTGCACGTGGTGCACGTGAAGCAGCTCAGGTGGTACACGGAGTCCCGCGCGCGCATCACCATCTCCGAGGCGGAGATCCCGAGGTGACAGCGCGCGCACCTCTGCACGGAGAACCTTCTGGAACAAGGACACAACTCGTCAAGAAACCGCACAGTCAGTCAGAGACTGAAAGCAAACAAAACGGGCAAGTTTAACATGACTTATAGCGGTGGTTCTCAACCTTTTCAGTCCGTGGCCCCCCAAAAATAAGCATGTTTGAACTGGGGACCCCCACCCATATAAGCACTTGGAATTGTATAGGAGTTGAGGCATTACATCTAGTTTGATAAATATCATCACACACACACACACACACACACACACACACACACACACACACACACACACACACACACACACACACACACACACACACACACACACACACACACACACACAATGAGATAAATATTGTGAAAATAGCAGAAACAGCAGAAAATAGCAGAAGCTCCCAAGGCCTCGCCTCTTTCTTATATTTACAATTTGACCAATGTTTGACCAGTTTTTATAATATGCTGATACTTTTGATGCAGTACTTGTATTTTTTCCTTTCTTTTCTTCTTTTTTTTAGGTATTAAAAAGGTCTTAAAAGTCCTTAAATTGTCACTTCACTGTCATCATGGGGACCCCCCCCTAAAATTACGTGGGGACCCCCTGGCGTCCCGACCCACAGGTTGAGAACCACTGACTTATAGTTGGGCTCAACATAAAACATTTGACTGTTTGGCTTTTTACTTTCGCCTATACCCGCTGAGCCAATGCAGCTATAGGCTATAATAGGCCAATTTTCACTGCGTTCCATGCAGTGAGGAGTAGGCTACTATAGGCAGGCGGTAGGCCTGCTATATACTTTGTTTATCATTCATACACATCCAAAGGTATAAGAACATCATTATTTCAGCAGTAGGGCCTATACTACACTCCTTTAAAACCCAAAAGGTGTGTCCATTAGCCTTAGCTTAACATTTTACCTAATGATTAGCAGCTTCTCAATGGCTGTGTGTGTGTGTGTGTGTGTGTGTGTGTGTGTGTGTGTGTGTGTGTGTGTGTGTGTGTGTGTGTGTGTGTGTGTGTGTGTGTGTGTGTGTGTGTGTGTGTGTGTGCGCGCGCTCGTGCGTGCGTGCGTGCGTGCGTGTGTGTGTTTGTTTATGTGCATGTGCATATGTTATGGTGTGTCATATGATCATATTATAGACATATTATATTAAAGTGTATCCATAACCTTGTTTTTTCTTACCTATAGACTAGTAATTGTCCATGTGTGTGTGTGTGTGTGTGTGTGTGTGTGTGTGTGTGTGTGTGTGTGTGTGTGTGTGTGTGTGTGTGTGTGTGTGTGTGTGTGTGTGTGTGTGTGTGTGTGTGTGTGTGTGTGTGTGTGTGTGTGTGTGTGTGGGCGCGCGCGCGCTCGTTTATGTGCATGTGTTATTACGGTGTGTCATATGATCATATTATGGACATATTGTATAAAACGTACATACATCCATAACCTTGTGTTTTCTTACCTGTAGTAGTCATCCTTGCAGTAGATGCTGCCATCCTTGGCAAAACACGTTAGCTCTGACTCCAGCGCCAGTTTACATTCACAGCATTTGAGGCACCGCAGGTGCCACTGTTTATCCACGGCCAGGAGGTAATATCTGTCCGAGATCTTCCCCCCGCAGCCGGCACACAGAGCAGGCTTCTCCGGGCTCATGGAAGGCATGGTCTGGGAAGTGGATGCATGTGAACAGAGAAAAACAAGCGGGCTTATTAGCTCAGTGGTTCTCAGCCTGTGGGGTCGGCCACAATTCAAGACAAATTGTCAAATAATTCAAGAACGAGTCAAACATTGTGAAAATAGCCGATCTACAAGCTTGCTTGTAGATCTGCTATTTTCACAAAAAATGTAATGCCTCAACTCCTACTATTCCAAGTGCTTGTCAGGGTGTGTGGGGGGGGGGGGGGGGGGGGGGGGCTGGGGGTCCCCAGTTCAAATGGGGGCCCCCAGTTCAAATATAATTATTTTGGGGGGTCACGGCCTGAAAAGGCTGAGAACCACTGTATGGGACTGCTGAAAGTGAAACCACTGACAAACCCACTTAATATATATATTTTTAAAGTGACAATTGTTTTACATTGACTTTAAGTGCGTTTTACTCTTAACAGTTCCCATTTTAATAAAAGGCCTATTTTTAAACGCACACTATCGAGTATAGGTATAGACTGCATGTGTACACAAGCCTCGCTGACAGAAACAACACAGAGACCTTAAGAACAATGTATTAGGGTGTTTAGGAGTATGAATTATAAATGAAGCAAAATTGTGATCTGGAAAACCGTTGTTCCGTTGTTGTAACCAAGATTTGAACTCGGTGGCCAACAATAGCTAATTAGGTCTATACCATTAAGATGCCTGCAATACAAACAAAATAACAACTTTATAATAGCCCAATAATAGTATACTATACTACTAATAACAATAATAATGATGATAACAATAATAATAACATGCCACTTATAATTGTTATAATAATAATAATTACTATACTATGGTTTGGTTTGAGGCAACCATATACCAACGTGTTGTGGTATGGAATATATAAGGCCGTGTGCCACAGCAAAATAAAAATGGATAATGTATGTGATTATGAGCTTATGTTTCAAAAAGCCTATGTAGGCTATGTCATTGCTGATATTTATTGCATCTTCTGGCAACTTCATAAATTTGGTTTGGTTTGTCATTCAGTTTATGGTAAAAACAAAAACAACAACGAATTGCCTTTTAAATTGAAAGAAATTGAGGCCTGCCGCCTGTCCAAGTCCAAATAGAATTCATACTTATAATTTAGTCTAAAATACTTGTCTTTAACATTGACGGACTATTTAACTGAAGTATAGGCTAATCTTGTCTACTCTTGTCGTTTACTTATACCCCAAAACAACTTTGGGTCGCTTGTAAGCATGCATAATATGTCCCTGCTGTGCGTAAACATTGACATTTGTCAGTTTATGTAGACTAAAAAAAGTTTAGGCATTACGTTTTGTTTGACTTGGTTCCAGAGATAAATATTGTGAAAATATCAGATCTACAAGCTCACAATGCTGTTGCAAGGCGTTGTGACTGTGTGCTTGTAGATTGGCTATTAAAAAAATAACAATAGTCTAATCTTGTCTGCTCTTGTCGTTTACTCACCCAAAACAACTTTGGCTCGCTTGTAAGCATGCATATATATTTGTCTAGTTTATGTAGGCTAAAAAAAAAGAATGGCACACCAAAATCGAGCGCTCTTACCGATTCTCTCCCGTTTAGCTGCATACCCTTCGCCACCAGCCGAGAGTCCGTTTTCGACCTCCTCTCCATCTCCTCCATGATCCCTTGGATGTGATCCCCGGAGATCCCGTGGAAAAGCATGGCTCCCGGTGGTCCTGGACGCAACAACGTGCAACTGCCTGCCTCTGCCTTGCAGCCCACAACTTCCATATACAACAGCGCTGCACGCCTCGGTCTGTCAGCGCATCCAAGTGGCTCTGGATGGAGGACACACACGGCCAAAACACTCAACCTCCCCGTCAAAGAGTGCAAAATGAAACTAGAAAAAGAAAGAAGCTAACAACTCGATTGAAGAATCAGGGTGGGACAGCAGGGCTAGTATAGTGAAAGGAACAGCTTTCCGTCTTTCAGTAAAATGTCTCTCCCCCCCAAAAGAAAAAGAAAAAAGGGAAAAAAGAAAAAAAAAAAGATATAGTCCAAATGATGCGATGGTCGACGTTGTGATGCTGGTGGGTTTATATACTCGCAAATAATGAATGCCCAAAAATGGCAGAAGTTTTTTGTTTTTGTGATTTATTTTCGACAAGTCCCTCGATCTCCCGTTAGGGGTTCCGTGTGCTTGAAGGTCAGGTTGGGACTGCCTGGATTCGAGAGCCGTGTCCTATTTTGTGAAGAGAGCAAAAAGCCTGCCCAGTCTGAATAATTTGGTAGGAGGAGTTCCTCCCTCTCTCTCTCTCTCTCCATTGCTACTGATTTCTATTCACCAACAAAGAGCTGTCACTCTTTCTTCCCTCAAACCCCCGGTGCTGTATGGCTGCGAGATGCATGGACGAGTACTTTTTGGTATTGACATTTTCATTACTTTTTCTCCATTTTTAGTTAAGAGAGAGGTGTGTGGTGCTGTAGAGCAGTGGTTCTCAAACTTTTTCATGTCAAGGACCCCCAAAATGATATGTAATTTGGATGCGGACCCCCATCTCAAAAATATTTTGTGCCGGAGATTTTTCAAAAATAGCAGATCCACAAGCTCATATCAGCACTCGGTGCCACGCTATAGAGCTTTATCTGCTATTTTTGAATAGCCAAAGTATAAAATATGGTTAAAGTGGTTAAACTGATTGTGCCGCTATATTAATAATTTTGCTGGGGACCCCCTGGTATCCCCCAAGGACCCCTGGGGGTCCCCGGACCCCACTTTGAGAACCAATGCTGTAGAGTCATATTTAGCATAAACTTATGTGGATTTAGAGTATAGCCATGAGTTAATGCTTAATGGAGACAAGCGTAGGGCCTAAAATGTATTATTTAACCTGCTTTAAAACTTTGAACATTTGATTCGATTCCGTTAATGGAAAACTGGGCCTACAGTATGTTATAGGTTATAGGTCTATACTATGTAGTGACAAAAATAATTATTCGTATCGTTCTGTTTGTGCAATTATAACATTAATTTTGATGGCAGTCTGAAGTGTGACCATGAGTTTGTATTATAAATATATATATTATTAAAATTACTGCACATTAAATTAAATTGCTGGTTTAATGTGTTGTTGTCAATTAGTTATTTCTGGTTCCCTAAAATATGTCTTTGCATGTGTGTGTGTGTGTGTGTGTGTGTGTGTGTGTGTGTGTGTGTGTGTGTGTGTGTGTGTGTGTGTGTGTGTGTGTGTGTGTGTGTGTGTGTGAGAGAGAGAGAGAGAGAGAGAGAGAGAGAGAGAGAGAGAGAGAGAGAGAGAGAGAGAGAGAGAGAGAGAGAGAGAGAGAGAGAGTGCGTGCCCGTGTGCGCGCGCGCGCACTGTGTGGGGCGGGGCAGTGATCAGTGATAGGCTATAGGGCGGAGACAGGTTACATTAACCAATCTGAAAGAATGGCAAAATATTATTATTTTACACTAACAACGATATCGTAATAGTTTCATCGGAATAAACGAACACACTATTACTATTACTTGTATTACAGTCCATCTTATAGCAGAGGAAAAGTGAGTAATAGTTCTAGGCTAATCTTTAGCCTATATTCGATGCATTGCCAAACATGAAATATTTTTGTGAACCGTTCTAAATGTAATGACATATAGCCTGTATATTATACAGGCGGAGTTAGCAGGTCATTTATATCGTATGGATATAGATTTCTTTGTTCGGGTTGAAATTAAATGTAAGTTTAAACCGCACTGGTTGGTAGCAAGGCACTGACAGAGGGTGTTGCAGGCTACACCGCTGGTAGGTCCAACACTTCAGGGTCCAAGTATATTGTCTGAGCGCCGTTGTCAAGAGACACCCAATTAAAAGACAACACAACTTCTGTGTGGGGGACAAATGAAAATGTAACACGTCTTGAGATGATTGGTGTTGGCGAGAGAGCGTCCACATGCACCTGCAACTCCATTGAGCTTTGGTAAATCTATTAATGGGCCCAGGATGAATAGGGACTTGGACTATTGTTCTGTCTGTGACACTAAACTATTAATTCATCGGGGGTCCGCCGGGCTTTGGTCGGGGGCCATGCAGATAAACTGTAAACATAACTCCTTGCGTGATGTCAGGATTATTAGACACGACAATAGATTTACTGTAAAAGTTCAATATTGTAGCCTATGGCCCCTACATTTCGATCCATGGTGACAAATAAATAAAAGAGAACGCCTGTTAAGCCTCGTCTTTCTACGAGATAGTCCTTATCAAATAAAATATCCGGTAGCAGGCTATACTGTATAGTTTAGGTCTAATTGAATTGGCATTTAAAAGACAAGTAGGCCTATATACGCCTATCGTTTTACTTAATGCTCAGAGGTGCATAATTAGATCCCATTGAGTGCAGGATACCGTTAGAGAAGATTGAGCTCGCACTATAATACAGTTCTAGCAACAAAAGAAAAATGTTACACACGTAATATCTGAAATGTATATGTAATAAGAATATTCAGTATTATTCACTATATTAAATTAACCATTTGCTGCCTTAAGGATAAAGGCTATCAATATTGTAGCCTACAGTGGTAGCAAAAAGGAAAAAAATAATGTTCTCTATCGTTTGGGTTCTAAACCGTATCGCCTATGACATTTCACTCGAGTGAAAGAGGGCTTAACAATGTGCGTTTTCCCTTTGCCCGTGTGCCATGCGATGGAATTGAACGAATATTTATTTTTAGCCAAACGAATAAACATATAGGCCTTTACCCTGCCAGTGACATAAAACTAAATATTATTTAATCATGGCATTTGTCTTTGTTTATTATTATGTCATGTGACATTTATACGTTTAAGTTTACAAATAGTTTAGGTGTATTTAAAAAAAAAAGATCCAAACGTCTGATTTGTTATATGAAGTTAATTTCGCCATGTCATTTCCTTTAGAAATAAACAAAAAAGAAAGACGTATCCAAAAATATATATGTCGTTTTTATGTGGGCGCTTTGACCTAATTAAATATTTAAAATATGGTAATGTACAGATCCCATGCGTCTCCTGGTCAATCTAACCAGCGCATTGTGCTCATTACGAACTACGATGCTTTTATAAACTATATGACCAAGACACATTGGATGGCACATAGTCAACCGAAGAATGCTCAGCTATGTTATGTTACTGACGTTTGCATCATGAATACAAGAATCTGCTTATCGTATTATCCCAGGTAGGAAAATATTGCCCACGATTATAGTCTGTATAGAGACTATAGTGTTGGTACTCCTTTGCCATCTTTTCTTCGTTGCTCATTGTGCAATTTTCGCTTGTTTAACTTCCTCACTGTAGGTAATTCGTTTAGAAATATTGAAAAAGGTCTTACCTGAGGCTGTAGTCTATATAGATTCCTTCTGTTTAGCCCAGTGCGCAGTGAGAGAGGCTGTTCGGACTGTATATGCACAGAGGAGAGCAGATAGGACTAGATGAGAATCTGCCGGTAGATGGGGGCTGTTCCTTGTTTCTTGTAGTCCCACTGAGTGTCAATTAAAACAAACCCACCGCTTGGCGAGAACACATTTAAATATTCTCCCATATGCAGACAGCCCTCACAACACAATGCACAGAAAATGACAAGTGCATGAGCCAATAGCCTACTCATGCTACACCCATACCCATTTGTCAACTATTAATAGCCTACATCAACGCAATTCGTGTAAGATTCAAGTCAAAATAGTGCTACAGCCCTATAATCTATAGAGCAGAGGTTTTGTGATGTGAATACATTGTTAGTTATATAGTTAAAGACTGAACTGAACCAATTACCAAATCTTTGAGTGTTGGGTGTTGCCTATACATATCTGCAATACAAAGCTCAATGTAAACTGAACGAGACTTTAAATATTCATATACTATAGGTGACAAATGGCTGCAGCAGTATTTTATTCATTTATCTACACTTGATACATTCTGTTGATACAAAAGCTTATGAACTGAAATCCAAGGCATTTAATTGTCGGTAGGCTACTATTTTCTTCGGTAACAGATGGTAGCCTACACGTAGTTTATTTATTTATTATGTATTTATTTATTTAAAACTGATACCCAATTCTCAAGCTCAGGTGATTTATTTTCACTGGCAAAAGTAAATGAACTAGCTATTTTGAATTGTCGGCTGACAACAACGCCATCACCTCATCATGATCAAACCATGGATGAATATTTCGTTTCCTCTGGACGCCCATCGTCCATGCATCACGTGAAGAAATTAAATGCTGAAATGTCATGGTAGGCTATGTGTGTGACGCTGCCTTGCAGGTAAAATGCTCCTCGTGACTGTAACAATTCCACTCACAGGTCACGGTCACATTGAAAATAATTTAAGGCGTTCGTGAAATTAACCTATTAGCTTACATTCTTCAAAGAAAGTAGCCTAGCGAATACATTTTGTTGACGGAAACGTTTTCTCATGAATGATGTCACATTTCAGAATTAGCCTATAGTAGCTTAGGCCTACCAGGGTGGTTTAATTGCTTGCGTTTGAAATACCTAAATTGAGCCCCTATTCTCACATTTTAGCGGTAAAATAAACTAATTGCCACCTTTTTTCACTTCAGCGACATTTCAACGTATAGGCCTACGGTAGGCCTACCTATTATAGGCCTACACACGTTATATAAACACTAAATGATTATCCACATCATCATGGTAGAGTTACCAATGTATGACGATAAAATATTTGATAAAGAAAAATAAGGGAAGGAAGCAAGATAATTTATGTATATATGTTCTCACATTTAAGCTGGATTTCTGTTAACATGACAAAGGAAGGTCATCCAGAAGCTAAATGAAGCAATAGTTGACACAGATTTTTTTGTTGTATACACACACACACACACACACACACACACACACACACACACACACACACACACACACACACACACACACACACACACACACACACACACACACACACACACACACACACACACACACACACGCACACACACACACACACACACACACACACACACACATAATATACATATATATACACACACACACACATACAGTATATATACTATAGACTATATACTGTATATACTGTATAATGTGTGAGTGAGCAGGGGCAAGTAGCAAAGGGTGACAATTAATTACACCTCAGTGCTGCTTGCATAAATGATACCGCTAACAGTCATTTTGCTCTGCTACTTCCGCTCGGTTGACATCGCGATGTATCTCATCAATAATGCAACTGCACACAGATGCATTTCACTGTGTAGCACAACACGCACCATGCAGAGCATCTCAGAGTATGATACCCAGACAGACTACTATATGCAGCTATGTGGCTGTTCCTGCGATTTCAACCACAGACAGCACAGCGCAGCCTGCCTGCCTCCCTGGGCTGCTCAGCCTGCCTCCATGCCTTGGCTCCTCTCTGCTGTAGTAGGGCACTGGTTCTCAAACTTTGTCATGTCAAAGACCCCCAAAAGTATATGTATTTGGCTGTGGACCCCCCAATCTAGAAAAATAGCAGATCTACAAGCTCATAGCGTGGCACTCGGTGTCACGCTATATGAGCTTGTAGATCTGCTATTTTCAAATAGCCAAAGTATAAAATATGGTTAAAGTGGTTACAATTATTATGACGCTATATTAACCAATTTTGCTGGGGATCCCCTGGTACCCCCCCCCCCCCCCCCCCCCCCCAAGGACCCCTGGGGGTCCCCGGACCCCACTTTGAGAACCAATGCTGTAGGGCATGGTGGTAGATTACCACACATCCAGGGTTCATCTGGAGTTATCATTTCTGGGTCACCTCAAGTGACACTCGATCTCATGGAAGAGCTCTCTCACCCTCCCCAAAGCAGGGCTAGGGGGAGGAACATGGGAGGGTGGGATGGGGTGGCGGGGTAAGGGTATAAGGGAAAAGAAAGCGAAAAGGAAAGGTGTGTGTGGATGTGGTGGTGGTGGGGGCGGGGGGGGGGGGCTCTCCCAGGTTCCACCATGGTGCAGGGAACCACAGGGTAAACACTGACAGAATGAAGGAGTGGAGCTATAGGAAGGAGGGGGTGAGTGGGGCGGGGGGGCACAGCAAGTCTCTATCCCAGTCACATGAGCCTCAGTGGGTGGGTTGGCGTACAGTGAGGTATCCTGGAAATATTTACAAACACTGAGCAGTTTTTGTTTTTTTTATTGTAACTGTGATGTATTGTAATGCAAATACAGGCACATACTATAACCAAAGCATTGGTTTTAATTGTGTTTAATTCTTAGGTTTAACAATATATCAAATAATAATACAAATAATAGTAATAGTAGTAGTAGTAGAGCTTGAGCACAGTAAAAACAATTCATCCTATAGTAGATGTCCCTTGTGCTATATATTTAGCATGAGCACTGATGTAAAAACCTACATACAGTAAGTGAAGATTTTGAAGAATCTCCATACCCATACCTACATCCTGTTTTTCCTTTCCTTTCTCGTTTTCTCTGGCCAGGTCCTTTTCCTTCGCTCTTCTCCCCTCTCCTCTCCTCTCCTCTCCTCCTCCAGCTCCCCGTCTCTTTCACTCTCTTTCTTCTGTGTCTCTTCCAGCCGCACTCCCCATTCTCCCCCCCTCCTTTCTACAGCACCCCCCCCTCTCTCTCTCCCCCTCCCACTCCCCCATATCCTTCTCACTCTTCCCTCCAACCAACCCCCACCACCACTCCCCCCCCGCCCCCATCCCTCCTTCGATCTCCTCCCTGCTCTGCTCTGCTGGAGCTCAAATCACAGCCCCGGTCCCTGGCAGATGGAGGATAGGAGAGCGGAGCTCTTAACTAGCCAGCCTGAGCCTCTGCTCTCTGCACACCAACTGCTGCCTGCCTCCCCTCCCTGCCTCCCGAAACAGCTCAGACAGCACACAGCCACCCCGCTCCCCGTCCACCACCAGCCTCTCCTCCTCTGGGGACCGAGTCTTAGTATCCTCGTGGGGAATGGTGGGTATAGTATTAGTCCATATCTGGCCACACTAGAAAGGACATGGAGACATAATAATAGATAGTTGTCCTTCATCCCTGTATAACCGTATAGGCCCAGATTATAAGGATCCATTCCAGCTTCTGTGTCAGTGTAATGGATTATATATACTTTAAACACTTTTTGTTGTCCAAATGGCTGCCCCTTTCTTCTTCTATAATTCACTGTATGCAATGCCGTGTATGCACAGTTAATTCCTCAGTGTCCATATAACTGTGAGTGTTCACATGTAACTGAATGGATTTACGGGTCCATTTGGTTACATGTGTGTACACTCGCAGTTTCAAATGGATAAACTAATATTGAGGATTTTAATATGTGTAGTGAGCACAATATGATTATATCTGCTGGTTTGGATGTGGACAAGGAAGGACATATGTGAATTTGCCAATGTCAAATGACAATGGAAACAGCCCAAAATGTTCCTTGAGAATTTAGGTGTACTGTATGTGACAAAATTATCAGCATTAATTTAACTCTGAGATGTTACACGGTTAAATTAACCTACAGGATTTAGCTGTGTATCAGGTCTCATCTGGCGGTCTCAGTCTGGCCTGGCATGGACCAGACCACCAGTTGTGGTCTGGAGTAGACACCGACTGCTCCTCTGTGCTATTTGCAGGCCTGTCTGTCCAAAGGAATCTGGTGCGCTGACTGTCACTTGGTGGCCATGTGTGTTGTTGGTTTTTTTTATATCACTAATTCTACCACAGGGATCTGGTTGTCCATCTGACCACCGTGGAGCCTGCTGCCCTGAGGCGAGCTGACACTGTCTGTGTAGAACGACCAGACGTTGATGTAGGGGCTGCTCAGATGCTGCTTGAATATCAAGACGTGTGTGTGTGTGTGTGTGTGTGTGTGTGTGTGTGTGTGTGTGTGTGTGTGTGTGTGTGCACACACGCGTGCACACACACACACACACACACACACACACACACACACACACACACACACACACACACACACAGAGCAGTGGCTGGCCAGTTGCTGAGACTGATGTTCCTTTGAGCCATCATACCGCCGACACTCAAGTTTTTTCTCCCCGCCAACCCTGTAGCAGTTCCTGGCTGGTCTGGCCAACAATGATGGAGACACTATATAACTGACTGTGGTTGGGGCATTGGCCGCGGGGCTGGTGTGTGTGTGTGTGTGTGTGTGTGTGTCTGTGCCTGCATGTGAAATGGGGTGGGGCTGTGGGGTGCTGAACGAGTTGGGGGGATGCCTGGCCTGTCAAATGTTTCTGACTGGAGCCTGCCCGGTCATGGCTCTAAACTGGACAGCTCTCCATTTCTCTGCGGCTTGTGCCATTCTCCTGTAGCCCTGTAGCAGACTGCACATAACTGCCACCCTGCTACAGCAAAAGCATATGCTTCAGCTTAAGGTCAGAGATGTTCAGTCCAAAAGGGGAGAAATAAATACCTCACATATAGCCAGTTGGTTGTTTCAACTTGGGAGTGCTTAAGCACTGAATGAATGGAAATCGCTCAGTTGTGTGTGTTGACATTTTTTATTATCATGTTTAGAATGGCGTTATCGTTTCAACAAAAAAATCATTAATCAATGAATAAGGCATATTACTGTTTTCCATAGTAATATTATACATACATTAAAGTGTTCCATTGAAGTGAATACCATCTGTAACTTATAATTATGACAGGCCTATAATGATGTTTAGACCATATTGTTGATATTCATAACAATATCATTTATCTAACTGTCTTTCAGCAGCTTCAAAAGTAGCTTCAGCAGCTTCAAAAGTAGAGACATTGCAGAATTTATATCCCCATTTTGAGGATTTACACAATATAATAAGGCTCAGCCAAGCATTATTGTTGGTAAATGGGTTCAATAACATGAAGATCGGACTTAGTAATTGAGAGGACGGGGCAAATCCCTTCCCCCCTTGTTTTTGTATTTCCTAAGTGAATTTCTCCAGAAATCTGTCTAAAGGGATTGCTGTGCTGTTTGCGACTCAGTCACCAACTGCTAGGCTAGAAAACGAAGGGGGAAAAAAAATCTCAAACTGTGCCATCACTGGAGTGGGAAGACGTGGAGGGATGAGGCAGACATGAAAGTTGGCCTATTTCATGGTCAGGCTGCGGGACCGCCAAGGCCCTGAATGGCAATGCATCTACTTTAATGTGACAGACAAGTCCCTAGGCAAAACTGTGAGAGCCACGGCAGGCAGGCGGGCCCAGGTACTTGATGAGTGTGACACCCTCACCATTCCAGTGTAGAAATGTTGTTTCCGCACGCTCCGCTGCCTCGCTTCAAAATTCCACCAAATAAATTCGCCTCTCATCCCGCCTGACGATGCGTCCCCGCGAACCTGTCCTCCCCAGCACTGTTGGGATCATGAATCTCCTTGTAGCCGCTCACAGGGCTTTGCTCCGATCACTAAGCACTTGCCTTTGGGACCCACCTGCCGGGGAAAACTGTGGCCGTGCCAGTAGGCGGCTGCGACAGAATTCCATGGCAGACACACTCACTCATCCCAACGCTGTTTGCCCAATCAAGCGGAGACAGTCAAGTGTGTGTGGCAGGTTCGCAGCTAGAGCGCCCAAGGGCATTGCGCTGCCTACCTACATGCAATCATAAAATAAAGATGCACATTTCTTCTCTTTTTTTTACTCTTGCACGCACAGGTAGTGAGATATGAGTGGTTGACCTTTCCTTGTTCTGTCTCTGTAGGCTACAAAGTGTACAGCGTTTAGTCAAACCCTTATTCTATATGAGCCTATTATGAGCCACAGGGTGTTTTGGGAGTGTAGGCCTACAGTGTATGTGTGTATGTGTATGTGTATGTGTGTGTGTATGTGTGTGTGTGTGTGTGTGTGTGTGTGTGTGTGTGTGTGTGTGTGTGTGTGTGTGTGTGTGTGTGTGTGTGTGTGTGTGTGTGTGTGTGTGTGTGTGTGTGTGTGTGTATGACTGTATGCACATGCATGTGAATATGGGCTGATCTATTGCAGTGTTGGGATGAGAGGGGCCTAGAGTTCATTAGGCTGTGGCTCAGGGGAGCCGCCGCAGGGAGCTGTGCTGGAGCCAAGTGTTGCCAGGAGGCTGAGTTGCAAGTCCAGTGGGGAGGGAGGCTGTTGATGTCCATGGCATGTTTGTTAACAGCCTGATTCCATCAAGTGGTGTAAATGCAGCGCAGCCAAGTGTGAGCCCTGACCCTTGGCCCTGCCTATTTTTAACATCATTGCACTTCAGTCAAAGGTAGACAGTTCAGTTACTCACCGAGTGGAGTAAATGAAGCTAATATTCATGCATTTGTACAATTGTGAGAAAGAAATAACAAGAAAAGGCAAAGTAAAAGAGCACAGCATGTGCTCTTTCAACTATCAACATCAACAACAACTATCAACTATCAACATCCAACTATCTGCGGTTAGTATCGCCTATACGGCCTTTATCTTGGGGGCGAAGATCTTAAATGAACATAAAGTTTTCATCTCCATACTCCCACAACCTTGGTAAATCTATTTGTAATCCAAATGGAAAAAGATATTAAATACTGTTGGAAAACATGGACACGTTGATATTTCATTGGACACTCAAGGCAAAATGACTGTACAATGTCACTATTTTACTATGAGGATGAGGTTCTAGCAAATGGATCCCTCCTCCCTTCTCTCCTATCTTGTGAGAATAAAAATAATCTAGAGAATAGTTGTGATTCATAGGAGTTGGGTATTGCACAGACACTACTCCATATTTCATCATTTAGTATGCTGCTAAAAAATGACTCTCAAAGCAGTCCAAAATAACGACAGGCAGAAGACAGGCTACATGTGATGTGTTCCATTCAAAACAGGCCCCATATATTTAACTTTCGGCTTTCACCTGAGTCTATACATAAAACAGAGAATTAAACCTTTTCCTCATCGCTGGTTCTTTCACGTTGATTTGGCCGTATGGACACTGGGGATGAGAGAAGGACAAAATTAAATAAATAAACCGTATCAGTTATGCCAGGTATGTTCACAATGTTACACTGCTCTCACATAGAAGAAAAAAAGATGACAAATATATAGCATATGAGAGAAAGAAAGTGAAAACTATAATACTATGGTAGAAAAAAGTAAATACATAAATAATTAAGCAAGACCTACAACAAATAGCTAAAATAGTATTAGTATATATAGTAAAATATTGGTTTTTTTTCGGGGGTTTTTGGGTTAATATTTAAACGATTAAATATGTGGGCGTAGGGATTTATAGCACAGGACAGTGAGACATGCACAAAACTGAACTTGACAGTAAAGAATAGTGTAAAGCAGAATACAAAACCGTGCAGAAAAGAAAAGAAAAAATAGAACAGTACTGTATAGCACACTACAGCACAGAACACAGAGCGGAATCAAACAGCCAGCCCAGAACAGACGAACACAGCACGGAATGGACAACAGTAGAGGAGAACATGACAGAATGTGACAAATGGAACAGAACTCACATGTCTGCATGCAGTGCCACAGCATTTCCTCCGCTGCAGGTGAGCATATGCTGTGAACACCTTATACCCGCTGGCTGGGTCTACATACATCCTCTTCTTTGCCTGGACATAATGGATATTATTATTCAAATGAAATACACGCAAAAAACCCACGTACTGTACATACGCAGGTAAGACATTGTGTTGAGCCATGAAGGAAAATGGAAAATACATGACGCCTATGCACAGAAAAAGATGTAGGCTGGTGGCGCACAGTTCAATCAGGGGATGTCTGCAATATTTAATAAGCCAAATTTCACAAATACTGTGTATTAATATACAACATAGGATGTACAGGCACTGGATGCTTATAACAAAAAACAAACATACATTTTCAAGTGCCTTTTGCTTGTGACTAAACACCCACCTTGTATACAGACACACTAACACCTTCTGTACGGTAAACCCACTGAACTATCTGCCACTGCTTTGGAAGTTAGAAAATGTCATCTCTCAGTCTGTTTCAAACTGAGGACCCACTAGCCGGTGAGCTTTGACAGGCCACAAAGGAAAAAGGCCCCAGGGTCTTTGGTGACATGGCCTGTCATTTCACATGGCATTGCAGAGCCACATAGTGAAGCTGGCATAGCCGGGCACTCCCCCATGCATTGTGCTTTTACCACCCAGACCTCCCCAGGTCGTGGCCAACTTGCTTCAACTTCAAGCACAGTCGGAGGCACAATATTTAGTGCAGAAAACCCCAAAGGCATTTACAAATAATGGCACCACCACAACCATTTCAGTGGGAGAGCTCAGTAATCATGTTTGTTTAAAGGACTACACAAAGACTTGTTGGATATGGTGGTGATGGAGAAATGTTTCCCCTTTAAGTGAATAAAGGAATTCACAAAAAAAAAGAAAAAAGAAAAAGGGAATTCACTAGCCATGACAGATATTATACCTGTCATGACAAGTGAATTCCTTTATTATACAGTTTTTATGCTATTTCTGAATAATAATAGCATTGTAATACATATATAATACATATATAATATCTGAAATATACCATATTTATACCATATACCATATTTATACCATATGGTATATCTGAGATATACCATATGTATTACAATGCTATTATTATTCAGCAATAGTATAAAACCTGTGAATAACTAGTCTATTACTATATAGAGCTCAACTCTTCACTATGGGCAGAATAGCCAAGTTCTGTCTGTGTGCAAATGCATTCTGACTAGGAAATATTTCCATTCAAGCAGAAAATGCATTGGACTGACAACTAGACAGGGAAATAAAAACGAGCTCAGAATCCAACAAAAGAATGTTTCAGAATCTTTCTCAGTGATGTAAAAACTACTCAGATGTTTTACTACTTAGGTTCAAAATGTATTAAAAGATCTTTTGAAAATAGCAAATCTACACGCTCACAATGCCTTCTAATGCAAGGCATTGTGAGCTTGTAGATCGGCTATTTTCAAATAGCAGAAATACATAAAGTAAACTAAATCTACAAAGTAATTAAAGTTTTCATATAATTGTAGTGGAGTAAAAGTATAATATTTGCCTCTGAGATGTATAGTGGAGTAGAAGTAATAGTACTGAACATTGAAAATACTCCAGTAAAGTAAAAGAAATACCTCAAAATTAAACTTATAAGCACAGTACTCGAGTAAATGTACTTAGTTACCACCACTGCAAAATAATGTTTCTGCACCTTTCCTCTTGTCTTACCTCACATGCCTCTCGGTGTAAGTTATAAATGGCCAGCTCGTCCTCGGTGAAGTGTTGTCCAGCGTGGTCCATGTCAACACACATGACACTGGTCACCACTTCATTGAACTCATTGGTCTCATTCTGCTCGGTATTATTGCTCTGTAACGTCCTGTTGCTTATCAACAATGGCTTTGAGTTTTCTTCCGAGAGCTTCTGTATCGACATGCTTACAAGTCGTTTATAAAGTTGTGGATGGAAAATGAATCTGCTGACAAACGGGTTGTTCGGGAGACTTTGGATAAACATTTTTTTCAATGACAAGAGTCAGCGAACATCTGATGTTGCATGATGTTTCGGTCGGTCAAATATACACTATCTGTCGTCGTTACTGTGTAACATCATGCTGCTTCTGACCCATCCGTGACAATGAAACCCACGGGGAAAACTTTGTCTAAAGACCACATGCAGAAAAATACCCCAAAATAAATGAACGAGGGGTGCAACCATAGAGTTATATATCGGTGCAACCGGGAGACAACATTTACGCTGGTTCCAGCTTCCTCTACTCTTGTCCCTCTCTCTTGACATGTGACCATACCATAGTATTGCCTAATGATTTACACAGTGCCTCTACCGTTGTAAAGCAGCTACTACACAAAATACTGTATAGGTTTTGCATTCAATTCAATTCAATTCAAAGGGCTTTATTGGCATCATGGCATTAGAAAACATACGTTTTCATTACCAAAGCAAAAATTCAATCAAAACAAAATAATGTATGTACAATTAAAAGGGAAGAGAAACGATGTGTACACGGAGCTGTTACATTGCAACTGAGGGAAATCTAACTTCACACAACCATAAGAATTGTGCATTTGCTGTCAGAAATTGTTAGCCAGTTTGCACATGTTAGCTTGGGATAAGCCTTTGCAAAGTTGATAATTTCTCTGTATGTATGTATAGTGTTTCTCCAATTTATTATGTAATAATAATAATAATAATAATAATATAATAATAATAATAAGAAGAAGAAGAAGAAGAATGATGATGATGATGATGATGATGATGATGGTGTAATGGCTAATTGTGTTGCTGATCCAAAGAAGTAGTCATGGTGACTTTTTTATAGGATTACTCTTTGATTTGTAAACATAGCCTACCAAACCAACTCACACAGCACAGAAATGGGATAGAGTGTTAACAGCAGCTAACCCTCTTGTTCAGGGTTTTGTCCCAATTACGCACACATAAAACAATGGTTAAACGAACATTAATCACACATAAATCCCCACAACAGATTCACATGGTAAATAACAACACAATAACACAAAGAACATCAATTTGTGGGCAGTGGGTGGGCACCCGACGCATGCTGGGGAATCCCCCTCAGCACTAACAGCCTGGGATGCTGCAATAATCACAATAAAGTCAACACATGCAGGCAAATTTCCAGGTTTCTGACATGATGAATGAAGGATTTATGAATATTATAGCTTATTGCTTGGCACTGCTAGTCAGATCCCTCTGATTTAAACAACATACAGGTTAATACTGGAAAATAGGCTATACAAAATAGTATGATGGGTTGGACTGAGCTCTGTGAGGTTGATGAGTGGACATTAATGGCCTTCTCAAGGTTATCTACTGCTGCAAGCTACCACTGATTATGTGTCAAGTCCTGCATTCTGGCTAATGAAACATGACGTGTCTTCTGACTGACATCATGGGGGTCAATTCTCCCCCAGACAACTTGCACATTGCTGGTCAAAACATTCTGTGAACATTTTTACTTATAGACACAACAATATTATTATTACACCCCCTCGCATAATAAATATGCTTGTACCTCTTGAATTTGAACCATTCTGTACATCGTTATATTGTCAACTTTTCTGTGTAAAGTTACTTACCCTATAGGCCAAGGAATACAAATATGCAGCTATTTTATAATAACCCTATAATGTAGCCTATACCTGACCATATTTTCATGTAGGCCTACATCCATTGTGTTTACTCTAAAATCATTTTATTATTAGAAATATATAAATATAAATTAAGGATGTGCTTTGAACACAACTTCTATAATATATAGCAAACACCATCCATATTAAAGGTGAAATTGCCATTGGCAATGTAAGAGTATCCCCAAAATGAACAAATTAGGTGTAAGATAAGGTGAAGACAAGGGGAGGACAAATAAAGGAAGCACTTGTTATATTTTTTTCTAAAGTTAGAATTTAGTTTACTCCAAATTCATGTTTTGGTGCAGGATTCACTGTTTTTCCAGGTATCAAAACCTGTGTGTGGGTGCGAGCATGTTTTTCTTTTTTCTTATTTAAGAAAAGGCAATGGACCTGCCATTATCATTTCATAAGGGTGCCTGAGACAGCCTGCCCCAGTCTGCTGCCACTTAATTACCTCCCAGTCAGCCTGAAGAAAATTGGCTCTGATCCAGACAGATTCTCTGGAGGAGAGAAAGAAAGAAAGAAAGAGAGAAGCACATCTAAGCCATTGAGTTTCAATTTACCATGGGACAAATATAATCATTCCTTAATGCAAATAAACTGGTCAGTGACTCAGCATCTTAATGAGCCATGTGTTGCATACACATACAGTATGGCATATTATTCAGCTTGAGTGTAAAATATGAACATCCCCCTGTACTGATAGTCATAATACTGTAATAACGCTACAATTCAACTCAATCAATGCACATTACATATTAAACCATTAATCATAGATTTTATGTGCTTCATGAAGTTTGTTGTTATCATGGTGTAAAGTAACTAAGTACATTTACTCAAGTACTGTACCTAAGTACAATTTTGAGGTATTTTTTACTCCACTGGAGTATTTCCAAATTTCAGTACTTTTACTTCCACTCCACTACATCTCAGAGGCAAATATTTTACTCCAGTACAATTATTTGAAAACTTTAGTTACTATTTACTTTGTAGATTTTGATTATTATTAAAAAAAACATACATTAACCTCTTCAGCCATTTGAAAATAGCCGATCTACAAGCTCACAATGCGTTGCATCACGATGCATTGTGAGCTTGTAGATCTGCTATTTTCAAAAGAGTTTTAGACATCACATTTCATACATTTGAAAACTTGTGACATGGGACATTGTGCATGATGAGCACTTTCTACTTTTGGTACCCTAAGATCTAAGTACATTTTAATAGTTAATACCAATACTTTGATACCAGTACTTTTACTCCAGTCATTTTAATTCCGGACTTTTACTTGTACTTTTACTCTACTTACTTTAGTATTTCTACATTGCAGTATTGATACTTTTACTTAAGTAAAGAATTTGAGTTATTTTTCCACCACTGGTTGTTATTCTGCTGAAGTGGAGTCCCCCCCCCCCCCCCCCCCCAACAGCAAGGTGCTCATCATCATTCAGAAGACATGATGATGACGTCACTAAATCTTTGACAGCACTTCCTGGAGTGTGTTTGTTGTGGGAAATACACATACCAGCGTATAGGGATCGGGCATAGCTGGAAGTGAAACGGGGCCACTTCTACAGCACACACACTCAATAAGAACGACATACATTGCATCCGTTTACATTATTCAGCCTCTCAGGCACATTGTCGCCGCTATTAACGGAAGGTATTATCCACATAGCTTCGGACCGTAAAGTACAGTGTAGTCTGGACACCGACGCGCTGCGGACAGCCTGTCGCGATGTTGTTGTAAACCATGGACAGCAGGATAAAGTAAGACACCAGTTTGTTTTCTTTTTCTCCCCTTCTATCGCTTTGCTTTCTGTACGAACCAGTAGGATAATAGACCCAACGTGGAGCTAATAGCAGCTAGCAGCACGGTGTTAGTGTGTGTGTGGATGAAGGAATGTTATGTTTCACACGCAATGTTGAGACAGTGGAATTAGCAGGCAGGCCAGCTGGCTCGGCAGCATTTGGGTCAGTCAGCCTGCTGAGCTGCTGTCTGTGGCTGACCACGAATTAGCAGCTCTGCTAGCCAAGCAAACCCCGGCTTGCATTCACCCAATTCACCCAGCGAGCTCTGCTGCTGCTGGCTGGCCCCGAGTTTAGACCGTTATAAGTTTGTTGTCTATATGAAGATGGATGGATCACCTTGTGACATTAGCTTACCAGTTACTACAATGCTGAATTAAAACCACTCAATTTCAATTCTCACTAGTGACCTTAGCTACTGACTGACGCTGCCTATATGGACAGACAGAGTGACACGTACACAACACACCGTAAAAGCTGTTCCTTTTCATTTCAGGTTGGATCCAGAAAGAACATTTGATTTCGTTCTACAGGTGGCATGTCCAGCATCTGAACATGAGGGTAGGTAACTCAGTGACACCCTAGTAATAGACTTATCAATGACTAGTATTGTCTGAATTAAAATTTCTCTCTGCTTTGTGTTTTTGATTGATTGATTAAATGCTTAAGTTTGCAAATAGTACAGTGGTACGATTTTACAATCATTGCTAAAAGGATAAGAAAAAGCCCTAGGGGCTTGTTTCCATTGTGGTCCTGTTTTAGAACCTTTCCAGGGCAGGATTTTAAACATACTGAACATTATACATAATACATTTTACGCTGACATTGTCATTGGGACCGTAATTGAAAAGAAACTCCCATGTGTTTGTCACTCTTTGTATGGTACATATCTGAAAAATGACTGTTTGTGGTGGGTAATAATAATTACAGTGTTCACTGATAATGGTGTGTAGTCTGAATAGTATATGCTATAGCAGAAGCAGTATTTAGTCTGTTTAATGCTGTTCTCCAGCACAAGTCTCAGGTAACTTGTGTCAGAAAGCTATACTTTCATAAAATCTTTGGATGTCTGAGTCATTCCTCTCAAAGTGAAGGGAATGATTATACCTGGTGTGTTATTACAGGTGTATGTGTTCTGCTGTATGCCTTAGAAAACCTAAGAAAGGACAAGATCATATTTTTTTAAAGGTATAACACCAAGGCATCTTTTAGACGTCTTTATTCAACAGATGTAAAAAAAAAAGATGCAAAACGCACATCATTTATTTATGGTTTCAACAAGCCCAGTTACACATCAACACTATGCTATCATCAAATTATAAGCTGTTGTATCAGACCTAACCATTGAAGGCAATGTTGCTCTAGCAGAAAAAGCCTGGGTACCGAGCAGTGACCCAGGCAGTTTTGGAAAGTTTCTGCTGCGGTATGGTCAGCAAGTAGCATTAGGCTAGCTGTTTTGCGTTGCGATGGTCAAACATTCCAGCTGCAGCAGCATGCAAGCCTGGACAGAAACTTGAGTGTTGAGGCTAACCCAGGAAATGATGTTGGCCACTGAAGAACAACAATGTATTCCTGCGTTATGAATATGGGAATCAAAACAACCTATATTTCACATCAATATCCAGTGTCACCCTTAAGTCGAATATCATGCAAAAACAGTTGTGCTGCATATTACACCGGCTCTCTTGTTTTCCCCACTCGGTTTTGACGTTAAAGAGGTGTGCTGTGGACGGGTCACTTGTGCAGCTGCTGAGTTGACCATATAGAGGGAAAAGTTATCCTTGGACGTTGCTCTGATATTAGATTTAAAACCATACTCATAAACCACCGGCCTATACTGTAATAACTGACTTCCCCCCATGTCTGATCCAGGGTCAGGCTCATATCCGGACTCCTTCTCTCAGGAGGACGGCTTCATAGCTATATGTATGTACACACACCCCTTAGGGCAAATGGAGCACACCCAGTCTGTTCCGGCATTGGACAGTCCTCCTGCCACTACACTGTACCAAATCCTCATTGGCTAACAGAACCGTGGCATTCAGGAAGTAGACATGATGGAAGAAATCTCAGGAGATGTCACTGTATAATATTTGCCAGCTGAGGCTTATGATTTGGATGCCTTGTTTGCTTTAAAAGGAGTGGTTTCAGATAACCAAATAAGGGCTGAGCCACTTCTTCCGTAGTTATTAGATCAATTTCCCTTTCTTCAAACTTCCTGTGTCTGAGGTACGAGGGATTTGAAATGATATGGCTTTTGAATGTCACAACTTAATCCATAAACTGTGCTTTGCATGTGCTCGCATCATTATACTCAAAGTGAATTGATGGATTGTGTGTGAATAATAGATTTGTAGGCCTACAGGTGCATTAAGCCACAACATCTGACCTTTCTCATGTGCACTGTACACTTTGTCTCAGTTCTGTCATTCTACGTTTCATACACTTTTGATATGAGCTCACAAGAGTTACTGCTATGAGTCACACCAGAAAGGCTTTGGCCAGGCTGTGAAACCTCTTCAATCACTCACCACAAACTAGACCCGTTTCTCCTACTGCCAAAACGTAGAGGCGCAGCCAAAAAGGCACATCATATTCACACTTTATCTTCTCATTGCTGCATGGAGGCAAACAAATAATAGCCCACAGTAATGTCCGACATAGGCTATAATTAAATTGTCATAGCAACACAGAGTGGAACATTTAGGTCTAACCATTTGGAGAAGTGGCCTATGGTTTCACTTTGCTCATACAGTATCTTTTCATTTCTCCCGGCAAGGTGGTTACTAATTATATTTTAAGTGCAGCGTCGTGATGAATAGAGTGATTTTGATTCCCAGTTCTCCCAGTTGAGTTGTTCTATACTCCCACTGCCGTGCGCTGCCATCTACCTTACATTACCCTATGTTGAAAAATGGCCTGTGAAAGGGTATCCTCCTTGAGTGATCTGAAAGTTAGGTGTGTGCCGTTCAGGATTTGCTGATGTCACAGCAGCGCTTTGCCCGTTCTCACCACATCCTGTCTGTGCTGTGCTGTGCTGTGCTGTGCTTCCAGGAAACTAACACCCTGTGTGTCACAGCTTGCTGCCAGTCTTAAGTGCAAAGGGGGGTTTGCACTGCTTGGCTTTGATCTATCTCTGTGAAAAAGTCAACTAAAGGTTGATTGTACATTTGAGCCAATATGGCACAGACATATTAGAGAATATGTAACCTTGTAACCTTTCAAAGCACCTTTTCCGCTACCTCCTGTGTTTTGAGTATCTGATTATTTTTACCCCTTTTTTCTTTCAATGTAGTCGTTTCCTATTAATGCCTATTAATTCCTCCCCACACATTACTGCGTTGCCACCGCTAGTGTATCGTACTGGCTCACCTGCCAGTGAGGAGCCCCCACCGGGAGGACGTAGCGCCTCCGTCCTACTCCTCCCTTTCAACATTCCCTGCCGACAGGTGCTGCCCCAGCCGTAGGAGTACGTACAGCGATAAATATCACCCTCTCCTAAAATGCTTAAAATGCTTTTAACACAAGATAGCAGCCTTCAACAATAGCGGTACATTCAGTGGTCAGGTTCGTTCAGAAATCTGCTTGTCAAGTGAAGAGCGAGCGCTCCATATATAGCCACGCGCGAGAACTCACTTACGTCGGATATCCTTGGGTACTCCCCCCGTTGCAGGACTCTGCCGTGAACACAGACCAATTTTGTTCATATAGACACTGCCAAACCGGATGCATTGCGATGGATTAGAACCACTATACTCTGTGGTGGTATCTTACCACTACACCACCAGAGCACCTTGTTTCCTGTGTTAACAGGGGTTTGCATTTGTTTCGGTGAGCTCCAAAAATCCACTGAGGCACTTGCATGTCTGCACACAGGCAGCGGGGCTTCTTTTTATAGTACGTTGTTTCAGGCTGGTTAGTTTGAGTTTGAGTCAGATCAATGACGAGTAGAATGTGCAGGAATTCTGTACGTGAAACTTCAAACAAAGAGGTTAAACCCTTATCTCAGTCTGACTCCAAGACTCTTTTGTAATAATGAAATTGTATTAATTTTTCACAGAAAAGCAAAACAACAAAGGAACTAAAATACTGTTGAATAAACAGTATAAATATAAATAATTAGCAAATGAAAATGGCAAATAAAAATAGACTCCAAGACTCTTAATAAGCTCACTGTTGAGTGTTGAATATGAAGACACAAGCTGAGTCTGATATTCAGTGACTGAGCCATGTCAGGTTAAACATAGCATAGGAGAACAGAAACCAAGCATATCGATACACTTTGTAATGTCAGTTTGGTTTTCTTCCAGTAAACACACTTTGTACACTGCAGCAACAATGACAATCAGCCTAAAGCTGTGAGCTGTATACTGTAGCAACTTTAACGTGTTCTACTCTGTTGCAAAGTGCCTACAGTGTATGGGCCTGCCTCACTTACCCTGTCACTCAAGTAGACCACTGTTAGCAGGGTTTCATAAGAAGCCTGGCCCTTTCTGATGTTCAGCCAACAGGGGCATCCAGCCTCTCAGGATGACCACTCATCCATGGGTGGCGTTGTTGTAGCTGGATGACCTCATAGGCTGTAGTTCAAATCTGACGTACAGGAATCCAGATCAAGCTAATGGCTTGCTTCTTGCTCTGGTAGAGGAGGATACTATTTTAGTTTACGAGTGTCGAGTTTTAGCCATGCAATTTTGGATCCTTAACTTTGGCAACGTTATCAGTGTGAGCCTGTTGGACAATGTCCGGCTTATTTCTCCCGCAGTTAGTTGCTATTTTTTCCCCCTTGGCTGAACATGGAAGCAAGGTAGCTACATTATATCCGTGCCGCAAGTAAGACCATTACTTTAACCCTTTCAATCCGTGAACACATCTACAAATGTCTTCTAAATCCTAACAGGTTTCTGAAAAATGTTGCTGTATCAGTGGTGCGCAAACCTTTTCCATGTCAAGGTGATGTCAAAATGATATGTATTTGGCCGCCGACCCCCATCTCAAATGATTTCATTCCAGGGACCCCCTGGAAGCATCTGAGTTACAAATGTACAAAGGTTACAAAAAAAAAAATATATATATTCAGATTTGCACACAAATGTTCACGATAAAAAACAAAATGCAGATCTACAAGCTCATAGTGCGGCACTCAGTGTCGCACTATGAGCTTGTATATCTGCTATTTTTGAATAGTCAAAGTATAAAATAATGGTTATAGCTAAAATGACACAGATGCGTTCCTGGGTTGAATGGGTTAACTGTCTGTCATATAGCATTTTGTTATAATGTGTTATTATTATTAATCTATTAGAAGGCATTTTGGTAGCCTCCTCGAAGCAGTGGTCCCTGAGTCACTCAATAACACATTTGCTATTAGTGGAGATTGCATGAGAACAATGAAATAAAATAAGCTGTACTGAAAAAAAGGCATGCATTTGGGTAGAATGGCAGCAGTGTTCAACTCGGGATTTGGCTCCACATTTCTAACCACAGATGACAGACACGGCCCTTTTTTCCCCCATGCTTGTCCACGGAGACCTGGCCTCCCTGTTCAGCCCCAGCCGAGCTCTGCTCAGTTGGCTCTGTTCACTTTGGATGCTCAGGAGCGAGCGTGCGTTGCCTGAGAGCGTGACTGGCATGCTAGCTACTAGCGGCCCTGGCTACATAGAGCCATATTGATGTGTTTCCAAGATGCTGCCAAAGCTAGCAGATGACGCTAGCGCTGCCAAGGCAGTAGGTGGGGACAGATGCTACCTGTCCTCTCCCGCTCCCTCCAGCCAGATTGCTCCTAGTAACAAAGCAATAAAGTTAATAGATCAGCATATCAATTTTACAACGGCATTTGTGCTGCAATTAGGGGAACGATTTGCCGTTTAAAAAAACACAGCAAAACTGTCAATGTTTTCATCTGGCTTTGATCACATTGTTGTGCCACTTTGTGTTGTGACAGCGTAGGCTTATCAGTTACCATTGAACATATGTCACATTTTTCATGAGAGTATTGACAAGTTCATTGTCAGCCTCGATATCCCTAGACAGCTCTTTGCGGGTATTAAAATGCGCTCCATATTGATGCACTTACATCTGCTTTTTTTCTTGTTTCCTACAGATAGAATGAAAGGGACCAGAAAGCAGTAGTTGGGAGCATTTTGCTTTTGATTCACATGGCCTTCTAACTTCACTTGCTCCAATGCACCAATTACGAAAAGTTACTTTTGTTCTGTTCCTCAAGAACATTCACACTGAGACCCGGAGGTCTCCAAGTGTCACCTCCCGCTAGCTAGTTCGTTATCAATCTGCTTCCCTCTCTGCTGTAGGCCCCTCAAGCAGAACTGTGATATTCCATTTTCACAGATACAGCTATGCTGTTTTTCTCCTTACACCCCCCCCCCCCCCCCCCCCCCCCCCCGCCCATACACCCACCCTCCACCCTTGGTATTCGCAGAGCAAAATGCCTGTGTAGTAGAACTTTTAGAAAAGGTTGAACACTGACATTCTGCAAAATGTCAAAATTGCTCCTTGACCCGGGAACAACAGTTCTGCAATCTGATTGGCTGCGGCATGTGTGTGGGGGTCATGACGGGCTCACACTCAGGCGGGAGGCCATTGGAGGGCTAGCAGATGCCACGGCAGCTAGGAGGGTGTTGATTGGTCATTAGAGAGGCCACACTCCTCTACTCACACTCCTGGGAGCACCCCTGGGTCTCACACTTTGTTTCTATTTCTCTCGGCCCTTCTGCCTTTCTCTCTTGTCTTGCCCATTTAACTTAGCTAAATTGGCTCCCTTACAGAGAGCAAGATATCATCTCACTCAGTGTCTTCTTTTTTTCCCTGTTTCTGAGAAGAATTTAGGAAGTCTGATAACTTCCCCCTGCTATGATATCTAATGACCACACACAGTGTGAGTGAACTTTGAGAAGTCCCCTCCCACTCCATTCTCTCTTCGAGTGTGTCTGCGGATCTTGTTTGACCAACAGTCCAACTTTCAGTAGCAAACTTCTTTTTGTCTGCATTGAGGGTAGAGGTCAGTAGCTGCCTTAGCCAGACAGTTCTAGCTGTTCTTATCTGTACTTTTGCCTGTTTCTTTAGTCAGTGCACTTAATATTTCCACAGGAATCAAAGTGAAAATATATTCCAAAACAGAGCTGACTGTTGTCTCTTCAAATATTTCCATTTCTTCACATGGTTGTATCTTAACGTCTTAATTAAACAATAGCCTAACTGGCAATGTACACGATTTTGTTTTTAAACTGAGACATTCATGCAATGATGTTCACTAATTATGGCTGGAATTTCATTAAGTTTTCAGGACATCATTAATTCTGTATGAGTTTTTCCTTCAGCATCACACTCTCCATACATATTACCCACTAAGTTATAAGCAAGTAAAGGTCCATTTGTATTGATTTTGGGTAGATTACATATTTGTCCAGCCATTGTTACTGCTATTCTTTGTGTACCACAGCCTTGTTCTTTTGTTTGTGTCGGGACTCATTTGTAGCACCCTGTCACCTGTCAGCATTCCATTCAGGGACAGTTTTGACTAGTTTTACCAGCTTGTGTGAAGCGCAAGCTGGCCCCTGTCAGTCTTTGCGCTAGCAGTGACTTTTTCATCACTTTCTCACCACTTTCTCCTCATTGGCTGTCCTTTAAGTCCGAAATCCATTCCCATACTCTGAACGGGCGTAAGATGTCACTGACTGAGTTACTGAATCAGTCAGTGCAACACATTCACCTGAACGTCCTCTCAGGCTACAGTGTTCAAAGGAGTTGAATTTGTTATTAAAAACTGTATTTATTATTAGAAGCCTAGTAGTTGTAGTTATTTTTGTTTATGTTTACACTTAGATGTTGGATTGTTTGTGCCTATGCATGAATAAATCCACTAGTGAGCTTTAGATGTGAAAGGCACCAAAACATTACTTAATTATCTTATTACACACCCCATAAAGCATTGAATTCATGGAGATTTTTTTGGTTTTGCATTTCTAAGGCAATAATTTGATGATAATAATAAAGAAGTATGCATCCGGTAGGAGACACAAAGGAGACTCTTTGAGTCTCCTACCGGAGACTCCGCTGGTAATCAAATTGTTGGCTCAGGAATGCAACAAAATCAAAAAAAATCTCCATGAATTCAAGGCTTCATGGAGTGTGTAATTGATAGAAAATAAGAAATTGTTTGGGTGAACCTTTAATATATATTGTTTTGGGTTGTTTTTGTGGCAAGCTAAAACCCTTGAAAAAGGGTTTTAGTTTGCCACAAGCCGGTATCATATGACTGCTTCATTTCTTGTTTTTAAGAGGTTGTAGTGAGTGCTCTCAAGCCTTTTTTCTTACGCAACTGTAGAATGAACCTGGGTAGATGCTGTTGATAATTAAACAGATCAAATACGTAACTTGAAATGTTGCTCTCATAATGTGGAAGGCCCTCACACCCTCATGCATGGAAATAGTTTTCATATATCACTGCCAGTTTATCTAATCGAAAAAGGTGCAATGAAAATGCTTGCGAGTGGGTAGATCATTGCCATATTTTATTTGGATGTACGATTATGAGTTCATCCTGTCCTTTGCTGGCTGACAGCAAATTTACAAACGCTGTCAAATTGTGGCAACTGGAAAGGCAGGGCAAGGCCTGTTGTGTAACTGCTTCATCTGTCTAAGAGGACTCACCTCACTCTAACAGCTCTGCTGTTTTCTGATGAAACTGCTCTTAGGCTCTTTTTCATTTTCTCTTTTGCATCTCTGTAGCTCTCTCTCCCTCTCGTACCTCCATTTTCACGAGTTGTGACAGGGGCAGACGGGCCCTACAGGGAGAGAGAGGAGGTCATTGGGACTGTCCAGGTGCCACCACTCCACAACACGCACACACACGCGCATGCACACGTGCACGGACGCAGGGCTGGGCCATGAAATGACGGAGAGAGAATCTGTCCATGGTACAGATGTCTGTAAACACAGTAATAACATAGAGGAGTAGGGGGGGGGTGTTGGTTGTTTGGTTGTGTTGAAAGCTGTTCTTTTCCTCTCACTGATGTAGTACTGGACCTACACACCATGTAGGTGTGTGTCTTCACTTATTTGTTTGCATAGTGTACGGTACACCCAATACAAAACATATATTTTTTTTCTTTCAGTATAAGTGTATTTCTTTTGTCATGAATCTCATGATTTAAAAATGTTCATGAACTTTAGTAGAGATATCTGTTGGACCTTCATCATGTAATGAACAAAGATAAAGAACATTGCAGACATACAGATACAGTATAGTAAATATCACCCCCGGTTGAGGCTAATCGGGGACCTCAGCTGGAGATTGGTTGTCGACGGCAACACTGTTGACCGCAGTAGTGATCTTTCCATAGTGCATTTTTTGGGACTTTCTTTGATGCCACTTTTCAGACTGCCAACTTGTGACATTAGAGTTTCTGGTTTGAGGCTGGATAAGTTTCTCTTCTTGGACATATTCTGCACTTCCATGTCATAAGGGCGAGGCCTCTAAACCCATAATATTTAGGACTGTGATATTTAGATGATGATTGTTTCCAGTCACCACAATTATCAACCCCTGATCATTCTTACGCTGTAATTGGCAAGATACGAACGTCTCGTGAATCACACGTGAACCCTGTCGTAATATTATCATGTGCTCGGATCTGCACTGGTTTATATGTTAGACTGATAAATGAGGGCCAGTATATGCAGGAGTTGTCTCTTTTCTTTCCTATGGATATTTCCTCCTACGCACCTGTCTACAAGAAACTGAAGGTGTGCATTTACAGTCAATATCACATCTTCACAATATCACAAATTGCAATATTCATATGGGAAATAGTCATTTTCACATGTAGAATTATTTTTGTATAGGGTATGTGAGAGCAAGCTTGCATGCTTGTGGGCATGCGCCCGTGTGTGTGTGTGTGTGTGTGTGTGTGTGTGTGTGTGTGTTTGTGTTTGTGCGCGCGCCCGTGTGTGTGTGTGTGTGTGTGTGTGTGAGAGGCAGAGACAGAAGCTGTGAGAGCTGCAGGAGCCTCATCTGAATTCACCGATGCAGCCAGACTGTGGGAGAACATGGAAAGACTTCTAGGAACTGGTGCTCACATTGGCTATTTTTAGACTTGCCTTTGCATGGCAAAAAAGTGGGGGAAAGTACCAGGGACCCGATCAATAATTTAAAAGTGGATGATTTTGATGAATTTAGAATAGTTGCCCTCTCTCGCAGCCTCACCGAATTTGTATTTTTGTGGTGTGTGTGTGCGCACGTGCGAGTGCGAGCACTTTGGAATAAATTTATACCCTACCCACCACTGACAGTTTATGTTCCAATGAGCTGTGGGAATATCAGGTGTTGTTTAAACACCAGTATTGACGGCTGCTTTTGCTCTGTTGGTGAACGTCCAAAAAACACTTGAGTCATCATGGTTATAAGCTGGTGGCCTGCAGTGTGTAGTGAATGGATGACCAGCAGCATGTATGTTAACAGGTCAGCAGCACAGCAGATGGCACGCACACACACACACACACACACACACACACACACACACACACACACACACACACACACACACACACACACACACACACACACACACACACACACACACACACACACACACACACACACACACACACACACACACACACACACACACACACACACACAGGCCACTTATCCAGACTTAAGAGAACAATGATTGGCCAGCTCATATGAATGTAATGCCGATGTGGCCTAGTTTTGCCCACAAATGAACAGGATTAGCCTAACTCCTGCTTTATTGTAGCTTTGCTCCTATTAATCTGCCAAAGTCTGGTAAATCGGATTTCATAAAAAAGCAGAGATGAAAAATCTGTTGACATTCATGGTTGTCATGTTGAGCAGATTTTGTGGAGACAGGAATTTAACAGGTTTTTGGGTGTACTCACTGGCTAGATTACATCAGCAGGCCCAATTTCTCTTGTAATAACACTCAGGCAAGCATCACCATTGTTTTTAAAACTCCGAAAATTGAACCATGGGACTATTTTTACACTCTCTCAGAGTTAAGATATTAACCACTTTCAACATGGCGTCCCTATTTTGGGCATGTCATTACAGGTGAAAACCTTAGGGTTACAGTAACATTTTCTGTGCAAATAGCAGATCTTCAAGCACAAGATCTACAACTCGTCATGATGAAACTCGTTGTCAGTTTACAGATTGGCTATTTTCGCTATTATATGTATATATGTATATTATATATTTTAGTGTAGTATATTGGGCATTCTCCGACATTCCTAGGCATCCATTAGCCGGCCCGGTAGTCAGGGAACCTTATCCTTGGGGATTTCACCCCAGTTACCTCTATATGGCTGTTTTCCCATATGATTTAGTGCACATATACATAACATGGCTATATTTAGACCGTAATGGCTGGTCTTACACATTCTATCACTTGAAGTAATATATACCATAAAAGTGGAATCAAGTCATTTCTCATTCTGCCAGGGCTCCCCTGAAATGCTCTGAGCATCTAGAGATCTTTGGACCTTATTTTTAAAACCTCTGACCTATAGACTAACCGCAGCGAAAGACAAATAACATCCCATCTAATACGCTAAACAGCAATGTCGTAACCTTAGGTTCTAGGAAAAAAGGTGGCTATTACAAAGTCATAAGTAAGTAATAATAAAGTAAACAAAGCTGACAAAACATTATATCAATTCACCTGTAACCAACTGTCTTTGTAGATACATGTATGTTTTGAACCAGTTTGGTTGTCACCAGCTTGGTGGTCACTAAACATGTTATCAAGATTCAAGAACACCTGACAGCTAATACTTCTGTTTTGTATCGTCGGGCCAAAGTTATAGACCTATATGCTTTTTTACCAGACAGATTCTCATGTTGGTGTTCTTCACTCACGGCCGCTGCCATGTAGACCAGGGGTTCTCAACCAGTGGTCCGGGGACAACCAGTGGTCCTTGAGGGGGTACCAGGGGGTCCCCAGCAAAATTAGTTAACACAGCGTCACAATCATTTTAACCACTTAGCTTTGCCTATTCAATAGGGGTGTGCCGATATATCGTCCCGCGATATATCGCGATACGTTTTCGCGACGATATGTATCGTTTTGGGAAAAAAAAATATTGTTTTTGAATTTTTTTTTTTTTTTTTTTTTTTTTTTTTTTACAATCATAATAATCAGGCATGCAAACGGCCCCGAAGTGAAAAGAGTGACAACATGTTTTTTTTTTTGGATTCAAAACGGCTATTGTAGCTGAAAAGCTACAAGTTTGCATGTCTGAATAATGCAAAAACAGAATTATTTGTTTGCATTTTCTTTTTTTCTCCTCCATATATTTTCATAGTAAAAAAAGTGCGTATCGTATCGTATCGAAATCGTATCGAAGTTGTGAGCCAAATATCGTATCGTATCGTTTCGTGAAATTAGTGTATCGGCACACCCCTACTATTCAAAAATAGCAGATATACAAGCTCATAGCACGGCACAGAGTGCCGCGCTATGAGCTTGTAGATCTGCTATTTTTGAAAAATCTTGAAAATGTTTGCATATCTTTGAATGTATTTTTTTTTTAAAGCGAAACATTTTCATTAAAATCTTTGCTTCTGGTCCGTGGCCAAATGTATATCAATTTAGGGGTCCTTGGCATGAAAAAGGTTGAAAACCACTGATGTAGACAGACCAGACTACGCAAACGAGCGCATGCCTTCCTTGTTCTAACAACACGCCTTAGTAGTATGGTGTCCTAACAACTGCACTTTTATACTCATCATTAAGACCTTAATTTGTGCATCATGGCCCAGCCCCAGTCAAGCAGAATTAGTGATATTGGCCCAGGTCTACTGTCTGTGTTGTCATTACAGACTCTCTCCACACTATTTATATGTCAACAGCCATGCCCTCGGGACATGTCTCTCTCCCATCAGATCTGCCGCTGCGTCGCCCAATGCCCTGCGTTTGACTGTGAATATGATGGTGTTTATGTGCAAGCAGTATAGGCCTACCAGCCCTTAATTTGGGATCTGTCCCATTTTTCAGTGCAGGGAATGTAGGTCAATCTTGATGCCTTTGTGAAGGTCTGAGCTGCTTCACCATTTGTCATCGCAAAGCATGTGACTCACCCACGAGGTCTTTGTTATCACACAAACCCGTGCACACACAGCCGCATGTGCGCACACACACATGCACACCCACACGTGCACAAGCACATGCACATAAACACTGCATGCTCTTATTTCATATGGCCAGAGGGAATGAGCGTGCTTTTCTGAGTTTATAACCCAAGTGCACCCGTAAATTCCCTTACCTGCCTCACTCCTCTCCTCGTTGAGAGATTTTGTTTTTGTCATGATATTCTCTGAGGGTGTTGATTGTGTATTTTAAGAAGTTATTAATGTGAGGGAAGCAGCTGTGTCGACAGCATTTTTCATTTTCATTTTTTATTTTCATTCACGCAGGTCAGTTTTCGGGTGTGCTGGTAGCTAACCGAATAGTGTGTCGATCACATAAACACAATGTTACCAGTTTTGATGCCAGCTGGAGAGCGGTGTTTCCATGTGTTTTTTTCTCTGACCTAGCTGAATTTCCAGCCCACACTGTCTTGTCTAAATAAAAACAGCCATAAAAAGGCAGGTCAATATCCTTGATTCATTCTGATTAGTCATTAATTACCCATGCACATTTTCTTAGAACTACATTGTGATTTAATTAAGCAAAATGCTCATTGATGCAACAACGGGACGAGTTGTCCATTTTGCCTCCAAATTGGCACAAAAAGTGGTCATGGGTCTGGCCTTTGAACCGTCTATTTTGGTATGTTCAGTAACTTCAGTTTTCTCAGACATTTTACAGTTTACATAAAAATTAGATTTTTGTCCAAGAGGGCGCCGCCCAGAGCTATTGAGATAGAAGGAGTTGTGTCATCTCTGTTCACTCCCATCGGCCCACAAACATAGCATTTCTGACCCCTCATTGACGCAACACTTCTGTTTCAATGGCCCAGGAATTGTAAACATTGGTGCTGCTGTTTATTTTCATCCATCTCCAACGTGCTTTGACATAATTTGTCTCTGACATTTTGTCATTTCTGGCGACAGACAGTGGACAAAGTGTGTGCTATTTCTCTCCATTAATTAATTGGCATCTGGTTGTGTTTGTTGTAGCTATATTTATTATGACTCAGACAAGACACTACAGTGGACTGTTGTTTAGTTTCTGACCGTGGAACAGCAATGAGGGACGGCATGAACGGAGAAGGATTATCCGCAGCGAGCCAACCTTTCTTCAAGACAGTAAATGGTATGTTGCTGACATATTGTGGAAATAAAACAATATCACAAGTCCACAATATCATGCATCGAGTTTCAGACCAGTCGCACACAATGTTCCGTCGGTTGTCTGTTGGACTATTTAGACACTGACGCTGAAACCGTAGAAGTGAAAAACAAAACAAATCTATAATTCCCATTCCCTGCATTCCCTTCATACTGCCTCAGTCCCACATGGGAAAGACAACCACCAGCATGCATGACATTATTAGGACCTGCTCTGTCTATAAGTCATTCATAAAAAAACTTAAATGATAATTAAATATAAAATACACTGCATTCACAACAGTACTCTTTAATACCATCTGCTTTTCAGAATTAAAGCTACATTGCTGCCTATAATGTATATAATACACATGATCAATATTGATCGATTACATTCAAAGGTGGTGGGGACAGTTGGGAGGAGCACGGGGAAGGGACCAAAAGGGTGTTTTTTTCTTTGACTTTGACCTCTTTATTGCAGTGGTTCTCAAACTTTTTCATGTCAAGGACCCCCAAATTGACACTCATTAGCCCGCGGACCCCCATTTCAAAAGATATGCCAGGGACCCCCATAAGAGAAGATTTTTACGGCTCTAGCAGTGATTCTCAACCATTTTAATTTCAAGGACCCCCGGTTTGACATGTATTAGGGCTACAGACCCCCATTTAATGGCATTTCTATCACTTGGACCGCAATTTATATTGTAAAATCTATGTCAATTTAACTCTGAGAGTGTACAAATGGAACCAAATGGACCCTAACGGGTCCATTTGGTTCCATTTGTACACTCTCAGAGTTACAGACCCATAAGGGTCCATTTGGTGCCTAATCTATCATTTAGCTGGGGACCCCCTGGAACTCCCTCAAGGACCCCTGGGGGTCCCCAGACCCCACTTTGAGAACCAATGCTTTATTGATAATAAACATATGTGAAATACATGCATTGTTACACAATTATCAAAAGATAAAATGCAATAAAGCCAGCGGCTTACTTCCATTGCGGTCCTTTCACATGTGTAAAGGATGTGGTGATGCATGATGAAGTACAGTGCAATCCAGAGACAAAGCCGGGGAAACAAACCCAAAAAGGAACGACAAAAGAAAACGAAGCAAAGCTAGGGTGTGTGCACTGTGCAGCTACAGATAACTGTGATGTATCAAATAAAAAATAGCCTACATAAGGTGTCCATATTTTGTAAATGTCAGCTTTCCTTTTCATTATGTAGGTGCAGATAGTCAAGAGGGATATAGATGGATATCTCTGCTATAGTATCCACTGAGACAGTGTGGGGGGGAGGCTTCCAGCCAAAAGCAATACAGTTTTTGCAGTAATGAATGCAAGATTACAGAATTTCCTTTGGTAACGGTCACCAACCTTAAATTACAGAGTTGCGAGAGACCAGGAGTGGGAGTTTCAGACATGATAAAAGAACATTATCCTCTCATAAATTGTATGTAGACATTTCTGTTTGCATGGCATTAAGTTTTACTGGAGTACATGTTCTTACATTCTTAAATTGTAAGATCAATTGTATGATTCAGAATGTACATTTTTGACAAAATCTGTATTCACTCGCACTCCTCATCATCGATGTTCTCCTCAAGATCCACTTCCCGTTTTGTCTTTGTTACAAAGAGTATTGTCTGGGAAAGCCTCAACCAGACCTTGGTAAAGTTTAGACAATCATTTTTGTCTGTTTAGTCTTTGTTTTCTCTATTACAGAGGGCTTCGATTCCTCCAATGTTTGCTGTGTTGACACAAAAGCAAGTCGAAGGTTCATTTGACATATTTTAGACTTGTGTGAATGCTATTGTTGTGATTGTATACAGGTTGATTGAAACACTTCGTCCTGTGAAAACCCGAAACAGGCCCACCATCCAGGGGTTAACACTAAGGACTGAAATGTGTGTGTGTGGTGGGGTCACTATTACAGGTGGAACGCATGTGACAGTCACTAGGCAAAATACTTTGGGCTGAAAAAAAACAATGTGCCAGTTCTTGTTTTATGTCTTAAAGGGATAGTTAACCCCCCAAAAATGCTATTTTTCTAGTCTCCATAGTCACCCCATGGAGCTTTTTTCGTTTTTGTCTCATTCCTAAGCCAATAATTTGATGACCAGTGGACCGGTAGGCAGTGGCTCCGGTAGGAGACACATAGGAGACTCTTTGTGTCTCCTACCGGAACCGCTGCATCAAATTATTGGCTTAGGAATGCGACAAAAACAAAAAAATATCTCTGAATTTAAGTCTCCATGGGGTGACTAATCGATAGGAAAAATAGTCATTTTGGGGTTGAACTATCCCTTTAATCATGCAAATATATACTGATATGTCGCATATCATGTCGAGACTAACCTGGACCAATGAAATTAACTAGGATCATAAACAAAGAGAGTATCTCCCCTGTATCAGGCTACAGCGTGCGCACGCCTGAAAATGCACACGCGCACGCACAAGACTCGGGACTTTGGAAACGCACTCTCGCTCAACTACAGACACATCGAATGAATATTTGAGGGGTGAAAGACATCGCTACTCAGCAGCTCGCTGTTGCTTGCAGCAGGTCAGGGTAGATAGATTGAAACAAATGTCTTTTAATCACTTTCTTTCGTGCGCCCACTCACGTTGCTGTACTGTATGTCAGCTGGTACATGTTTCGCTTGTGAGAGACAGAGAAAGCGTGAACTCTGAATAGAGAACAAGGACGTTCGATTGTGTTTATGTACAGATGTATATCCCATGTTGTGTGAATAGCAAACAAAATAGGTTCTTAGGAGTCTCTAAAACACTCCAAAATGAAAGAATGAAAGAAACAAAGCTGTAAACACCCACAAAGCAAACTCCACTTGCCCAACTTTTTTTCCTATATTTTTCCTTTCCCCGGGGAATAGGTCAACCTTAGCGTCAACCCCTGCCATCTACTATATATTGGCCCCAACATACAGTATGCAGTATGGTACAGTAAGACTTAGTGATCAGGTTAGGCTGTTGTGATGATGAGAATGAAGAATACCCGAGAGAGAATAGGAAGCTGCACGCTAAACTGCTCTGGAATATAAGGAATGCATGGGCTTTCCTGACTCTTCTCTGGTATGGTAGTTTTCCAGGATCACAAACTTACCATGTTTTCCAGTGTCAGTCGAATAGAGGTAGTGTTTTCTTTTTGTTTTCTTGTTTTTTTTGCGCATGTGTGTGGTTTTTGACTTTGCCAGATTTGTCCATCTGAGTTTTCGCCCATCAATCCGACACCCTATTGAGGCTCTTCTGAATGTGGGTAGGAATAGACACTATTGTATCCTTTTAACAGATACAGATGTGTTGTCATCCCCGTGGAAACACTGACTGACTGACTGACTGGCTGACTGGCTGACTGACTGACTGACTGACAGACAGACTGACTGAGGGCTGCCTGTCTGTCTGTCAGCCTTTGCATGTGAACTTCAAATCACAGCTCGGCGGCACGGAGCATGTAGACGCCAAAGGCAAGGCTTTACACTGTCATCAGCAGCACGTTGCTGCCTCTGGGTGCCGTTGCCATATGACATTGACGGAGATCGATCCTCTCAGCACCTCAAGGAGCTGCTGTGCTATACATAGTGTCATCATGGTGCTGCCACCACCTCAAAGACAAGAGAAGTAAGTCTCCCCTCAAAGCATCAATAAAAGATTGCAAATTACCTCATACCCAGCGTTCTTAAACTTTGTCAGTGCTGGACCTAATAGAGGAATTTAGGCTGGGCCAGGTTCAGGAAAACTAATTGCCACTTGTCAAAAGCAGATCACTATGGCACTGGGCCATTTAGGATCATGTGTAATCATGACCAGTAATAATAAACCAATGTTAATCCCCAGGACATATTGGCAAACCAAAATAATAATCCTTTAGCCCAGTCATAAAAACCCACACATCTCATTTCCCCCATAATTCACCCTCAGAGACTGGTAAAGTCAAAGCTAATGTAATATAGTAGACTGAACTCTCAGGGCAGGCATCTTTTTTATGCATATTAGCTTAATAATAGAGTTATTCATTTGCTATGTTTTTATAGATTTTTTTTTTACTGATGCAGATGGTTGGACCATATGGAGATAAATGTATGATTACCTGAAGATATGTTGGCTTTTCATTTGGCACATAAGCAGCAATGGAACCATCACTGTTAGCTTGTAGTATTGCTGTCAAAACCCTGTAGTCCCTTGGTACCTTATCTAAATGGGAATAAAAATATAGGTTACAGTATATCCACAAATGATAAGGTACGCTTTAGAGGAATAGCTGTGCATTTTAGCCCGAGCACAACAATATGGCAGTGTAAACTATCAAATTTGAAAAATTATTAAGCGGCGCTGAATTAAATGAGCATCTTGTTAGAGCAGAGTGAGCCGGATGGAAGTGTGGGGGATTGGAGACATTGAATTTATGTCTTCGGAGATACTGCTTGTATCCTGTACACACCGAAACAAACAGGCCGTCTGTGTGTTGTGTTGAAGATGCAGTCATGCGGAGCCGGTGTTTGACATAATGTTGGACCAGTATGGAATCTGACTGGGAACATCAACGCTGATACGTGGTGATACACAGAGGCTGTCACAAAGCTTGCGTCCATATGCTGTGCCGCTCATTCGTGAAGCTGTGAAATTGGGTTGCATCCCAACTAGCCTGGAGACAGTATCTCTCTCTCTCTCTCTCTCTCTCTCTCTCTCTCTCTCTCTCTCTCTCTCTCTCTCTCTCTCTCTCTCTCTCTCTCTCTCTCTCTCTCTCTCTCTCTCTCTCTCCTGTGCCTCTTGCATTCCTTGTCTCTCGCCCCCTTCTCTCGCACATCCTGTTGAACCTCTCTTCTCAGATAGCTGGGAAGACGGAACAACTAATGTGGCATTAATAGGGTCACATCATCTCCATGCAGCTCTCTCCTTTTTCTCCTCCCAGTGAAGCTGAGGATGTTGTTTGTGTTCTTCAGATCTAGCTGTAGCAGTCACTTGGACCCCCTCCCCCCTCCTCCCCTAAGGCCGGTCTCTCGTCCCCTGGCTAGAAAGGGAGCCTTTACCTTAAAGGTTGTTTTTTTCTATTATAGCATTTGGAATCTAGACCGAGACATACTTTCGATTGCCAAGCTTTTGGAGTTGTTTCTCTGTGCCATGTACAGTACATGTCTTATGAAGAACATTAAAGCTGCAGCCTGGAACTTATTTTAATGAATAAAACATTATTTTAACCAATCTGTATGGGAGAGTATAGTTATAAAATATATGAACTAGCACATCTGCAGTGGTTGGAAGCGGTCTCCCGTCTCTTCCATTGAGAAATATAGACCCTGGGGTCAAGTAGGACAGCTACTGGATGACAAGTAGTACTGCCTGAAGCTCATAGGTGCATCTCCCCTGGCTAAGCAGGGACTGCCTCTTGCCTGGTGCATCCCGGGTACGACATCAGTTACGGATTGCGGTATTTAGTGCCTTTTTAGATGGTGCTTTCGAAAAGAAAAAAAAATATTGGTCTTTTCCAATTTCACTTCCTATAAACCTCTTAGAGTTTTGATAAAAGCCCTGATTCCGTACTGATTCCGTTTAGCTAACCTGCATTGCATCGCACGCTCTAAGTGGACAACCTAGCTTAGCTTAGCCGCTATGTTTATCAATCCTCAGTTAACATCAGCGTGACCGATCTGTATTAGTGAAGTTAAGGACCACATCATCGTCAAGAACGCTGTCCTTTTCTTGAGACCTATGCTTACTAAATCAGCATGAAATGTAATACTGTTTGCGGTGTGCAATTTGGCAGTGGACGGGTGAAGTGGGGGGAAACAAGAGGAAGGGGGGAAAAAACCAACCCGTTTTTAAACGTTTGTGAGTGTGTTTTTCTTTCTGCTGGCCTTTGAAATATCCCAGCTAATCTGCTTACTCCTTTAATTGTGAGAGGAGGGGCTGGGCCTCCCCCCAGACAGAATAAGGCTACTGATCCAGAAGTAAAACGATGACCACCACAGTTCCTTCCTTTTGGTTCTGCAGCCCCCCAACCCCCCACACCCACCCCTGCAAATCCACCACCGACTCCCTTTCCTAGAGCCAACCCTCACCACCACCACTACTACTACCACCACCACCTCCTCCTCCACCCAACTCTCCCCTCGGAGGGGATGGAAAACTCCTTGTTCTGACAATAGACATTTTTTGCCATATGTTGGCTTGACATCTTCATCAGGTTCACAGCAGGTTACCTTAGTTAACTTTCACTCCACTGGCTGATGGGATTTTCTCCTCCTCCCCCCCATTCCTCCAATCGGCCCCAGCTCAAAGTCTAGACGGCCTCCGAGGCAGGGCTCCTTGCAGCCCCTGTGCCCACAATGCCCGCATTGTGGACGCTAAGTAGCGCTAGCTTCCTCCCGTTAACCGCGAACGGGCCGACGCTAAGACAATGCTTTTGTCCCAGGGCATATGAGGGGGGGGGGGCTAATCCCAACCACTACATACTGTGAAATAAATCTCTTAGAGATGAGAGGGAGAGCGAGCGAGAGACACTGAGTGAATGGAATCATTGCCAGGGAGGTTAGAGTGCAGCAGTTTAACCCCTGGCCAAGAAAGAGGGGAGTAGAGGAGGCAAAGGGAGCGAGAGAAAGGAGGAACAAGGAGAGGCAGGCGCTACATGCCTTCATCTCCAGAGCGATGGATGGAGGAAAGGGGCTGCCGGTGGCTTTCACAGCCTCTCTTCTCACCAGAAGAGCTGCTGTTCACCATATGGGATTTGGCCTTTCTTAACAAACAGGCCCCCTATTCACAACACACATTCAGTAGTTCATGGAAGAAGGTGAAAAAAGTGCACTTTCTATGCCTTGAGAACGCTTGCATGGTTGGAATTCATCTGGCCATGAGGGCTCCAAGTCTGTGTTTGATTCACATAGTATAGAGAATTATAGGCCAGGGGCCTTCATCTAAATGTGTATTCACAGTGGATTTGGGTCTTTTTTGTCTTTTGCCTGAAATTTCCCAGAGTTTTTAAAGACATAGTGATGCCTCAGAGCCTCTCCAGTTGAGCCCCTGAGATGAACTCACACAGACTCACTGCACACATCTCCACAGTCCTCCACAGCATCGTGGGTGTATATGTCTGCATATGGCACATATGCTTTTTTCTTGTTGTTTGTCACTTGTTCTATTTTCATACGGCCCCGTGTCATTCAACAGTAGGAGAAGCAGCTGTTTTTTACCTTCGCGATATAGCGGCCAAACCTTGACTAACTCACTGCGTGCAGCAGTAGATTACTGACACACTGGTGTCATAAGAACCAGCTCTTTACCAGGCCGGCAGCGGCAGCATTGGATGCGCCATCCTCTGCCAGCCACATCAGGGAGTCATAGCAAGTAAAAGAAGCATCTATTCATGAACAAAAGTTAACCACATGAACCCTAGTGTCCCTGTTCTGGACATGGTATAGGCGAACATCCTGAAATTAGACAAATATTTGGCAAAAATGGCAGATCTACAAAACTCTACAAAGCTTGTAGAACTGCTATCTTTTAGTCTGAATAGAGGGAGCCGAGTGCAGACCCCTGGGGGACCTCGCTCAACAAAGTATACAGTATAGGGTTGAAGTGGTTAAGAGGTGATGAATAACGTTCGATGCATCAGCCCAAGAATAGTGTGGCCTAACATCTCTCTCATTTCCTGTTTATAGTCCAGAGACAACATTTCTGATCATTTGATGATGATCTCTCAGTAAGAAAATGGGCAGGAAGTGTCAGTACCGCCCTTCCTCCCTCGCATACTTTACCTGCCCTCCTTTCCACCATCTTCTCCCTCCCCTCCCATCATCGCCCATCTGCTCCCAGAACCCCTCACCTATTAGCCCTCCCCTCTCCTAGCTCTCCTCCGTATAGCCTCTCCCCTACCAACCCCCCCTCATCCTCACCTTCCTCCTGTCTCCCTCAACCCCTCACCTATTAACCCCTCCCCTCTCTCTGTGACTCCCCTTTCTGCCTCCAAATCCACCCGGCCACCCCTCTCACCCTCACATGTATGAACCCCCCCCCCCACCCCCCCCACACACACACACACACTCCACCAAGCCATCAACACACACACACCCCTGTTCTCCTGCACCTCTCCCCTCCCTTCCTCTCAGCCCCTATCAAAGCTCACCGTATCGACTTTTAAAGACGGGCATCTCGGGAGCGACCCAAACATTGATTTGTGACTGTCAGCTCCCTTCTTTCCCCTCAGCGTGCGTGCATGTGCGTGTGTGTGTGTGCGTGCGTGTGCGTGTGTGTGTGTGTGTGTGTGTGTGTGTGTGTGTGTGTGTGTGTGTGTGTGTGTGTCTGTGTGTGTGTGTGTGTGTGTGTGTGTGTGTGTGTGTGTGTGTGTGTGTGTGTGTGTGTGTGTGTGTCACTGCTCGGGGGTCTGCCTCCGCCCGTGGCGTCTGCAGGAGGTTAGCCATGCTTGAAGTCCACAGGGATCAATGGACACGCTGTACGTAGACCGCTATCGCTCTGTGTAAACACACATGCGCATTTGCACAGTTACAATTGTGACACACACACACACACACACACACACACACACACACACACACACACACACACACACACACACACACACACACACACACACACACACACACACACACACACACACACACACACACACACACACACACACACACACACACACACACACACACACACACACACACCAAACAGTGCTGATGTGGCACACACAACCTCAGTCACTGCAGCTTGCCCAGCACACAGTTTGCTCACCACCACTCTGCCACAATCCTGGGGTGTGAAGAGAGGAATCTGAACTCACTGATAGGTGATTTCAATTCAATTCACACCCGCCGGATCTGTCTGCGCTAAGCCGGGGTGAAATGTACCAGAGGTCGTTTTCCCCTCTCGTCACTCAGGGCCGTCAGCGGTGTCACATCATGCACACTGTTATTACACAGTTTGCAACAGCTCTTTATAGATTCTGTCAGCTTCGGGAGATACAATAAACACGTTTTTGAATCGCCTGTACCGTTCGTGTCAGTGACGGGGAGGCAATCTGATAGAAGCTGTATGACAGGCAGGCTTAACCCCACGTCCAAAACATTTATTTATATACATTTATTTATTATAACCACTTTAAACCTGACGCCCCTATTTTGGGTTTATTTTCAACGTTTTTCTATGAAAATTCATTTAATTTTCATTATATTAAAGTAGCAGGTTTCTGAATTCCTGGAAAAAAAATGTGTGTAGATGCAAGGATTACAGATGACGAGCGTGTGTGGTTGTCAGTGTTGCTGTTCTCATGTTAAGACTACACAATAAGTCGAAAAAAAATCTGAGTCTGCAATATATTTGAGTCCAATTTCCAAATCACAAAAATCAGCATTTTTTTTCCATCATCAAAGGGAAGTTGTTTCAAACAGAATCCTGAACCATATTCTGAAGAGTGTGATTACTGCTGCTAGGAGTAATGACCGCCTGAGCCTGGCCCGCCCACGTTTTTCTCTTAAAATATACTTTTTTCAATTGTTTGAACAAGTAAAAATTGATTGAAACTAGAAAAGTATGCTCCTTGGAGCGCAGTTCTTTGCCAGGCCGGGCTGCTTACCCAGGGCTGTGTCAGGGCTGGGGTGCAGCCATCAGTACGCAATGGGAAATAGAGTTTATATGACAGAAGGTGCAACTGTTTGTGGTTGTGGCATCCCCTATGGGCAGAAGTGAAAGCGCTTTTGGAGGTGCACTCACTGTATAGAGGCCCCGCCACATGCGATTCCAGTTTGAGGATGATAGGGTGTTGCGTTCATGACATATGGCATTGTTTGTAAGAAATAGGCCCTGTCCACAAATTTGTGAATAGGCAAACGGTATGAAGTATCTATGGATGAATGGAATCTGAAAAATCTGTCAGATACATCTTGATGACATGACTCCAGGCCTAATGTGTACTGATTTGCATGAGGGTTGGACATAATCTGTAGGAATAATAGCAAAAATTGTGTTTTGAAGAAAACCCCAAATGGTGGAAAATCTTGTAAGGCAGAATATGTGGACAGACAACTCTGTTGCACCCAACAGCACCAAGCAGCATCTCTTTGTTTTTGGTCCCAATGAACATTTATTTAACACTAATGTATTATTCACAATGTGCACTGTGCATATATACTATACAAGCAGAATGTTTGTATGCGTGCAACTATGTATATCTTATTTGTGTATCGCTGTGCATCCGTGTGCTATATATTAGCCATTATGTGCATTTGTGCAAAATGTGCATCGTACATATAGTGTAGACAAGCTGCTATGCTCAAATTATCAAACAACGGGATGCGTATCGGTGATGTCTGCATTATATTGTATCCATAAGCCTAAATTGCAATATTTTGTTTGGTGGTGGTTGTTGTTGTTTTTTTTGTTATCATTGCCCCCATTCTGGGCATGTCATAAAAGGTTTGGCATAAGTTGCAGATCTACAAGCTCACAACTCATTGCAATGCAACACATTTTGAGCTTGTAGATCAGCTACTTTCGTGAAGAGATTTGGTGTAGAGGGGAAAAATTGCACGAATCAAGGACATTTTTTAGATTTATTTTTGGGCTTTTATGCCTTTATTTATAGGACAGTAAACTGACAGGAAATGGGGAGAGAGATGGGGAGTGAGGTCGTCGGGATCAGGACTCAAACTCGCGACACACTGGCCTAGGGTCTAGGCTCTAGGGTGCATGGACTGCCACGCCGTGGCCCAGGCCAAGGAAGTACTTTTTCATGCGTTTTTAGTTCATTTTACACAAGGGTTAGGGTTCATTTAGAAGAATCCACTCAATACAACAAACAGTAGTTTTATAATTTGTCCTTTAACTAGTTACTGCAGTGAAAGGTGTCCGATAACACAGATCCTTGAATGGGCTTTTTCTCAGCTTCCTGATTGAGGTTCAACAACATTCAAATAAGTATATCTTCAACCATCTGCACTTTCATAATCCGTAGAAATGAAAAATGACCATCAGACCATACATATTTTCTGTTTGCTGTGTCAAATCACTGGCTTACAAATCTAGCTGCACACTGGAGATAATTTTGTATCCCACACATTCAGATCATGCATTCAGCATTAGCAGCTATAGCTTCTCACGCTCAAAATACATGGAAAAACCCTTAATCCAAATTTAACCACATGAACCTGACCTATAGCATCCCTATTCCAGGAAGAACATTCGGCAAAAATAGCAGATCTACACGCTCGCAACACACCGCAACGCGACCCGTTGTTGTGAGCTTGTAGATTGGCCAATTTCAGCAAAGAGATTTGTTGTAGAGGGAACAAATGAGGGGACCAGTATAGTCCCCTGCCTGGGGGACACACCGTCAACAAAGTATATATGCTGGCATATCACATCTCAAACAGTCTGTGAAATATATCATCGTTGATTGAAGTGCTACACCTCTAGTGTGTGTGTCAGAGCTATAGGGGTCATGAGCATACGTTGACGTGTGTGTGTGAGTAGGGGGGGGGTGCAGATTAACCACTGCACACGGTCTGTCACGGTGACATTCGTGTCCCCTGGGCAGGGCCCAGGGGACTCTGGCGGGTCCCCTTCGCCTCCCTAACCTTCAACTTTCAGCCTTAACTCCTTCAGGCCCTCGAACAACCCGGGACCCCCAGCCCCCCTCACCCTGGTCGGGCCCCCGGGCTTCCTATAGCCTCCAACCACCACGTCCACAATACAGCAGCAGGAGGCAAGCAGCCACAAGAGGGGTAGGGAGAAACGTGGAGGGCTGCAGGGGAGGGTGGGATGAAGTTGAACGAGAGAAATAAGCAACGGGGGGAAGAGAATAGCAAGAGATATACTGAGAGCGAGAGAGAGAGAGAGAGAGAGAGAGAGAGAAAAAAGAAGGATACAAAGGTTGAGTAGTGTGAGGAGTGAGAGAGAGAGGCGGCAATGGAAGGGGAAGTGAGTGAGAGAAATAAGCTTAGAGATTGTGTAGGAACGAGCGAGCAAGACGGAGCATTGGGGAGATGTATGCGAGCTGGAGAGAAATAGAAAGAGAGAGAGTAAAAAAAGAGCTGTGAAAGAAGCGGGCTGTGTGGAGAAGCGAGCGGAGAAAAAGATTGGCAGGTGAAGAAAAAAAGTGAGAGAAAAAAAAGGTTGGAGGTAGAACGGGGATGGAGAGAACGGGATGGGGAAGCGGAAAAGAGAGAGAGAGAGAGTGGAGTAAGACGGGAAGACGGCGTTTCTGAATTTCTCATACATCCTGAGGTGTGTGAGATGCTGAGGTGGTTGGTGCGTTATACCTCCTCCCCTATCCTCTCTCCTTCCTCTCACCCTCTCTCTCTTTCTCTCTCTCTCTCTCTCTCTCTCTCTCTCTCTTTCTGCAGCTCTTGCAGAGTCTACTGTATACTAGTAGAGCAAGGGTTCCCAAAATGGGGGTCGGGACCCTCAGGGGGGGTCCCCAGATGATTTTGGGGGGTCCACAGATCATTGGCTTAATGTGCAACATTGTTTTCTCACTCAACAGTAAACAAACCAACATACAGTATGAGTGTATACAGGGTTTCTACACATTTATAAAGTGACAATTTAAGGTCTTTTAAGACCTTTTTAATACCAACTTGGCCAAATTGTCAAATATTACGTAAGAAAGAGGCAAACATTGTGAAAATAGCAGACCTACAAGCTTTCTACAGTGAGCTTGATCTGCTTATTTACTACATTAATGCCTACAATTAAAATGCACAAGTGCTTGTCAAGGTGGGGGGTCCCCAGTTCAAATATGATTATTTTTGGGGGGTCGCGGCCTGAAAGGTTTGGGAACCCTTGTAGTAGAGCACAGACAGGCTCAGTGTTTATGTGGTCACACGTGGCCACATTCCATTCTTACACGTTTACTTATAACGTGGCCCTATAACCTCTAGTATTACATACTGGCCCTAATAGACTGTTCCTTCATCTCACCTCCCTTCTCTTCTCACATTATCTCTATTTTTTCCCTGTTTGTTTTTTGTTTGTTTGTTTCTCTCTTTCTTTCTCTCTGTTCCTATATTTGCTTTATTTATTTTCTCTCTTTCCTCCTTCTTTACCTTCCTGTCTCTGTCTCTGTCTCTGTCTCTGTCTCTGTCTCTGTCTCTGTCTCTGTCTGTCTCTCTCTCTCTCTCTCTCTCTCTCTCTCTCTCTCTCTCTCTCTCTGAGGCAGCAGTTCCCATCCTCTCACCCAGAAAATCGGCATAAAATTGCCCTAACTCTAGCAGATCATAATGGGGGTGTAAGGGGTGTGTGGGGGGGCCTTGAGGTTGGACTGGTCTATGGGACACGGAGCTGAGGGCTCTGTTTCTCTTTTTTTATGCGCCTGCTCTTTTCAAGACGAGGTCCATGAAATCACCCAACAGGATTATGTAAGGCGTCTTTGATTTTGTCTGCTGCCGTGTCCTGTCATCTGTCACCCCCCCCCCCCCCCCCCCCACACCCCCACCCACTCACATCTCTCCCTGGCATCCCCGAGACCAGGCGGTATGAAATGATCGTGTTGTTTTGTTATTGTTTTATCACACTGATCCCTGCCAGAGTTAAAAAGTTATACTACAGTTTCCGTTGTAGTATAGTTGGTGGTCTGAGAAGCAGTGGGTGCTGCTTGTGAAGGCTATACTGTTAGAGGCTATAGGTTATGGGCGCATGTTTAGGTCAGGCTCGAAATTCTTGTTAAAAAGGCTTACATGTTATTTTGAACTACCCTGACACTTGAATAGTTTTGAAAAGATGACCTTTTTTTTGTCTTTGAAATAAATGGTAAAATGATAAAAACCTATTAAAAATTACTATTTTGCTCTGATCTGAGATGCATCATGTTAATGTATGGCTAGATACCCCCCGGCACCTATAGGCTCCCAGCAGCAGTCCTGTTATTCAGTCAACTGTGTTTAGATGGATAGGGAGTTCTGGTGGTGGTGGTGGGGGGGTATGGCTGATGTCCATGACAGTGAACTTGGCATGTGAGAGCTCATCTCTCCAGCTCAACGCCGTTCCCACTGAGGTCACAGTGCGACCTTGGAGCCGCGGAAACCCTGTTTACCAGAGGCCCCTACATTCAGAGGGCTATGGCTCGGTGACCGCTGCCTTTCAGCTGCGCAACCATACATCCCCAATGCAAACAAGCTGGAGTTTACTTCAGGGAGTTCCTGTTGGTAACATGTGAATCAACAATACATACTCAACTGTGACCTTCTCTCCTCTCTTCTTGTGGGTGATAATCTGGCTCGGAGGAGAGGATTCATAATGATACATTTAAGGCTATTGTAAACTGAACGGAAATTGTCCAGTTAACTTAGAATTTGTCCAATTTGGTGCTTCATATACTTGCCTCATAAGCAAGTATATGATTAAAGTATGTATATTTATATATACTGTAAAATCTTGAGTGTAAACTTTACTCGGAGAGTGTCCAAATGTAACCAAGTGGGCATATAAGGGTCTATTTGGTTACATTTTACAGATAAAATGAATAAATAAAAATAAATGAACAGCATCACTTAAGGCCACGCTGAAAACCAACCAAAACTTCAGTTAGGCTTTTTGACAGACCGATGAAGGATATGTTAATTGAGCAGCAGCACACTTTATTACAAGGAATGAATATTTCCATAATATTCCGTAGTCCACTCCTTAGCGCTTTCGAAAAAATAAATAAATCACAACCACAGGCCACCAAAAAGCCCTTTTTACCACTATAAACATTTGAGCCTCGCTCACAGCTAGGCTAGTAGCGACGCAGGGATAAACGGTTGTATTGATTTCAGTACGCGTGGTTATGATTTCCTGAGAAACGCACGCTGTGTTGTATAATATAGCCTATCATATCTACATGGAGAATACACATTAGCATATTTAGAGCTCCTAGCCTCTCTCTCTTTTCACAGTGTGTATGCTACTGTAGCTACTGTGTGTACGTGTGTGTGTGTGTGCTTGCGTGCGTTTGTGTGTGTGTGCGTGCGTGCGTGTGGTGACTCTCAGCAGCCGCCCATGCCCCCACCCTGCTCATTAATATGTATGTGTTCTGAGGCAGCTAGCGAAGACGGTGTGTTTCTCACCCGCTGATTAATGCTGTCTGTCAATTACCTCTAGATCCAGCCGTGCTGTGGAGCTTCCCTCAGGACCACACAGACCAGGTTGGGACACACTCCTCTTTTTCATTCTTCTCTCTCTCTCTCTCTCTCTGTCTTTCTTTCTCACCCTCTCTTCGTTTCTCTCTGTCTCTGTCTGTCTTTGCCTTTCTGCCCTCCATGTTTCCGTCCCCGCCTCTGTACAGTATACGTCTCGCTCAGTCCTGCTCTCTGGTTCTCTCTCTCCCACTCCCCCATCACCCCCCGTTAAAGACAACCTCCACCTCTCCTCTCCTGCTCCCATCCTAACTTCCACACCACACCACCACTCCCCTCTCCATCCTCCTCAGTGTACGTCCTCCACCTCTCTCTCTCTCTCTCTCTCTCTCTCTCTCTCTCTCTCTCTCTCTGAGCGTGTGTTACTGATAATGAAAAGCAGTGAGCGGGTCTTCAATAACTGACGAATCAGTAATTATCATGCAACTGTGAGAGGAATACTCCCCCCCCACCCCCCCCCCCCCCCACCACCCCAACCCCGCTCTCGTTCTCCTCCCGTCCCATTATCTCTCCTTTTTTACCCTCCATCCGTCCCTTTTGTATCACGTTTCCCATCTCTATTGGGTCCGTTTTCCAACCAAACGGTAACAGGTAGCATTTGTGGAATCAGATTTCGCTGTTCAGAACTGTATGTTCTGAATACCAAATGCCCTTGGAGGTAAGTACTGCAATGTTGTGTGTATATCTTAATATACAACTACCATTCACTTCAAGTTTGGGGAAGTGTGAGCCAACCACGAGTTCAGTTACTTTTCTTCTAGGGACAGAGCTTACACACACACACAAATACACACAAAAAAAACACACACAAACTCAGCCACACAAAGAGGACTAAATTAAAATGTGTCCCTGGTTCATTTTGAATGTTTCTCTGAATTTGAAAGTGAAATCACATCGTCTGATATTCCAAGTTCATCACCACAATTTCACAGACTATGCTGATTTGTGACGATATCCACGTGCATGTCCATAAATACTGTAGGCAAGTATTAATCATTCTCTCGTCTCGTTGCTTCACGCGAGATTCTGTCTCGCTGTGGCCTTTCTGACTGTGCATGAGCATGGGAGACTTTTAGCAGCAGAAAGAAGAAGAGATACTGTATAGAACACATTGTAGTGTTTTCTCTATACTTTGAAAAGGTGGCTGCCACACAGAACAGGTTATGGAGTGGAGCAGGTCCCTGGCTGCAAACTGCAGCGGTCCATCACAGGAAGACATGGACAGACGAGTAAACTAGGGAGAGTTTGAGAGAGAGAGAGAAACATATATGCGTAGGCTCGCCATCGCTGGGCACAGCAGTCGAGCCGATGAGTTTAAACAGCTCTCTGGCCTCTGATCCACTTTGAGGAATCACCGGGTTAGTCAGAAGATGCTTCAGGCGATGTCTGCCTGCCCCGCAAGAACCACAGTGTTCTATCACACAGAGAGAGAGGGAGAGGGGAGAGAGTTACACAGATAGAGACATGCACAAGCCACACACACACTGAGAGTGAATAGAAAAGAAACCAAAGTGGAAAAAACTGAGCAAATTGATATCGGATGGATTTAGTGCACTGTACATGTACGTGATGTGGGTCCGACTCCTTGCTCTCCACAGTGGCACACACACACACACACACACACACACACACACACACACACACACACACACACACACACACACACACACACACACACACACACACACACACACACACACACACACTCTATCTCTCTGTCTCTCTCTCTTTCACTCAAGTCGTCGTCCAGATCGCTTGTGTGGATAAGATGGCCCTTACGATGGCTAGTTAGCGTGCTGTGTACAGAGGGATTGGCCCTTTCCCCCGTATACATAAAGGCTGCATTCACGGGCCTCATTACCAGGATTAGGGCTTCTTCTTTTCCTTTTTTTTTTGTGTGGGGCTGGAGTCTCTCTTCTGTAGCCACGGTCTCCCCTTTTCTCTGGCTTGGACCGGCAGCATATGGTAGCAGCGGCCAGCAGTCTCCACAGAGGAGCTCAGAGCTCAGAGCAAGGCCCCCTTTTGTTTGGCCTGTTATTGTTGCACAGCGTAATGACATTTGTAGGCCGTAGGATCAGGGTGGAGGGGTTAGTCTACCCCAGGGGAGAAGGAAGGAAAGGGAGAGAGAGAGAGAGAGAGAGAGAGGAGAGTGAGGGGGGAGGAGGAGGAGGAGGGTGGTGAAGACAGGGAGACAGACAGACAGGAGTGTGGATTATGGAAATATGAATTGATTTTTTTCCTTTTTTCTGTTCTGTGGTAGAAAAGGAGCTCAAAGGAGAACAGACTGCAGGCTGGCACGCCAGGGTGGTGCTGGGGAAATGTGAAGTGAGAGAGACGTTTGCTCTTCCTCTTTCTCTCTTCTCAATATCTCTCTTTTTCCCCCCCTCTCCCTCCTGCTCCCTCACACCCCGTCAACCCCCAACCCCCTCTCCTCTTCCTCTCTGGCCCCTGAGACTCTTCGGCCACGGTCATCCGCAGCTTCCATTTGGAGAGAGAGAGAGAAAGTGAGGGATGGAAGGACTTGGAAAGAGAGAGGGAGACGGGAGAGAGAGGGAGGGAGAAGAGAGAGAGAGAGGGAGGGAGAAGAGAGAGACGACTAAAGCATATATTTGAATCACAAGAAGGAGGGTTTTTTTTTGCAAATGAAGCAGACAGATGGAAATCTGTCCGTTCCCTCTCAGATCTCGTCCCAACGTTGTGGGGGAAAAACAGCACACACATACACACACACACACGCGCAAAATGCTTGTGCCAGTCTCGTCCTAGTAAGGCAAAATGAAGCATACAGCAGGTTTCTTCCTCTGTAGAGGACAGAGAATATTATAATAAACATTCAGGAAGTTCCACAGATGGAGAACTGTTTGGAACATTGTGGAAACTGTAGGTAACTCTTCATTCTACAAAACACCATCTCTTTCATTTGCTTTTTTCCCCGTAGGCCCACCAGAAAGCGAGCTGTGCTCATTATGTTATTGACAAAGATATGCACAGTATGGGAGGGTTTGACCTGGGTTATACATGACCACACACCCACAAATGACACGTTTATCAACTGACTCCCAGACTCCAGCACTCCTGTGCTGTTAAGCGAAACACTGATTTGTGTCTGTCTTTTTAACCGCTTAAACCCTATATATTTCCTTGACTGGGGTCCCCCAGGGGTCTGTACTTGGGACCCTCTTTTTTCCCCTCCACACCGAATCTGTTCGCCGGAAATAGCTGATCTACAAGCTCACAGCGTGTCGCGACACGTTGTGAGCTTGTAAATCGGCTATTTTCACAGAATGTTCACCCATGTTCGCCTATTATGTCATGCCCAGAATAGGGACGCTAGGGTAAAGGCTCATATGGTTAACATATTTGCCGTGACGAGTCTAACATATATAGATATCATCATTGTTGACTCTTGAGCCACTCTAAAATGCTTGCAAATAAATAATTTGGTCATGTTAACAGCCAAGGGAGGGACAGACAGACAGACAGACAGACAGACAGACAGTCAGGAGTGTGGATTATGGAAATTTAATTGATTGTTTTTTTTTTGCTGTTCCATGTTAGAACAGATGCAGGCACCGCCTTATATCCATTTTATGTTTCATATTGTTTTATATTATTATTTGTATATACTTTATTTACCCAGGGTAGTAGCTGAGCACAAGTGCTCATTTTCAGCTACGCCCTGCAACGCCCTTTTACACATATAAACGTGATGTGTCAATAAAGTTGAAGTTGAAAAGCAACACAACCTATAGCATTACTCACAGTTAGCCGCCATCCAGAGGTAGCTGTGTACTTTCAGGCCCAATTGACCATATTCAAATGGCTGTGAATGAGATGGTCAGTGTGTGATTCTGTTGGACTGGACCAGTATCACCTGTTCCAGTCCAATCTTTGAGATACTCCCTTTCTCTCCTCCCATTTCCCATCACTGCTTTAGTTGTGTGCATCCCCCAACACACACACACACACACACACACACACACACACACACACACACACACAGACACAGAGACACAGACACAGACACAGACACAGACACACACACACACACACACACACACACACACACACACACACACACACACACACACACACACACACACACACACACACACTCTTAGGATTGTGTGTTCTACGGGTTTAGATGAGTCATGCTGGTGAATGAGGGCTCATCTTTGCCCAATTCACATCCTCTCTCTCTCTCTCTCTCTCTCTCTCTCTCTCTCTCTCTCTCTCTCTCTCTCTCTCTCTCTCTCTCTCTCTCCTCTGTTCTTTTATCAGTGTTCCTGTTACCAGAGAGCTTATCTCTCATTTCCCTTAACTGGCCTCTGTAGCAGGAAATCACAAATTACTCCTAAACAGCATTTTGCTGCCCTTCATGCTGCAGCATCGAGACACAGATAAATACTGGACATATAGATGTATCATTTGCTATCCACTGTAGGTACACTGTATGCCAGGCCTTTTGTTGATAATCTGCTGTTACCGTAAGGGCTTCTCTCAGCTTAGACATGTTTTGCCTGTGCTCTTTGCAACATGGAAAGCCAGGTGTTGCAAGCACGTACTTTTACTTAACTTACTTTGCACACTTTACAGGTGTATGCATCATGAGGACTTACATTAGCAGATTTTAAAACATGTACTGTGAAGAATTAGACATTTGTATTATTTTAGACTTAATCCACAATTGATCTCACAATAGCAATTCCACAATATTACACAAAGTTAGCCATATTTGTGTGGTAACAGGGTGTCCTGAAGTTGTTAATCACCCCCCCCCCATCCATTGTGTTTATTGATCAGTTTAGCCACTGCAAAGTGTATTAACACTACGTTATTTCAGATGAGCTTTCATCTGAATTAACCTTAAGGCTTAACGCCCCCTCACCACTGACACTGGTGGCCTGGTATATAGGGAAACATAGAGAGAGGAGACAAAGGGATGGAAACAGATCGAGAAAAAAAGGAGAGAAACAGAGAAGAACGATGTCTCTGGAGGGTGCTCCCTCATACCACGCGCCGTCAGCGAGGGCGGCCTGCCTGACGCACTGTGATTGGTGGCCCAACAGCCCGGGCCACGGGGGGGTGCGGGGGCTGCTGGAGGGAGAGGTAATGGAGGGTTCTAGAGGTTGAGGTAGGGACAGAGAGATGCTGGAGGGCCGGCGGTGGCCCCAGTCCTGAGGGAGGTGATCGCTGACCCTGTGAGGGTAAGATGGAGGGTGGGGTTGTGGAGAGGGTGAGGCAGGGAGGAGGGAGGTTTGCTGACAAGGAATGATATGTGGTTCTCGACCCAGGCCCCAGGATGGCACCCAGGGGGAACGATGCTAGGCCAGACGGAGAGAGGGAAGGAGGAAAGGAAGAGTGGAGTAAAGGAATAGAGGGGTAAAGAGGAGGACGTCTGTGAGGTTAAAGAGGGATGCAGGATGAAAGGAGGAGCTAAAGGGGGGGGGGGGGTGTAAGGTAAGCAGGAGAGGTGGATAAGAGAAGGTGTAGAGAGAGGGTGAGAGACGGAGTGGATGCGAGGTGATGATGAGATGTTGGCAGATGATGTGTAAGGGAAATTGGGGGAGAAGCGAGAACGTCAACGGAAAGTGGGAGAGGAGAGCTGGTTGAAAGCACAGTACAGGAATGATAATGATAAGTTTAGTTTGCTCCTATTTTTGTGCTTTTCACGTATTCACTTTTCTCCATTTAAGTGCTAGATTCTAGAGTCAAAATTAAAAAAATCACAATGTATTTGTTAGATCTCATATACAAGTATGGTTTTTGGTTCCTCAACATTGTAGGAACAATAACAAAAAAAGGAAGTGTACGTTTCGTAGCCTGAGGGGCCTTGAAGCCCCTGTTGAAAGCCCTTTTCATAATTTCACAAACACACAGCCTTAAATCTGAACATTTTTTCTTGTTCTTGGAACAACCCAAACCAGAAGTGGATAACGTTGTTCTGTCACATGGCTTCGACCAACCGCGAAATCTCCTTGGTATTGTGTCTCATGATATAACCTATGTTATAACCACCCTGCGGCACAGTTTGTGTACGCTATGTGGATATGGATATAAGCATGATGATGTCACAGAGGGAGCGGTACGTGTGCTGCAGGCAGAGTGCCGCAGCAGAAGGCACATGGCCATCTCTGTAAAAGCCTCAACAAGGATGGCACTGGGCGAGGCACACGGAGAGATGGCAGGGATGGGAACACATGCTGGTTTGTGTGTGTGTGTGTGTGTGTGTGTGAGTTTATAGTCCTGTGTGTGTGTGTGCGTGGGTGTGTTTGTGTTCGCACATGTGTACGACGTCTCCGTGTGTCACAGGGTCTCATCTTTCCCCTTCACTGCACCCTGACAGCGGTGTCAAACAAGGCTCTATATGATCTGTGTGCGTGTGTGTATGTATGTGTGTGTGTGTGTGTGTGTGTGTGTGTGTGTGTGTGCGTGTGTGTGGAGGGTGTTTTTATTCCTCTCTCTCTAGCCCTCCACTCCCCACATCTCAGGGGTGTTCCAGGGTTCCTGCCTAATGGACAGTCTTGCCCCGCTGAGCTGGCCTTTGGCTCGGGCACTGAGCCGGACGCCTAACTAGGGCCCTTTTGTTGCTCATGGGTCTTGATTGCGCTGACCTCTGGGCTGGCTTCCTGGGAGAAGCACAGGGAGCTGGCGAGAGAAAAGCACAGGAGAAGGAGAGGAAGCGTTTTCTGTTTTTATGCCCCGCTGCTCACATCTCTCCCAACAGCACGCCGTGGCTGGTGAGAGAAGGCCAGTCGGAGTGTGTTTCTGGTTTGTGGAGGGAATAACAGGACCATCGGTTGCTTGTGTTTCCTGCAGCTGCAGGTTGACGCCGGTGGCTTTATCTACTGATTCATTCCATTATAGTTATTTATTTATTTATTTGTCTTTTGGCTTTTATGCCTTTATCCCATTAAGACCTGAGGCCGCGTCTAAAAAAATCTAAACCAAAAAAAAAATCGGAAAAAAATATAAAAAAATAATTTTCACGATTTTTCAAAAATAGCAGATATACAAGCTCATAGCGCGGCACTCGGTGCCGCGCTATGAGCTTGTATATCTGCTATTTTTGAATAGCCAAAGAGATCTAATGTGACACAGATGCGTTCCAGGTCTTAATGGGTTAAGATAGGATAGTAGTCTGACAGGAAATGGGGAGAGAGATGGGGAGTGACATGCAGCAAAGGCTGTCGGGATCGGGACTCGCACCCGCGACCCGCCGTCAGGCTACTTTGGAGCCTATAGGTGCCCAGGCCGCTACCCCAGCGATCCGGGCCTTTTTGTTCTTGTTGAAACACTGCTGCACAGTCGCTCCTGTGGAAGAATCTGGGAAAATGCACTATGTGCAGTGCATTGCTTGCACGCCTTAGATTTGCTGCTGAAAGGCAAAACCTCAAGCTGTGACTATAGCTGGACAACAGCATGTCATCCCATCTTGAAAGCAGAGAGGTGCAGAGTCATATTTGACAATCATTTGAAGTACCGGCCCTGGCACTTGAGGATTTCCCTCAGATGTTACCCGCATCGTTTGAGCGCAAAGCCTTGACAACGAAGGTGGGCTGTTTGGCACGTTGTCTGGTTGCTAATATAATGCTGAAAGATAATATTTTAGCATTGTAAAATCGGATTGTCCGTTTTCACGAAAATCTGTCTTGCATCACATGCTCCAACAATCATCAACATAAAAGAAACCAACCATCTGACATCTTATATAAAATATCCACATGCACACGCATAATATGTATAGTTGCTGTGGGGCAGAAACCTTGTATCTTCATATTTCAACGTGTGTTTTTTTCATAAATGAATACCACACTTCGTTGTACAAGAGTGTCGCACAAAAGTAGCAAAAACAACCGAGCTTGTAGATTGATTCTCGAGATTCTCCTCAACAACAGACGTGTAGACACACACACACACACACACACACACACACACACACACACACACACACACACACACACACACACACACACACACAAGTTCGCACATTTATAGTAGGATTTTAAAAAATGTTTTAAAGTGAAAGCGGTTAAGTCTGTGTGTTTTATAAATATAGAACCAATGAAAATGATTAACACAAGCGTTTGTATAAATAATAACTTATTGGATCCATTGTAACACAGGTTATTTTCCTCATTTCCTGAAAAGTAACGGTTTTAGTCATAGAAGATTTCCGCCCGATGACAATGATATATACACCTATGCATATCCATTGTAGTGTGTGTGTGTGTGTGTGTGTGTGTGTGTGTGTGTGTGTGGGGCATAGTCCATCTGATAGTACAGATTATGTACGGTACGTGGGAGGGTGTAGGTATATGATCACAGACTGTGTGTTGGGGGGGCTGTACGTGTATGTGCATGAGGAGGAATGTTGGTGCGGACCAAGTGAATTGTGACTCATCACCTGAAGGAGAAGTTCTCTCACAGCCAGGTGAGCATGTCTCCAGGGAGGGAACAGAGAGTTCAGAATGGAGAACAGGGAGATGGTTGGTTGCGTGGCGGAACTTCACTCCTCTGTTTCTGTTTCACT
>NC_139946.1:34163143-34183143 GCF_963454915.1 Gymnoscopelus microlampas
TCTCTCTCTCTCTCTCTCTCTCTCTCCCGTCTCGGTCCAGGGCGAGAGAGGAGCTGAGGAAGCGATCGAGAATGTGAAAATGTAACGCCCCCGTGTCAATTTGAAAGAACACCTCCTCGCCACCCACCCCCATCCTCCCCCCTCCACCTTCCACTCCCACCATCGCCAACCTCCCTCCCTCCCTCCCTCCCTCCCTCAAGCAGCTCTGTGCTTTGGTCCGGCTCTGAAGGCCGTTCTTATTACCGGCATAGAGCACGGGTCAGGATGGCAAGCCGGCAGCATACTATTAACCCTTTAAGACCTGAAGAAGCATCTGTGTCACATTTTCATTTGAGCTAAAAAGCATCATTTTACACTTTGGCTATTCAAAAATAGCAGATATACAAGCTCATAGCGCGGCACCGAGTGCCGCGCTACGAGCTTGTATATCTGCTATTTTTGAAAAACCGTGAAAATGTGTGGAAATCTTTGAATATAAATTGTTTTAAAGCGAAAAAAAATTACTTGAATCTTTGCTTCCGGAAGTTCCGGGGATCCCTGGAACATATGTTTTTAGATGGGGGTCCGTGGCCAAATACATGTCATTTTGGGCGTCCTTGACATTAAAAAAAGAACCATTGATATAATGGCGACGTACGTTTTTTCAAAAAACTGTTGAATCCCCCAGAAGCAAAGATATGAGTTACAAATGTTCGCTTTTGTAACTCAAATCTCAAGATTTGCTAAAAAATAACTATTTTTCAAAAAGAGCTTGTATATCTGCTATTTTTGAATAGCCCAAGTGTAAAATAAGTTTTTTTTAGCTCAAATCAAAAAATGACACAGACGTGTCCCAGGTCTTAAAGGGTTAAAGCCTAATGAAAGGAATCTCTGCAGGGTCTGAGGGCTGCGGCGGCCAGAGAAGACTCTGCCTCAGCCCATTGTTCTTTCCCCCCGTCTCTCTCTCTCTCTCTCTCTCTCTCTCTCTCTCTCTCTCTCTCTCTCTCTCTCTCCTCCATGTACACTGTTCTGCAGATTTTCCCTTCCAGTTCTAAATTGTGCTTCTCCGCTGTCTCTCCATCTCTCAGTCTCGCTCTCTAAGCGGTCTTATCTGTCTTGTCTCGCATTTTTCTCTCATTTATGACTTCTGTCTGTCCCTTTTCCTCCCGTTGTCTCTGCCTTTCTGTGCACTTTTGTATGACTTATCTGTTTGTGTGTGTGCGCGTGTGTGTGTGTGCGTGCGCGCGTCTCCGTCTCCATTATCCAATGTATTTGTAGGCTTATCCATAGGCCTTTAGCCTCGCTAGCAATTTGTCCCGCCACCCCCTGGGAAATTCCAGTTCAATACAGTTCTAGGGATACATACATAGCTAGCTAAAGTTGAATATGCGAATGCGTAGGTAGATCTGCTGCAGATCTCTCTGCTGTTTATGCTGGAAGCCTATGAGTCCTTGTCACTGGCTGAGACGTGATGCTGGCTTCTGAACAGTGATGGAAGCAGGGTAGGAGGTAGCTACACTGAATCGCTAGCATAAATCCTCCTTTTGTAATCCTAAACACTGATGGTTAAAGGACATAATTCATAAATAATTGAATGTTGCTGTGTTACAAGTAATTGGCCAGTCGCCCGATACTGATCACCTGTGTGAGCTGCTGTAGCTAATGAGGACTCACTGAGTAACACTTCAGAATCTGAAGCGAAAGCACAGTTAAAGTAGATTTCTTTGCAGATAGCTTGCTATTGTAGTTGTCACTTAGACAATGTGTCCAGGGAGCATATGTTGCTTAATAGTATACTAAGAAAAAAACTATAGTTTGCACGGATGCAAACAACTCGCTTTTCGTGAATGTTGCTTTCTAACGTCAATTTGGGTGACTTGTGTGAATTCACCAGATCCGAGGAATTAATTGTCTGTCTTTATGTACAGTGTGTGTGTGTGTGTGTGTGTGTGTGTGTGTGTGTGTGTGTGTGTGTGTGTGTGTGTGTGTGTGTGTGTGTGTGTGTGTGTGTGTGTGTGTGTGTGTGTGTGTGTGTGTGTGTGTGTGTGTGTGTGTGTGTGTGTGTGTGGTGGTGGTGGTGGTGGTGGTGGTGGTGGTGGTGGTGGTGGTGGTGGTGGTGGTGGTGGTGGTGGTGTGGGAGGTAGGGGGGTTATGGTGATAGACAGGAGGGATTTCAGAAAAAAGGCCTTCTATAAGGAGGTTAGAGGCATTTGGGGGTAAAAGTTGGGAACCAGGCCATTTTACATAATTCAAGGGTGCTGAATCAGAAAAACACGGTTCCCAAGCAAAATTCTTAGTGCTTAACCTCCTAATTTGCATATCAAAATGGCTGCCGATTTTGAAGTATTTCTTAAATAACTCTATAACAAAGCAATCAAATCTGACAAATAAAGTGTATATATTTATATTCTGAGGGTCAGACAATGTGTGGAAGGTATTTATAATGTAATATATGTAAATAAATGTAAATAATGTAAATAAATATGCAAATTAGAGGCCACTATTACAGAAAACGGTTTCGTACTTAAAGTGATTCATCCGCATCCCCCTTATTTTATTTTATTTCTACTTATCTGTATTTTTACCATCCTTAAGACATCTAAAATACATATTTAGATCATGGAAAAATCCTGGTACATTTGGCCCCTGATGACCAAAAAATAAATTGCCCCCATGTATAACTCACCCCCAGAATGAGTTAGAGCCACAGAACTGGTACTGATAACTGAACACAAACTACTTTCAACACAACTATATAGAGTGGGATGGGGATGGCTATAGTTACACTTAGACGGCCAACAGGGACTAGCTGAAATGTATTAAGCCCCGCCCCTCTGTGTTCCTATTGGCTGGGCTTTAAACAGCCATAACTCCAATTCCCAGCATCGAAAACCTATGAAACTTCCTAGATGCGCTTAGACGGCCAACAGGGAAAGGCTGAAATTGTTTAAGCTATGTAGCCTAACTTTTCAGTTGATTGCCATACAGGCTTGTGTCCCCCCCCCCCACCCCCGATGGGCCCTGCCTAGTACAGCCTAGTCCAGCCTATTACTGCCTAGTCCTAGGACTAGGCTAGACCTGGGTGTACTAGGCTTTACTGTACTAGACTCTGCTGGGCTCTAATAGTCTGTTTTCAGCTCTAGCAGGCTTTGCTAGGCTGTACTTGGCTTTATTAGGCTATAGAAGGCAGTACTTTACTTTGGCCTACAAATGTTCATGCAAAACTATTGGTGGTGCACACACAAACTATTGCCCGTGTACACAGTGGTTAATCCCAATGGTCTGAGTATCTACAGGGCTGACAAGGGACTAGCACAGCCTAGTTCAACCTAATAGAGCCTAGTACAACCTAGTCTTAACTAGTCCAGTCTGTTCCATGCTAGTATAGCCTATATCGCCGTCCCCTAGTCTGTTCCATCAAAAGGCTGGACTAGGCTAGACCTGGGTGTACTAGGCTTTGATGTTGTAGTCTCTACTGGTCTCTAATAGACTGTTTTAAATTCCAGTAGGCTGTGCTGGTCTGTACAATGCTATATTAGGCTGTACAAGGCAGATCTGTACTATGGTCTACAAAGGTTCATGCAAAACTATTGATCGTGCACACACAAGCTATTGCCCGTGTTCACAGTGGTTAGTCCCAATGGTCTGAGTATCTACAGGGCTGACAAGAGCCTAGCACAGCCTAATAGAGCCTAGTATAGTCTAGTACATCCTAGTACAGCCTAATCTATCCTAGTCCAGCCTTATCAGTCCTAGCATAGCCTTGTACCCCCTCCCCTATTCTGTTCTCCCAAAAGGCTGGACTAGTCATGGGTGTACTAGGTTGTACTATACTAGACTCTACTGGTCTATAATAGGCTGTTTTAAGCTCTAGTAGGCTGTGCTAGGCTGTACTAGGCTCTATTAGGCTGTGCAAGGCAGATCTGTACTATGGTCTACAAAGGTTCATGCAAAACTATTGCTCGTGCACACACAAGCTATTGCCCGTGTACACAGTGGTTAGTCCCTATGGGTTGAGGATCTACAGGGCTGACAAGAGCCTAGCACAGCCTAATAGAGCCTAGTATAGTCTAGTACATCCTAGTACAGCCTAATCTATCCTAGTCCAGCCTTATCAGTCCTAGCATAGCCTTGTACCCCCTCCCCTATTCTGTTCTCCCAAAAGGCTGGACTAGTCATGGGTGTACTAGGTTGTACTATACTAGACTCTACTGGGCTCTAATGGTCTGCTTTCAGCTCTAGCAGCCGTTGCTAGGCTTTACTGGGCTCTATTAGGCTATAGAAGGCAGTACTTTACTTTGGCCTACAAATGTTCATGCAAAACTATTTCTTGTGCACACACAAGCTATTGCCCGTGTACACAGTGGTTAGTCCCTATGGGTTGAGGATCTACAGGGCGGACAAGAGCCTAGTACAGCCTAATAGAGCCTATTAGAGTCTAGTACAGCCTATTACAACCTAGTCTAGCCTAGTCCGGCCTGTTCCATGCTAGTATAGCCTATACCACCCTCCCCTAGTCTGTTCTCCCAAAAGGCTGGACTAGTCTTGGATGTACTAGGCTGTACAGTACTAGACTCTACTGGTCTCTAATAGGCTTTTTAGCGGCTCTAGCCGCTCTATACCTGACTTTGTCCGTGTGCGTCAACGTTCTGATTGGTCAGGTGCGTCAACAAAGTGATTGGTCAAGCTTCACGCGACACATGGCTATAAACACATTATAAACACATATCAATGACAAAATGTATCAAAGGCGCCGCTACCTTCACACAGGGTGTGATTTTTTAATCTCTAGTAGGCTTTGCTAGGCTGTACTAGGCTATATTAGGCTGTACAAGGCAGATCTGTACTATGGTCTACAAAGGTTCATGCAAAACTATTGCTCGTGCACACACAAGCTATGGCCTGTGTACACAGTGGTTAGTCCCTATGGTCTGAGTATCTACAGGGCTGACAAGGGACTAGTAAAGCCTAATAGAGAGTATTAGAGTCTAGTACAACCTAGTACAACCTACTCTAGCCTAGTCCAACCTGTTCCATGCTAGTATAGCCTATAGAAATGATTTCATGTGCATGCCATAAGCAATGCACAACACGTCGTTGCAAATGCCGGAAATCTGGGTTACGATGCACAGCCATGTGTGCATGTCAGCAACGGAGTGATGATCAACCTCCTTGTATGAATGTGGTCTAGTGTCTAGACTTTCGTTCAACAATGGCCAATACAGTATCTTTAGAGTACTAAACCGTTATCTGTTATGGGGGCCGCTATTTTGCATATTTCGGAGTAGGCTGATTATTATATTATATTATCATATTATATTACTTACAAATTCTTTACTCACATTGTAGAAAATGTATATAGACACTTCATTTGTCAATTTTGCTTGCCTGGCCACAGAGTTATTGAAGATAAAGGTGCGAATTTGCCAATTTGGCAGCCATTCAGATATGCAGATTAGAAGGTCAAAAACTAAACATTTAGCATGGGGAAAAAGTATGTATTTTAGATGTCCTAAGGATGGCAAAAATACAGATAATTAGGAACAAAATAAGGGGGATGCACCTTTTGCACCGTTTGAGTACTACGGTACATCATTTTATGTAATAGTGGCCTCTAATTTGCATATTTATTTACATTTATTACATTACAAATATCTTCCACACATTGTATGACCCTCAGAACATAAATATATACACTTTATTTGTCAGATTTGCTTGCTTTGCTATAGAGTTGTTTAAGAAATACTTCAAAATCGGCAGCCATTTTGATATGCAAATTAGGAGGTTAAGCACTAAGAATTTTGCTTGGGAACCGTGTTTTTCTGATTCAGCACCCTTGAATTATGTAAAATGGCCTGGTTGCCGACTTTTACCCCCAAATGCCTCTAACAATCACATATTTCAGAAATCCCACCGGTCTATGACAGACAAATCACCTTACAGATCCCTACAGTGTATTTCTATAATGCTCATATGAGTGAACTGCATTGAGCCAAAAACAAAATTCTACTCAACTGTCAGGACCTGTTGCCAGGACCTCACATTACATCTCTGGTTGTTTACACCTGTTCCTGACATACTGTACAGCGAAGTGAGCGAAAATATGTGACGAAATTGCATTCATTGCTGTTGGACTATCCAGCAAACTGAGCAGCGATGTTGTTCACCGCTCAAATATTCATTCACTGTGTCTCTTGTTGAGCGAGTGTTCCTTACCGTGTCCCAACCCCAAACACTTTTCATTGGTTGAGATCCACATACTACTGTTCACACATTCCATGGTATAGGCCTACAGTGATTATGATTTAAGGAGCATTTATAGTGGGAAAGAATATTAATGTATTGAATTGGTGTCCTATATGACCGGAATAAATTGGATTGCTTTCCACTGTATATTACTCCAACTACCAGCATGCCTTGCACACCTCAATTACAAAGCCACTCCTAGCCGTGTGATATTGTTATACAACCAGAAGCTGTCAAGTCCCGGAAAAGACGCGCTGTGATTGGCCAGTAGTTACTTTGAGTGGCAGTTGGTGCAAACGCTCACCCCAAAACATGATGTACGATTATCGGTACATAACTTGGATGGCGCTGAGTCGGCTCAGGCGAACTTTGCAACGTTCGGCACGGCGACTCACTCGCTTTAGCTCGGTTGGCGGTGCCTCTCAAAACAAAATGAGTCCGAGGTTGTCGGAAAAAGAGCGTGGGCAGCGGGATTTGATCACAGGGAGTTGGGGTCGGCAGTCTAATGCTTAACTCTCTCAGTGCCAATTAAATAAAAAAATATGTTCATACTGTGCCAGCAATTTTTTTTTAAGTAAAACAAAATAATAATAATAAGTTAAACAAGAAGTCTCAGCAAATCTTCGGATCACGATATCTTGGGTTCTGAAAATTATTAAAAAAAAAAAAAAAAAAAAAAGAAACTTGTTTTTGGCACTGAGAGAGTTAATGAGGCACGCCACCGCACTAGGTTCAGGATTGGGGTTTTGGGGTGTATTAGAATGTGACAATGCCCCCACCGTCCCCTCTGCGGGCGGAGTCCTTGTTTTCTTGTTTTTGCATTTAGCCAATCGCAAGGCAGGCAGGGCGGGGCTTTGTAGAAACTAGTTAAATAATATGCCTGTGTGTACACACATGAGAATGCTGCCACAGGACAGGACAACAGATGATGCCAATCACTTTGATAAGACTGTCGAGTGTCGACAAATATCCTTAATTTACCAAGAGAGTCAATCCCACGCCTCGCCAATAGTGGGCGTGGACTATGTATCGACGTTATAATTTTTTCAGGGTCGCGACACTGATTATTAGTGATCTAGGAGACCGACAACCGATATTAGAAGCTGATATGTATTTGAAGTAAAAAATAATGAAAAGATTGCCTCATCTCCCCACCCCATTCGGTGAGCTTGGCCAATAGCATCTGTGAACGTTGTGTACTTCCAAAGATGGTTAATTTATGAAGATACACCATCCCAATTGTAGCCACTAGCTACAACCCTAACAACAGGAAAATCGGTGAATTGGCCCTTTAGCAATCGTCCACATGCGCCCATAATTATGCACATGACATGTAGCTGGCTAGAAAGGAGGAAGCAGACTAAATTAATGTTACTGATAATGGGAAAATGTGTTTTGAGTGCTGGTCCTTTCACACCAGGGACTTGGGCCTGGATCCAAGTCCATCTTTCTGTGTGCCGTTTCCGGGCACATATCAGCGTCCATGACTGGGTATGGATGATGTTTTCCTCTTTTGAAAGGTGTACAGTTCATATGTACTCGTTAAGCATCAGGTGTGAAATCCAGCCATACCAAAACGCAGAATTGGACTGAAATTGGGGCAGACTGATAACTTCTATCACAACTGGATATACAGGCTTTCAGTGGTCCTAAGTATTCACTAAATTGGCTTTGAATACAGGTTGAATACATTGGCTTTTTTAATAATATGTATTCTTTAAATACTCTTGTGCTCTGTATCCTGTGTTTCATGCCTACTGCGCTGCTTCTTCAACAGACCACACCCACCCCGGTTCACTCATACTGCTACAACTAATACATGCGTCCACATCTGAAGAAAGTGATGCACTTCTTGTGAATATACTTGTGGATGGACTAATTTGATTTAATTATCCTACTCTTACACAGAAGAAAATGCAAGTGCATGCTCATGTGATGATGTAATTCAGGAAATAAAAAATACATAATTTAATTGCAGTCTACAGTATCTGTATACAATACAATACATTTTATTGATCTGAATACAAATAGGAATAAATATAACATTTTTCATTTTATTCTTATGAATGAGATTGCCTAGCAATCATGACTTTTATGATTGGTACAGTCGTAGGCTACAGGAAAGTTGCAACAGTGATGAGAATATGTGCGATTCACAGCCACAGACTTTGACACTCTGTGGGGTTTGAGAGGAAGACAACACCCTGACACTTAGAGTAAGTGTCTCCTTAGACACCGTGAGACTTTTTTTAATCTAACATGTTAAATGCTGTGTCACAGCTTCAGAATGCCACTGATGTGGGCACTACCAGGTCAAGTCATGACTCTTGAGTTCATGAGACTATAGACCAATTATTTGTTTACCAACATTGAGACTGGATGCACAGGTGATTGTTTCATGCAATCAATTCCCAACATATTGTTTCGGGGTGCGCTGGTTTCAGTTCATTCAACCTCCTCTTGTGTGTTGACCAGTGAGGCGCGTCCTAGCGAGGCATGACAGAATGGGTTTCATTTGGTGCCAGCCTGCGCACGCATACTGGTTCTTATCAGTGTGACGTCATCTGTGAAGGGGTCTATAATCATAGATATATATAAGAAAGGCTAGATGGCTCAAGGGGGCGTCACAAGCGTAGCTCAACGGTTTGGTGTGTTGTAAACACCAAAGATGTAGTTATGATACTGCATACTTATAATTATAATCATGGAATTTCTATGAAAATAAAATTAAGTTATGCAGTATCATAACTACATCTTTGGTGTTTACAACACACCAAACCGTTTGAAAATCGGATGAAAATTGAGCACGCTATGGTTATTTCAATAGTACATGTACCATAGACATAATGTTATGAATGAGCAAGCTGACTGTCGCAAGATGGCCGCCATGTGGCAACGTCGTACTCCATTGGCCGGCAGCGCGGTTGAGTCATCTAGTGTTTATATATATCTATGTCTATAATGACTGTGAAGGTATGAAATGAATGCTGCATTTAGCTGTTGCTAACAGGTTTTTGGTTTGTAAATGATGGTTGCTCTTCTTCTGTTTTGCTGTGGATGCTTCCCCATTAGGTGTTAGCCTTAGAGTTAGAATGGGAGGGTTTAGATCATGGATGTCAAACTGATTTTAGGTCACGGGCCAGACTAGGCAAAATGCGACTTCATGTGGGTTGTTCGTTCACGAGTGTACCCACCTTTGTTTTTCCAGCCTGATGTTCTCATGTGTCTCTCTGCCATAACTGCAAAATGTTTAAATTCATGAATTTCATTTCTTATGAGAAATATTGCCTAGCAAGCGTTACTTTTAATATTGGTATTAACTTACAGTCAGGCTGCACAGAAGTTGCAACGGTGACAAGAACTGTAACTCAGCGTGTGCTCAGCAATTCACATCACATATTAGCTCATCTTTAGGTTCGAATTTTAAGATGTGTTCTCTAATGCTTGCTTTATACCGTGTCGTATGACAGTGTCGACGGTGTCACTCACGATGCGACACATTGTGAGCTTGGAGATCTGCTATTTTCGCCATGTGACACCGTCATCAAAAGAGTATAAATCATGCTTAAGTGTATGTATACTAGTGTTGCCTCTTGCATCTATCTCTCTCATTCATGTGACCATCTATCCTCTCTTTTTTCCTTGCTCTGTCATTATAGCATCACAGCCAATAAGCTAACAGGATCCGGTGTGGTTTGGAGATTATTTTAGAAGCATGGTGTGGGTTGTGTATTAAAGCTCTCAGATGAGCTCAGACAGACAGGCCCTTCTCCCCTTGAAATCACTCACAGTTTTCAGCATTTTATAAGTAGGTCAGTATAAGTTTTGTGATAAGTATCTCATTTGTGGCTGTGCGTGTTTTAATGTGTGTCTTTTAGCTCTGCATGCGCATGTTCGAACCATCCACTGTTCTCTCCAATCAAGGTCTCATAACATCAGGCCTTTTTTTTTTCAATTTTGCATCTATTTATTAGTTTTCCCCCCTCCCTCGCCCTCTTCCTCTCTCTCTCTCTCTCTCTCTCTCTCTCTCCCTCCCTCTCTCCCTCTCTTCAAACCAAGGCTCAGCTGTCCTTGTGCCTTTTACATGTTGCAAATGAATGCATATCCATGCAAATTCTCAAAAAGAGAGAGAGGGAGAATTTGAATATATTGCTTAAAGCTGCGCCCGAGCCGACCCTGCCATTCGGTGTTTGAAAGCAGCGTGTCTGTTTGAATACTGAGGTTCTCTCTTTGTCATGTTCGCCAGAGGGGCTGGGTGAGCGAACCAACGCAGGCAGGGAACGGGCAGAGATCGGCTGGCCAGCCGCACACAGACGGACTAATTGGGGAAAGGGGGGCGAAAGGGGGTGTCGACGGGTGAGGAGGGGGTGGGAGGTGTAGGGAGGCAGAGGGGTAGGGGTGGGGGGGGATATCTGAGAGAGACGACAGGGGGTTTGAGAGTGAGGTGCAAAAGGACAGTCGGTACGGAGGGGGGGGAGAAAAGGTGACAAAGAGGGCAAGAGAGTGAGCGAGAGGAAGGGGTGAGGGATGGGTGAGAGGAGACACAGTGGTTTCCAGCGTTGATCTGCCAGTAGACCTGCTGTGGGATGTCATTATACTGTCTTCATAGCCAGTGTACCTGCCTTACTGCAGTCTCGCAAACTCCCATTATATCATATACTGTACAGTCATTGTCAATACTACACATTTACTAGCTGACACTGTAAGTATATGATACTTATTATACTATATACATTCACTGTCAGTCAGTGATTGTATAGTAATATACTATAAATTCATTGGCTGACAGTGAATGTATAGAATGATACTATACTGTACATTATTTCATGCTATACATTCATGGCTGACAGTGTGGTGGTGGCCAAGCACACAATAAAATCCTCGGTGTTAATACAGCTCTCTGAGGGTGCACAGATCGACCATTTGGTTTAATTTGTACACTCTGCTAAGTTCAATTAACACTCTGGATTTTACTGTGCAAGCACAGGGCAGTCTGTGCCGGGAGCTCAGAACGATTTTTGTCCACAACCCGAAAGTGACATTCTTCTCACTCAGCCCCTGGACCTAATATAATGGTTTCATATTAATGCTCTTGAATATAGGGAAACAATAGAGTAATGTAATGTAATCCAGCTAAGGTTTAAGAGACAATGTTCTGAGCCAGGGGGAGACAGCAAGTCTTTGAACTATTGGCCATTGTGGTTCAGTCGAATCTGAATATGACATTGTTAATTGACAAGAATAAACTCATGATCGTGTCAACGTAAATGTGCTCAAGCTGTAGTGAGTAGGGAACTGTAGACTAACAGTCGGGTAACTGCTACTATGGATGGTTTTGGTATGTGTGTGGGAAACACTTCATGGACACATGATGAAACTGGTTAAAGCTGGGCACACTACAGGGGTTTTAAAATCCTAACCGATTTTGAAATCGAGTTGCATCACGCAATTACGGATAATCTTATAAGATTATCTTCTCTATAATCTTAAACATTACAAGATTTTAAAATAATGGCACATCATACACTACAGGATTTTATTAAGATTATCGTGCCTGGCCCTGGCTGAGCAATGCAGCACCATGTGATCAAATGTGGAATCATATGTACTGTAAACAGTGGAATCGGTTAAACTTGCTGTGGCAACGGAAAAATGATTGTGATATGTCTGGGAAGACATGTTGTTTCAACCGGTCGTTCAGTCTCCTAGACTTGTCTCTCTCGGCCGTGCGCGACTCCCACTGTTCCACTCGGACAGTAGTGGTAATCATCCAGATAAAACATCAAACATGTTTGATAATTAATTATTGGGGCGGTCCCAATAGTCTGTGAGCAGTGAGCACTGAGCAGATCGAGAGGTTTAATTTAACTCAATCTTTGAACCCCCCACACTACAGGATAATCTGGGCAGATAATCAGTTCCGATCAGCCTCGAAACGGGAACGCCTGTCCGTGCACAACATGCCGTCCCTGAACATACAGTATATTCTGCGCTGACTCAGAGAAATGAATTGTAGTCCTTAGAATGGTACATATTTGAAGGGCTGTGAAACCCTCAGTTTTGTTTCCTCTTAGTCCACCGCAGCAGTTTAAAAAATTCACTGAGATAGCAGCAGTGGAGAGTACAGGGGACTGGATGGGGGGATTATCACCACGTACACGGATTACATTGTTGTACTTAAGTATGACACTACTGTATGCACACACACACACAATGACATTCACCTACTTTTGATTTTCAACCAGTGGAAAAAAAGAGTATTATTGATTTAGCACCTGAACATAAGCAGTTCAACAGATGTACTTATTTGTTGAGATAATGCCTGTCTAGATCAGTTAACCACTTAAACCATGTATAGTTCATTGACCGGGGTCCCCCAGGGGTCTATATTTGGTCCCCTCCTTTCAAACTGTCTGTAGAAGAGGCAGTGGGCAATCAAATTAAAAGGTGAAAGGTTGGCAGATTAAATGGCATTTTATCTTTCTCGCTTCATGCCTAAAATCTGTGGTTAACAGAGACGTTCCATTTATTAATCTGTGCTCCGGGAGGTGATGCTACTACCCTCCAATTGCATTCAGATAAGCCCCGCCCCTCACACACACCGCCCCAAGGGCTCCGCGGGCCCAGCTGGGCTGAAGTGGGCTAAGTTCCACTGGCTCTAGCTGGGTATGTTAGTGTGGCTGTAGTAGCCGGGGGAATATAAAGCAGGACAGGGGTTTAAAGACCAAGTCCCCCCAGGGAGGAGTCCTCTGTGCCTGAGGAGAGGGGTGTGAACTTAGCCGCTTCTGTCTCCCTCCCTCTCTCTCTCTCTCTCTCTCTCTCTCCCTCCCTCCCTCCTTCAGCAGGTTTCTCCATCCCTCTCTACCACCCATGACATTCACTCTCCCTCCTGATCTCAATGGTTCTACTACCCTGTCTTTCCCTGAAAACGCATTATTGTGTTTCTTAAAGTAGAAAGAGAATCGTATACGATAAAGTATATCAATTAGTCTTCAGGAACCCCTCCGGCTTTGTTTTTATTTAATTTTTTTGGGGTGGGGAGGTTCTCCCATTCCTCATATTCTTCCTAGCATTTTTTCCCCCTCCGTCCCCTCCTCTTCTGCCCCTTCATTCTTCCTCTATTCCACTCTTGCTGTCCAGTCTTCACCACATTAGTCGAGAACACAAGGGAATATCGCTCGTCAAGTTCACAGTGGTAATAATGAAACCTGCAAAGGAATTTCAGCCGGTTGACTTCCTTCCTGTCTGCTGGTAAAGCCACTGTGGAAGTGCACGCTGCCAGGGTACACTGTGTAAAGTACGCCGAGATTGTACAAATAGAACCAAATGCACTCTTACGGGTTAATAGACCCGTAAATGGTCCATTTGGTTACATTTGTACTCTCTCAGAGTTAAAGTAACACTCAGGATTTTACTGTGTATTCTTCCCCCTTGCCTGTTCATGGTCTCTCAATCCATGACTTTGAGTTATGTGATTCTCTGGGATGGCTGAGAGGTGTGTGTGTGTGTGTGTGTGTGTGTGTGTGTGTGTGTGTGTGTGTGTGTGTGTGTGTGTGTGTGTGTGTGTGTGTGTGTGTGTGTGTGTGTGTGTGTGTGTTTGTGTGACTGTGTGTGTGCGTGTGAGCCTAGTCCTCAGGGAAGGATCAGTCCCATGTATCAATGCCATGCATTTCCAACCATTACTCAATCATACTGCTTTAATCAACCCTACAGCACTGTAAAAGAAAATCAGTACAGCGTGTGGATGCAAGGAAGAGTTTAGCCCTAAATTTCTTTCTTTTTGCCCTGTGTGGGCAGGTTCCTTGCAGCGTTGCGCTGTAGCCTGCTATTCAGTGGAAGGAGGGGGGGGGCAAGGCGAGCTGTGCTGTGCTGCGCCAGCGCTGCAATGTGCCGTGTAGCGTTGCGTCGTAGCGATAGCACACCCGTCCGCTGGGGAGAACCGAGAGCATTCTGTCTCGCTGAGTGATACCCCTGTCTCCACCGACGATAAACAACACACTGACACACACACACACACACACACACACACACACACACACACACACACACACACACACACACACACACACACACACACACACACACACTCACTCCACTGTCTCCGAGGCCCAGCCTAGCAACAGCTTCCTCCTTCACACCCCCCAGAGCTGTAAATGTATTAGCTGCCTCATATTCTTTTGTCTTGGGAAAATGGGGAGCAGGGGGAGTGTGTGTGTGTGTGTGCGTGTGGTTGAGGGGGGGGGGGGGGGGGGGGTACTAGGCAACAAGAGTGGCAAAGCCTGCCATTCCTGTCTAGAGATCCCTCTGGTATACTGTAGGGCCCAGTGGTGGAGAGACGGTAGGAGAGAGAGAGGTACAGGGCTCCAAATATTGCACCGAGAAGGAGGGAGGTACAGTACAGGCAGACAGGGAGGCAGGGAATGACACAGAGAGAGAGAGAGAGAGAGAGAGAGAGAGGTGTGCATATGCATGTCTGTTGTCAGTGATGCAGGTATGGTGGAGAAAACCCACTGATGGAAGAGACATAAATAAAAAAAAACAGGAGTGTGAGACTCAAATCACACATGAGACATCGGTCTGCTGTTCTCGTACCAAAAAGAGAAGTTGAACGAGTGTGACGCGTTAGCTCTGCTAAAAACGGACTCTTTTTTTTTTTTATGGTTGAGAGGCATTTTTTTTTCTCTGTCTTTTTTTTCTAAGGTGATATTTATGGAATTTCAGCTTTATGAGGACAGGAGAGTGGAGAGAAAGATAGGAAAGCGAGGGCAGGACGAAATGAGTTGGGAATCGAACGCATGACGATGATTATGCGGTTGACAATACCAACTGGTTGAGTCCCCAGGGACTCACCGGGGAGCCAGGGGAGTCTTTCCAGATGCATTTGTCTGACTTAGCCACTTTCAACCTGCCGTCCCTATTCTGGGCATGTGATTATAGGCTAAAATTAAAATAATAAAGTCACATTTAAAACAAAATAGCAGATCTACAAGCTCACAACGTGTTAAGCTTGTAGATATGTTATTTTTTTCTATTTTATTATTTATTTATTATTATTATTATCTTATGACTAAAGTGTACTACGGCAACAGCTAAGGGACAACTTCAGAAATTCACATACTAGTCCATATCTAGACAACAATATTAGTTGCTTTTTTCATATAATTATATGGAAATGACTAAAAATGACAAGTACTTAAAAGGTGATTGAGCAGAATGGCACGAGTTGGGGAAGACGCTAGTTGTACATTCTGTATTGACAGTGGGCTACTTGATACAATATTGGCTTGGCAAAATGTATATAACATATTCATTGTTTATGATAATGCCACATTATAACATTGGCCACATCACAGACTTTGCCTGTCTTGTCTAGGTTTTGTATTTCTATGTTATGTTCACGTTCTAGTTTTCATGGTTCTATGTTCATGTCTTCTCCAGCTGTATCTCATTGTAATCAGCCCTCTATTGTCTTGTTCCCCAGTCAGTCCTTGTCGGGTCATTGTTTGGTGTCGCATCATGTCAGTCTGTTTGTGATGTCTGTTCTGCCACTAAATACTTTAAATAGAGGCATAAAAGCCCCAAAGATATCGTGAAAAAAAAGAAGATAAGAAAACATGAGCATACATATAATATGCTCACACGCATGCACACACGCATGCACACACCTCCCTACTAGTCCTGAATTTGATCACAGTCCCTGTGGCCCCCATTGGCAAGGCAAGGCAGGCAATTTATTTGTATAGCACATTTCAACAAGGCAACATTTTCAAGGCAATTCAATGTGCTTTACACAGAACATCAAGCAAAGGAAACACAATTATAAAATTACATTAGGATGCAGAAAACAAAAGAAGCAAAAAATAACAATACAATTACAGTGCAGAAGAGAAAAAAATCAAACAGAAAAGTCTTTAGTTGTGATTTAAAAGAAATAAGAGTGGCAGCAAACAGGAGTTTGTTCCAGATATGTGGTGCATAAAAACTAAATGCTGCTTCCCCACGTTTATATTTGGTTTTAGGGACAGAAAGCAGACCTTTCCCAGATGACCTGAGAGATCTAGATGGTTCGTGACATCGCACAAGATCGGAAATGTATTTTGGCTCTAAACCATTCAAAGCTTTATAGACCAACAGAAGTATTTTGAAATCAATTATTTGACACACAGGGAGCCAGAGTAAGGATTTAAGAACTGGAGGGATATGCTCCACTTTCTTGGTATTAGTAAGGACTCGAGCAGCAGCATTCTGAATCAACAGTTTTTTGTTATTGTGCCAATGTGGCTGTTCAAATTCAGGTCTGAGTCCATGACTACACCAAGGTTTTTGACTTGGCTAGAGGTTTTTAACTTTACCGTTTGGAGCTGGGCACTGACTTTGAAACTGTTCCTTGGCTCCAAAAACGTCAGTTTTGTCTTTTTGTCGAAAATTATGGCACATCCAATTGTGATTTGTTCAATACATTTACACAGTGTTTATATCGGACCATAGTCCTCTGGTGATACACAGTTATGTAGATTTGTGTATCCCTCTGCATAACTATGGTAGCTTATGTTGTTGTTTTCCATAATCTGAGCTTGTGGGAGCATGTAGATATTGAACAGTAGAGACCCTAGAATGGATCCTTGCGGAACTCTGCATGTCATTTTTGTCCGCTCAGATGTGTAATTACTAATTAGCGATAGATACAAAATAGTCTCTGTTCTCTAAATATGATTTCATACCAGTTTAGTACTGTGCCAGAAAGTCACACCCAATTTTTCAGTCTGTCTAGTAATATATTGTGGTCGACCGTGTCAAATGCAGCACTGAGATCCAGAAATACAAAAACTTTTGCCACTGTCTGTATTTAAGTGGATGCCATTGAAAACTTTAACAAGAGCAGTCGCAGTGCTGTGGTGTGGTCGAAAACCTGACCAAGGCCATTGTTTAGTGTCATTGGCCTGTCACTCAACACACAACTCTACCTGTTGTGGGCGGAGCAATGATAAGTGAGAAATCTGGGAAGACAAATGTTATTATTTGAAGATAAAGTGTGTGTGTGTGTGTCTGTGCGCGTGCGTGCGCATGTGCACACGAACATGCACACGTGTGTTTTGTATGCCATATGCAGTGCGCCAGGGACGCTTCTCTGGAACATATTGGTGTGCGTACAGAGTGGTTAATAATAGTAGCGAGTGCATACCGCCGTGGCAGCTCTGATGTGTGTGACAGTTTTACAGCCGCACATGCCAAGACACACACACACACACACACACACACACACAGACACACACACACACACACACACACACACACACAGCAAGAGACCCCCTCTGCCATGGAGCCCTCCGTCTTTGTTGAGTTCTCAATTTTATCACAGATCCTGATAAGTAAAAACAACCGCTTCCCACCCATTCTTCCCCCCCTCCCCTCCTCTCGCTTCCATATGTGCGTGCACACACACACACACACACACACACACACACACACACACACACACACACACACACACACACACACACACACACACACACACACAACAAACAAAAACATATAGCCTAGTCAAAGTCAGCCACCCACTCACACATGCAGCACAGAAACATGCACATGCTTAATCGCCTTCTCACATTCAATGCACAAACGCCTTCAAGCAGGCACTCGCACGTGTCACACACGCAGACACGCAAGTATGCATGATGCACACACACACACACACACACACACACACACACGCATGCAGCTACCCCCCATCTCCATCATAGCTCATTGTTGCTGTTGTTTGTCTATGGCTGGGGGTGTTGCAGCTTTGAGTTTTGATCAGAGGTGGTTTGTTTGGGGGGGGGGGGGGTCGCTGTAATAACAGGCAGTAGGGCTGCAACTATCGATTATTTTCTTAGCGATTATGATATTGCTTACTTTTTCAATTAATCAAATAATCTTCTTTTTTATATATAGCGTCACTGTCGGGCAGAAACCTCTTATTTCCATATTCTAGCTTTTTTTTTCTAATCTCAAATCCTCAAATTGTCTTTTTTATTTCTTGTATTATGTTTGCATGTCTTACAACATTTAGAAAAGAGTATTTACAAGCTCGAAACTCTGCTTTGAAGGCCACCTGACAGGGACCATATCAACAAATCAATGCGACATTCGAATACATTTTTGACTAAATCGATTAATCTGATAAACCACTTAAGCCATATATGATACTTTGTTGTACAACGGCGTAGGCAAACACTTTATTTTAAAATGTATTATTATTTCATAATCGAGTAAATCAATTAGCATGATTAACTGTTGCACCTTATGTGTTCAGTACAGTCAGATACACCATCAGGAAACGCATTCTGTGGAGGGAGACGCATGCAGGCACAGACAGACAGACAGACAGACAGACAGACAGACATCTGTCTGTCTGTCTAATATCTGCAGTCATTCAGGTGCATGGTCAGATAGACCTCTGGCTTGTTGGTGGTCCTTGGCTATTAGAGACGGATGAAAAAAAGAGAGAGACAGGTCCAAAGTTCACCAGCCAGCTACCCAGTCTGTAAGCAGTGTTGCCAGATTCTGTGAGAGAAACAAGCAACCAGATCCAGGAAAACAAGCCCAAAAGAAGCGACTATGGGCCACATTTCAAAAATAGCAGATCTACAAGCTCATAGTGCGGCGCTATGAGCTTGTAGATCTGCTATTTTTGAATAGCCAAAGTACAAAATATGGTTAAAGTGGTTAAAATTGTGACGCTAAATTAACTACTTTTGCTGGGCACCCCCTGGTACCCCCCCCCCAAGGACCCCTGGGGGTCCCCGTGCGTGCCCCACTTTGAGAACCAATGCACTACAGTATACAAACAGAGAGAGAGAGACAGACAGACAGACAGACAGACAGACAGACAGACAGACAGACAGACAGACAGACAGACAGCCCGCCCTGGTGGCTTGGTGGCTGGTCTGGGGTGTATAGCTATAACCCATATGGTGCTCTACTGTGTTCCTGCTCCATGTCTAAATCCATATGCTGAAGGAGGAAGGCCGCCACCACCGGACCCCCCCCCCCCCCTCACACACACGCTCCTTCTTAAACCACAGGGGAGATGTTGGGAGGTAAAGCCCCGCAGGCTCACCCCCCCCCCCCCACCACACCTCTTAACCCCTCAGAGCTGCTTAGCCTATTGTCACTGCAATCTGCCACCACAACCTAGCCCCCCCCCCCTCTCTCTGTCTGTCTGTCTCTCTCTCTGTCTCTCTCTCTTCCCCCCCATCTCTCTCCCTCTCTGTCTCTCCCTCCCCCTATCTCTCTCTCTCTCCCCTCATTTTACATCTCCCTTTGGCACCTGATAATCGATGATGAACTCGTTCGCTGCTAATTATTTAAGCTGTTGATCGGGGAGACCCCCCCCCTCCATTCTTAAAGAAGGAGAAAAAAAAAAGAAAAGAAGTCAATCTTTGGTCTCTCCGTGTCTCCGTTCCGCCGGCTGAAGAACTCTAGATTGCCAATTCATTTGGATTAAGTGCATTAGGGCTACAGCGTGTTGATGGGAACATTTTGTCAGATCACTATCAGCGGCGCTAACATTAATCCTCATTTTGCTCTGCCAGTTGATACTGCCCACTTAGAATACACCCTGGGGACTGTGTATCTGAAATGGACCATTATGGTTCTTTTTGCTCTCTCTGTTCTCCCCTTTTAATCGAGTGCATCTCTAAAAAAATGATGTTTTCTCCCTCTCCCCCCCCTCTCCCCCCTCTCTCTCTCTCTCTCTCTCTCTCTCTGTTCTTGTTTCACAGGAGGTCCTG
>NC_139946.1:34188143-34212133 GCF_963454915.1 Gymnoscopelus microlampas
TATTTCAGATTCAGAATGATTTTCCATTTTGACATGCCAGTTACACGCACATTTGTCTGAAGCGCTAAATTTATCAAATCTTTAAAAGGGAACAACTGCAGAGAGGAGAGAGAGAGGAAAAAAACGACAGAAATTTTGAAGTGAGGATATTAAAGAAGGATCACAATGAATTAGTGGCGTTAACCTGCGAGGCAGATTAAAAGAGAAGTGGGGGGGAAGAGGCTCGGCCACACCACTTAGCCTACCTTCATTTAATCTATCCTTTCCTCTGGATGTAAAATAAAAGTAATTAAAACAGTTTGCGTCTCCGCAATTGTTGAAGTGCTGGGACCATAAAATTGTCACCTCTGCTTACAGGAGGAAGTGCCTTAATGACTGGGACAGTTTTATGTGGACAGCCCTTTGTAGTCTCGCGGCTAAAGACCCCGGCTGAAAGGGCCGCACTTCCTTCAGGCGAAACCTCTTAACACACGCACACACACACACACACACACACACATTTTCACACTGTTATCCCCCTATGTCTTCTCCCATGTTCATTCTCTCACATTTGGAAAGGGGGGGGGGGGGGACTGCCGTTGGACATGTTAGCGGCTCAGAGATGAAAAAGCCGTTTTCCTTGGTTTTATTTGACGGCTGAGGCTTTGGGATCCCCGGCCTTGCTCCGGTTAGTGGTCACTTAGCGGGGCTGCCAGAGGACATTTCCTTCCCTGCACTTAACCCTTGACCCGGCAAAGTAAAGATGTAATCAAATCTTGCACTGAGCCGGCTACAAGGTGCAAGCTGACTTATGGTTCCTGGGCCCTGGATGTGGAGGGAGATTTAAGACCCATCCAGGGGAATATGAATAATAGCGTTTCGCTTAACACCCCACAGGTACTTCATGGCAGAAAACAGGGCAGATGTACACAGTAAAATCCCGAGTTTTCATTTAGCTTTGAGATTGTACATTTGTCCACGGTCAGAGTTACAAGTGGCTAAATTAAAACTGAGGATTTTCTTGTGGGTAAATTCACCAGCATGTACAGATAGTAATTGTAATATCGGACGTACCAATGTCTGGATGGGAAATTATAGATATTGCAAGTGTGTTTTTGTAATAGTTGTAATAATGTATTTTAATGTAAATATGTACTGTATCATGTTGGAGGAAACCAATGTTGTAAAGCGCAACTTTTGGATGCGCTGGATTGTGGGAACTCCCACCCTGCACAACAGGATCATTTGCGAGAACCGATGCCCTTTCTTGCGCCACTGCTCCCTATCCCAGACTGTCCCCCCTCCCTCCGTGAGGTGGTCTGAGCCCGGGGATGAGGAGCTGGAGGGGCCTGTGAGTGGGCTGTAGATTAGCCGTTCATTCTTTGAGTACACGGCCCTTTTGAGAAGACGTGTGTTTAAAATGGCAGGAGAGATTGCAGGGCCTCCACGCTTGGAGCGCGCCAGTGATGGATGCCTCGCTCTCTATCGGAGGATTTGTGAAGCACAAACAGATCTGAGCAATGAACTGTGAAGAGTAGGAGTATCTCTGCAAGCTTTCCAAACTTTAACTTTACATCAACATAGAGAGGGGGGGTGGAGGGTGCTCATAAGAAGAACAAAACAATGCCCCTTAAAAGTTATATTAATTTCAATACATTTGCATTGAACACAAGGCGTTTCCTATTGTGCTAAGACTGTGAGGAGTATTCCCGAGCACTGGATATCTTGATAAGCCGTGGTTGGCTGCCTCCACCAGCAATCATGTGTTTCCCTCTAAAACAAAGGATTTACAGCACCTTGGTGTGGGGAGTAATGAGTGTGACGGCTCTTCTGACAGCCAGAGTCTTATTTACATCCCGTTTAATGGTGAAAAATGGAGGATTAACGCCCAGGAGCCTGGCGTTTTAAACAAAAGAAGAGAAACTAGATAATACCCCCAGCCTTTGTTCTCCCCCTCAGCCTGGATAACAGACCCCAACTTAGCCTCCTCGTTGTGTGTAATGGTTCAATGTAACCTGACCTCATATGCAGATCGTGTGAGTGCTATATGCTGCACATTATGAATTCTACATTTGTTTGACATGGCAGAAATAGGTCTTCAGGTTAATATCCGGTCAGCATGTGAATTAACATATGCATGTTTGATTCTGCTTCTCCTGAGAGTGTGTCCTGATTGTGGAAAATGTTCATGCAGACGTCAAAATATTGGCATGTTAAGAAGCTGATTGTTTCAGACTAATGGTCACTCAGCCTCTCCTGATTGGTGCGCTTGGCTGCACTTCCCCGGGAACCTGGCCTGTCATTGGCCCCTTGCGGATTTAGCGATATGAAAATTTGCATTAGGTTCACTTTATTGTTTTCTTGTTGTCTGTTAATTCCAGTCTACAGAGCAGCCAGTGACCCATGCTTAGTGATCTCCAGCCCTACTGCCTGAGCAGGAGTTCACTGGCTTATAAAAACTTACTCAAGCCTCTGTCTTTACATAGGTTTTATTTTACCAGGGAAATGTTTCTCTTGTGTTTTTGATACATATTTTTAATACCATGTATTTATTTGTTTTATCGAGTACTTTATAATGACAATCAAAGCGATGGTCCGCTTTTGATTTATTGAATAATTATTTAGAAGTTCATTCATTCAACCCTTGCACATCAGCCAAAGTTAATGAAACATTTACGGGAGTCTGTGTGTACAGTTCTTCATATCAATGCTAAGCAGGCCTTAGATCCCTATGCAAGACATGTTCAAAGATGCATGCTAAAAATCCCAAACTAAATAAAAATTCATTACCTTGTCTCAATATTTTTATATTTTATTGCATAACATTAAAATTAACCTAGTTTTTGCAACCTTTGAGCCCCAAACAAATGTTGGCCACCTTCCACCACAAAACCAAGACGACTGGGCCAAGAATATGTCAACCTTTTTATAAAGAAAGCCATGTTGCAGATGCGTTTAGCTTATGGTGGGTGTTCTTGGCGATCATCTCCTACACAAACACCACGGTATGAATTATTTTGAGCTTGTTAATGAATTTATTTATTTTACATTAATTAGATAAGGCGAAGGAATTTTCCTTTTACGTGCACAGGGTCAAATAAAGAAAGCAGAGTGAGGAGGAGAGACAGAGGGAGGGTGGAGTGGGGGGGTATCTCGGGCTGTGTCTTGGCTAAGCCTGTGCATCTGGGAGCAGCATGGTTGTAAACCATTGCATTCTCTCCTCATCCACCACAAGCTACGATGGCCCAGCAATGTTTTGTTGAAGAGTCTAAATCCCCCTCCCTCTTTCTCTTTTTCTTTCTCTCTCCCTTTTTCTCTCTCTCTCTCTCTCACACACTCTCTCTCTGCCCTGCTTCTTCCCTCCCTTTACTACCAGCTCAAAGAGCAGACATGCCAGGAATGCATAGAATGCACAGGGCCCTGGGTACGAAGAATGTCATAATAAGGACTAGATACCATTTATCAGTCTACTCACTGTAGCTGTGTATAAGTGTCTCTGTGCCTTGGATTCACATAGATATGAGCTATTAATGGTAAATGTGCTGCACTGCATTTTAAATGACTTATTGACTCGCATATTTGTTTATCAAACCACTAGCACGGCATTAAATGCAATATTACTTTGAATTTTTATATTTTTGGCATTCGGCATCTGGTAATGCCAATGCACTTGACACCGAGCAAACGTGGACAGTAGAATGTAATTTTGGTTTTGTTTATTTTCTCCTTAGGCCATGTATAAAAACAGAAATGTAATGCATTATAGAGGTTTTCCAGATGCTGAATCGTTGAGCTTTTTTGATTAGGGTCACAACACCATGCTCATGCTCACCTCACCTATGCTTCCTGCCCCCGGCTATGGAATGAAGCCGTAAAGCCTGATTTACACATGGTTGCGCATCGTGTCGCACACCGTTGTGAGCTTGTAGATCTGCTACGTTTGGTCCGTCACACTATGCGCAGCTATGTATAAATCAGCCGTTATGTAAAAGAACCGAGCTCACAAATCACAACAAATGCTACTGACCATGACCTACTCAACTATAATTGACCCATGATATTCTGTTAAAGCTTTACATGATAATGACATGAGTTATTACTGTATTTTTTTTTTTGTACCATCCATTTATCTCTATCTTTGTTTCATTCCAGTTATCTGCCATGGTTTGAAATCTACTACAAGCTGCTAAATACGCTGGCAGACTACTTAACTAAGCACCAGGTAAGAGCCTCTAACAATTAACAATTTATTTCATTTGGTCAGTGGTATGATTGTTTTATGTACGATAAGCACATTGTATGCAAATCATGCTTTTCTGAAAGGAAAATTCATAATGTTGACTACGAAGCCATAGCACTGCATTTGTTTTGTGTGATTTGGAAAGCAGTGAAATGGTAAGATACTTTCTGCATTGTGTACTCCCTCTCCGTATGCTGTAGTCTTTCTGTGTGTGTGAGGTTTGTTTGCTGCGTCGGGTTCGACTTGGCTCGCGTTGTTACCAGCCAACAATGTTGACATTTCACAGACCAAACGCTGATCTGACACTGGAAGTTATTCCTGATGATTTACTTGGAAAAACAAATCGCTTAGGAAACACACGCGCACACACACACATACACACACACACACACACACACAAACACTCACATCTTAAGATATCCCTTTTCCCCTGACTATTCACTGTATTCTACAAGCAATGGGAGGGGAAATTTAAAGTGCGCAACAAACTAGGGAGTTGTGCTGCGTCTACCATAGGCTGTAGGTGATGTACCCTTGTAGAGACTGCAGGCAGAGAGAGAAAGAGGGGGGGGGGGCGTGTGCACAGCGCGTTGGGACAGCTACCAGTTGTCATGTAGTCCCAGCTTCTCCCAAGTTGCCGAGCGAGGGGTGATCAGCAGAGAGCCTTGTTAAGAGGAGGCACCCACAAACACGCACGCACGGCACGTATGTACGTTCGTACACACGCACGAACACGCGCGCGCGCACGCACGCACGCACGCACGCGCACACACACTCACACTCGCACTCGCACACGCACACGCACACGCACACACACACACACACACACACACACAAGCCACATTCATAAACACATTCAGCTCTGTCACTTAATATGAATTCCACAGCATAATAAAATCCAGAGAGAGACAGACGGATGAAGATGGCATACTAGAGTGTGTGTGTGTGTGTGTGTGTGTGAGAGTGAGTGAGTGAGAGAGAGACAGAAACACTGCTACACAGTAAAATCCTCAATGTTAATTTATCCATTTGTAACTCGGAGGGTATTACAAATGTAACCAGATTGGTAACGTGTGTACAGTCTCAGAGTCAAATGAACACTCAGGATTTTACTGTGTAGAAATCCTGTGTGACTGAAGTGTTAGTGTGCATGATTTGGTTTCTATTTTCCCCGCTGTCCGTTCCGGGCGAGAGGGGGATGTTGACAGACGAGAGAAGACAGAAGAGCGATGAGGGTTTAAGGCGAGGGGGTAAATGAACTGTTTCCCCAGGCCGTGTTGCTGACCATGCGTGTGAGCATTGAGCCGCTCATGACAGGAGGCTGTTCGATCGCAAACCCTTCACTCCCCTGCTCTCACTGTACACACGTAAAATCCTCAGTGTTCATTTAACTCAGAAGAGCGGTCAAATGTAACCAAATGGACCCTTTACAGCTCCATTTGGTTATTTTTGTACACTCTACTGAGTGGATTTATTTTACTGTGCATCTTCTTCCCTCCTCTGTCTCTTCACCATATCTCTCTCTCTTTCTCTGCGACTGTGGTGTCTCTCTCTCTTCTCTCTTTTCTCTTCTGCTCTCACTCTCTCTCTCTCTCTCTCTCTCTCTCTCTCTCGCACACACACATACAGTACACACACATCCCCTCCCAGATGCACGCACACAGGCTTCGTCAAACAAACAGCGCGGCTTTTGGCCAAAACCAAAGCAAACTTCTCAGAGCAAGCAAACAGAAAGAGCACTTAAGCAAAACCCGCCACGTCTGACCTCAGTGTGTTCGCTGCAGTTAGTTAGTTTGTTTAACTAGGCCTGCGTGTCACTAACCGTTGTCCCCTATACAGCGGCCTCTCTGCCCACGCCAGAGCTCGGGAAATAGCCAAGCCTTGTCGCAGAGCTCGTAAATGCCGGATGAATAATCCCGGGGCCTGTTCTGTGGTCGCGCCAAGCCCTCTGATGGCTTCTTAAAGCCGCTGTCTTTTGGGGCCGGGGGACCCTCGGCTTAATTACCGACAGCCAGGCCGTAAATCAACGCTGCCGGGATAATAAGTACTCTGCCCGTCTACCCTAACCTCGCCATCGCTCGTTAAATGTGTGTCAGTCGGATGTTTTTGGAGCCCTTCGGGCCTCGCTGCGGCATTGTCCCCGCGGTCTGCGAGGGAGAGACCCTGTCCCTAGCCGGTCTTTAGATTGACACAGAAAAAAAAAGGGAAAACTAAATCAAAGCCAATTGTCCTGATGTTTTTTTTGTTGTCGTTTGTGTTTTGTACCATTTTGTTTGCCCTCCCCAGGAAAATGACTTGAATGACATGCTGAACACACTGTATGATCTGCCTGTGCCAAAGCCCTTCACGCCAGTAAACCTGAGTGTGGTAAGTACAGTATACTGTGAATAAATCTCATGTGTAATCTATACTCGCGTACCGGCGTACAAGCTCGTAGATCTTGTAAATAGTGAGAGCTTGTACATCGGCTGCTTTTGGCACCTGACACCGGCGTACGACAAAGTACAAATCAGGCTTGACTCACCGAAGGGGACACAGAACGAGCGAGGGAGAGACGGAGAGAGAGAAGGTCAAGTGAGGGATGGCCTAGGTAGCCAAAGAAATGAATGGAGGGTGTGTGTGTGTGTGTGTGTGTGTGTGTGGGGGGGTGGGGGGGTTGGGGGGTCAAGGACTGACACTCTGTTTGGAAACACAAGTGGCTCTAACGGGTTCTGGTCCGATAAAGGATCCATTCTGAACCCGGCGTACTCTTTCACAACTCATCATGTGTCCAGCTTATCAAGGGCAAGGAGATATCTTAACAAGCACACGTCTGTCCACGTCAGCCTGTGTTTGAGTTAACTTGACTCTATCTCACCGGGACGTACGGCTCGGAACATAAAACACCCTTTCTTTTTTTTTTTTCGTGTGGTAAGATTGACCCATATAAAAAACTTAAGATTTTTGGTGGGACTGCTTGTTCACTAATATCTGTCTATTTTTGAGCGGTGTATATAGGCTTCACGTCATGAGTGCATCAAAAGGGTGCGTAGCCTTTGTCCTTGAGGACCACCGTTCCCTTTCTTTAGTGGACTAATTAAAACCAGCTACTGTTCTCTCGTGTGCCACTAGGTCTCACAAGGAGACACGTGTAATTACGCTGATAAGCTGTACAACACAAATAGACTCATGTTAGGTAGTCAATATATAGTTGAAGAGGTTAACAAGTTTGATTGCAAGTTGTTGTGATATCTTTTTTTTTTTCCTGTCCTTTTTTTTTTATTATTCAATTGCAATAGAAAATCTTTTTTATTTTGATGTTGGAGCTTCATTGGAAGAGAAGCCCAGAGAACAGGGGTGACGGTTTCATCTGTTTTCTGTAGAAACCACTGGTTTGATATTTAACCCATTAAGACCTGGAACTGTGTCATTTTTAGATTTGAGCTAAAAAGTATTATTTTACACTTTAGCTATTCAAAAATAGCAGATATACAAGCTCATAGCGCGGCACCGAGTGCCGCGCTACGAGCTTGTAGATCTGCTATTTTTGAAAAATCGTGAAAATGTGTGCAAATCTTTGAAATATATATATTTCTAAAGCGAACATTTTTAACTCAAATCTTTGCTTCTGGGGGGTCCCTGGAACACAATATTTCGATGGGGGTCCGCGGCCAAATACATATCATTTTGGGGGTCCTTGACATGAAAAGGATTGAGCACCACTGATATAGAAACATACGTTTTTCAGAAAACTGTTGGGATTTAGGAGACGTGTAGCATCGGCTTCAGGTCTCAATGGGTTAATTGATGAAGCAGAATAATTCCCTAAAAGAGTGATTTCTCTTTTTCTGTGTGTCGTTGCGGCAGCCGAGTAAAGGGATCATTGTCCCCTTTCAAGTGTGAACCCTGTTTTGCTCTCTCTCTCTCTCTCTCTCTCTCTCTCTCTCCCTCTCGCTTTCTATCTGTCTCTCAATGTGCAAGAATAAGCAGTTGTATATTGCCACTGGGCAAGTACTGAGAGATCCACAAAACACGGAGCCGGTGAGTGGAGCAGAATGAGTGAGCAGAGAGAAACGGGAGTAAGGGGAGAGAGAGAGAGGATTTCTGTGAAATCTGGAACCGCTGCTGCAACTAATCGCATGGGAGCCGCGGGTTTTCCAATTTGGCCAAATAAGCCACGCTATCTTTTTAAATATAACAAAAACAAACTATCCTGGGCCTTGGTGTGTGTTTCTTTTCCTCTGGAAAACAATCAAACCATGTAAATGATTAATGCCACTCCATGCTGCTGTATTCTCTTTCTGAATATCAAAAGTTACCCCCCTCCCCTCTCCGTCTCTCTTCTTTTATGGTTTATGTTTAAAGCAAAGGCAATTGTGCTCAAAAAATCTCATTGATGCCTTTCCAGTTAACCCACATTCCATGTTGTTGTATAAACATGTCCTAGGACAAAAAAAAAGCAAAGAAAGAAAAACAGATAAGCAAGCAAGCAAACAGCCTACGAAGGTGTGGGACAGATGAGCATCAGGCCGTGTGTGTGTGTGTGTGTGTGTGTGTGTGTGTGTGTGTGTGTGTGTGTGTGTGTGTGTGTGTGTGTGTGTGTGTGTGTGTGTGTGTGTGTGTGTGTGTGTGTGTGTGTGTGTGTGTGTGTGTGTGTGTTTGTATCACTATACTTGCGAGGACCAAGTATAGTAGAATTTGAAGAAATATACATTGTGAGGACCGTTTTCCTGGTCCTCACAAGACAAATGGTTGTTTTATAGTTAAAAAAAAAGATTTTTAGAGATACGTTTACAATCAAAAAAACAATCAGGTCAGGATTAGACATTTAGAGGTTAGATTTAGGGATTGGAATTAGAGTTAAACATGATTTATACTTAGTTGCGCGCCAGTGTCATGCACCGAAAAACAGACGATCTATAAGCTCACAACGCGTCGCAGCGCGACGCGTTGTGAGCTTATAGATCTGCTGTTTTTCGGCTTTAGGCTTACGGTTAAAAATGGCAATATTTTGTTTTAAATGGCATTCGTAAAATGGCTGTCCCCACAAGTATAGTAATACAAACTTGTGTGTGTGTGTGTGTGTATGTGTACGTGCGCGCGTGTGCCTGTGTGCGCTGTGCGTGTTTGCGTGTGTGCGCGCCTGATCATCATCAGTAAAGCATTATTTCGCACAATACATGCACGACAGCCACAGAGTGATAGTGTAAAGATAGACACCCTGTATTATACAGTTACTCCTACTTAACCTACCGTACATTAAATAGGAAGACAAAGGCATACTGTACATGATTAAAGGTACTGTTTGGACATACATATAGTGGTTCTACTGCAGTTAATACAGCAGAACATTATCCTATAATGGTACTTCTACTGTAGTTTGTCTTCTGTGTTACAGTGGCATCGTTTACAGCACTTTGATTAACCCATTAAGACCTGAGTCAGCGTCTAAAAAAAATTCTAAAACCTATCAATTTTCAAAAAAAAAAAAAAAAAAAAAAAAGTTTTCACGATTTTTCAAAAATAGCAGATCTACAAGTTCATAGCGCGGCACTCGGTGCCGCGCTATGAACTTGTAGATCTGCTATTTTTGAATAGCCAAAGACATCTAAAGTGACACAGATGCGTTCCAGGTCTTAAAGGGTTAAATATTTTTCAATGAATGCTATTATAGATCCATAGAACGTCTCTGCCTCTAGCCAAGTACAGTAAGTATCAGCCCTTAATGCCATAGATATTGTTGTATACCTAGAGCGCCATGAAACATTATGCGGTTCTTCACAGGTTTTTATTTTCTCTCTTTGTTCCCTAAACTTGTTCAACTCTCCGGGGTGGTGGACACTTTCTTTACTTTGCATTTCGTATGGCAGCATGTCAAATCTCTACCCCTACTTTTGCACTGTTCAATGGAACATGATGATGGTGGTGGTGGGTGTGGTGGTGGGTGTGGTGGGCTGCTGTTTTTGTCCTGTGTAGCAGTGATTTTCAACCTTTTTCATTTCAAGGACCCCCAGTGTGATATACATTAGCCCATTGAGACCTGAAGCCGATTCTACATGTCTCCTAAATCCCAACAGTATTCTGAAAAACGTATGTTTCTATATCAGTGGTTGCTCAATCTTTTTCATGTCAAGGACCCCCAAAATTATATGTATTTGGCCGCGGAACCCCATCAAAATATTTTGTTCCAGGGACCCCCCAGAAGCAAAGATTTGAGTTAAAAATGCTCGCTTTAAAAATATATATATTCAAAGATTTGCACACATTTTCACGAATTTTCAAAAATAGCAGATCTACAAGCTCGTAGCGCGGCACTCGGTGCCGCGCTATGAGCTTGTATATCTGTTATTTTTGAATAGCCCAAAGTGTAAAATAATGCTTTCTTAGCTCAAATCTAAAAATGACACAGTTCCAGGTCTTAATGGGTTAATACTTTGCATTTCGTATGGCAGCGTGTCAAATCTCTACCCCTACTTTTGCACTGTTCAATGGAACATGATGATGGTGGTGGTGGGTGTGGTGGGCTGCTGTTTTTGTCCTGTGTAGCAGTGATTCTCAACCTTTTTCATTTCAAGGACCCCCAGTTTGATATACATTAGACCATGGAGCCCCTTTTGATAAGATTTCTATCTCTGGGGAACCCAATCTAACTGTGAGGTCCATTTGGTTCCATTTGTACACTTTCAGGTCGATTTGGTTCCTAACTATCAATCATTTAGCTGAAACCCCCTCAAGGACCCCTGGGGGTCCCCGTACCCCATGTTGAGAACCAGTTCTGTACAGTGTATTGTATTATTTTGTACCGTACTATATGTTCTGTTATGTTTTGGTGTATATGCTAAGCTCAATTTATACTCCAGCGCACAGCAGTGCTGCCATGCATTGCTGCCATGCATTGCCAGCTTGAAGATCTTCAAGGTCTGCAAGTGACATCTTTGTGCGACAAAGTATAAATTAAGCTGGGCCTTTTATTCCTAAAAAATAATAAATAGGTTCTGTATATCATGTGTACACAGTGTGTTTTGAATAACAATGCCACAGCCACGGCATGGCGTGATTTTAAATGAAATGCAGTGTTTTCCCCCCAAACACATGCGGTCTTGGCAATCTGAGAGCGGTTAGTGTGGAGGCTACTGTGGATTTACGCACGGAGCAGCAACAGATGGCTGAGCCGAGGCCCAGAGAGACAGGTGTACACAGGACAGAGAGAGAGAGAGAGAGAGAGCATGTTGCTGTTGGTGGTGCTGTGTCTACCTGTCTCCGTACAGCAACTCGCTCAGGCCTCTTTGATCTGAACACTGAACCTGCCCTGCTCTCCCAAAGTGAGACAGGCAGCCCTGTGATCCTCTCCACAACCTGTGTGTGTGTGTGTCTGTGTGTGCGTGTGTGTGTGCGTGCACTGGGCCACACGCGTGTGCATGTGTCCATCAACGTTCTGCACAGGCCTCTTGTAATGGTTAAATAAAGACTCCCATTTTCCACCGGAGACATGGCCGTGCAGTGTGTGTGTGTCTATAGGGGGGAGCCGAGCTGCTATGGAGCTCTCTCTCTGTTCTCCGGGCCTGATAAAAGCATTGCCACAGTTCAGACAACCAGCTCAGCAATTCATATAGACAGAGGAGAAGATGGGCCATAAATCATAGAACAAAGTGAAGGGCCCTCCCCTCCCCTTCCCCTCGTTCTCCTGTGTGTGTGTGTGTGTGTGTGTGTGTGTGTGTGAGAGCGGTGCGCTTCATTGGGTGACCTTCCTTCTTCACAGCCCTGTATGTTTGTGTTTTCACAGCACTCCTACTTCATCGCCCCGGATATCAACGGACTGCCAACCATCCCTGAAAGCGTAAGTCCTCAGCAAACGCAGAGCCCGAGAGAGAGAGAGAGAGAGAGAGAGAGAGAGAGAGAGAGAGAGACGCGGAGGGATCATGCACTTTGTGAAACTTCCCTCTTCTACCTGGAACACTTTTTTGATCAGATGCCGCTATCACCTTTTGAAATCGTTGCATCACTAGACGATGCATCAGCTCCTTTAGTCTTTTGTCTTGTGCTGACACCGATAACGCCACATGCGCGCTCCGTGATCACACCGAGCATTCGCTTCAGATTTTACTCAGTGTCCTCTTTTGACTAATCCTCAATTCATACTCCGTCATACGACGCTGTCCTGGGGGCGAACGTAGCCGATGTACAAGATCAATGCATCAAGATCAATGCGTCGCGTAGATTGGATATTTTCGTTGCGTGACACCGCTATACGACAAATTATGAATAAAAAAAACAAAACAAATGAATTCCACGTCAGTTGTTAGTATTTGTACATAAATGTACAAATCTGAACATTTGAAGAATTTCAGGTACAGTATGAGCACATTTGCTCATACTGTACCTGAAATTCTTCCTCTGAATTTACCCATCTTGACTATTAGAAGCAGTGGATGCCATTAATATGGTGATCAGGCTTTAGAAGTAGGCCATCTACTAAACATAGTTAACAGTGCCCTTTTGGCTTATTTTTCAGCCTTGAAGCACTGTTGATTGATTGCCATTTTCCAAAAATATGTGTGACTGGTAGAAATCAGGCAGACGAATGAAAGACAGAAATGCCTCTGTATTCTCTCTACTTATGCCAAGTTCTGATCCCTTTACATGAAGCCAAATAATATGTGGTGAAGTGTAACTAGCATTCCAGCCTATGTACTGGCCAATGGCCAACCCCACTTCATATTCACAGTGTGTAGACATGTAAGAATCTAGCATGAGTGTGGAGAACATGTCGACGTGTGTGTCACTCTGTGCCCTTCTATCTCCAGCGGAACCTGACTGAGTACTTTGTGGCGGTGGACGTCAACAACATGTTGCAGCTCTACGCCAGCATGCTACACGAACGCCGCATCATCGTTACCTCAAGCAAGCTTAGCACTGTGAGTCATTTCTCTCCCTTTCATACAGTACGTTCAGCCATGCTCAAATCAACATGCCCGTCATGGTCAGATGTTGGGTTTCGCATGCTTCAATTCACAAAGCATTACACACTACAGAATTCCTTCATCTGTCTTATGCAATTGAAATCATGGAGGTTGTCTCCAGTGGGGATTTAAGCAGCCTTATTTAGGTTCATATATTATTTGGATGTTGGGCCAATATAGAAAATGCGTCATGCCTTTTCTGATCTGAATGTCTCAAATCAGGCCCATTCCTTTGAATGTACATGATACATCTTCATCAATATTCCAGCAGGATATCAAACTCCAAGTATTGAGATGAGAACATGGTTGATCAGACACAAGGCTGCCATGCCCTGATCCAACCACCCTGGCATGCCCATGCATTCAGACAGCCTCGCTATCTCTGGTCTGACAGGCTGCAGAGTGCTTGCACCCAAGCCTGATTATATTTGACTGTTTGTCTTAACCCATTGAGACCTGAAGCCGATTCTACATGTCTCCTAAATCTCAACAGTATTCTGAAAAACGTATGTTTCTATATCAGTGGTGCTCAATCTTTTTCATGTCAAGGACCCCCAAAATGATATGTATTTGGCCGCGAACCCCCATCAAAATATTTTGTTCCAGGGACCCCCCAGAAGCAACGATTTGAGTTAAAAATGTTTGCTTTAGAAATATATATATTCAAAGATTTGCACACATTTTCACGATTTTTCAAAAATAGCAGATATACAAGCTCGTAGCGCGGCACTCGGTGCCGCGCTATGAGCTTGTAGATCTGCTATTTTTGAATAGCCCAAAGTGTAAAATAATGCTTTTTAGCTCAAATCTAAAAATGACACAGTTCCAGGTCTTAATGGGTTAAAGCTGCTATATTTTAATGGCCAAGAAAGCCCTAAATTATCCATTTATTACTGCTCTTAACTCTCTCCCATAGTTTCAGTCACTTCTGCTTGTCTGGAGGTGGGGAGGAAGTCTCTGCCAACCTCTCTCCCTCCCTCCCTCTCTCTCTTTCTCCATCTCTATCTCTCTCTCTCTCTCTCTATCCCTTTGCCTTATCTCTTAGACTGCGGCATAGGAGCCAAATGTTTATGACAGTTTGTTGGGGGGGGGGGGGGGGCGGGGGGGGGGTTAGAAAGGAGTGATGTCATCCAGGCCCCTATCTGCAGCCAGTTTCTGCCTCAGTATCTCAGGTTTGTGGAACAGGCGGCAGCGGAGTTGGGGGTGTGGGGTTAGTGTGGTGTGTGTGTGTGTGTGTGTGTGTGTGTGTGTGTGTGTGTGTGTGTGTGGGGGGGGGGGGTCTGTTGCACGGCAGGGGGAGTGAGGTGAGGGGGTGGACGGGTTGAGGACGGAACCCAAGGTCTCCCTGCGGAACCCAGACTCTGTGGGAGCCGTAGAAATTACCCAACCCTCTGAGAATTTCACTCCTCCGCTGCCCCCCCCCCCCTGGAATCCCCAGGCCGCCAGCGTCTCCGCTCGGAGCGTACGCCCTGTGACACCGGGGTTACAGGGTGTAAATTATAAGACCCGTGGGCGAGGGGGGGGGGTGGGGGGGTTGTTTTTCTTCCACCTAGGGAGGCAGAGGGACGGAGGTGATTTTGGCCCGTGATTTACGGTCGACCGCGGCGCACACAGACAAATCTTTTCCTCCCCAGTTTGTTTAACGAATGTATGCCGACAGGATATTTTAAGCGCTTCCACAGCATCAGACCTCCACCTCTGTGCACCTTTTTATCCTCTCCCATCCTTCATCCACTCATCCATCTATCCACTCGTCTTCCTCTGGGAGAGATGTGTTTTGGTTTGGTAGCTATATATGTCAGGCACTACTGGAGTACAAAGGCGTTTCACATCTCCACTGGGATTACTACCAGGCCTGGCTGTAGTAAACTTCCTCCGTTTTTCTTTCTTTTCTCCCCCTCATTTGTTTGTTTATCTTTTTTTTTTTTGTACCGTTGAAAAGATCGACCTTCCACTTCAAGTTAGAAACGACTGCTAGGAGGGTTGAAACCGGCTCGGTGTACATACACTACAGTCTAAAACGCAGGCACATGACTTTAACTCCACTGTCACTTACTGATCACATTGTGTGTGCTGTGGACAAGAAATATATAATTAATCACTGTCGACAGTGACGTTTTGTCAAACGTTTGTTGAAGCCGAAGCGTGTGCTGCCTGTCTGTCACTGAATTGACACGAAGTATTTGCCGTGCTCACCACCACCACAGAGGCTAAATCAGAGATGGGTACTCGGTAAGCAGTCCGTTGCCATCTTGGCTTGTTTTATTTCACTTCGGTCGTCTACTGTCCAGCCTCTCAGCCAAGCAAGGAGAGATGGACAGATGGAGGGATGAATGGGGGAATAGAGAGAGACAGTGGACGGAGAGACACCCACACATACACACACACACACACACACACACACAGATCCACTGCATATATTAAGCCTGCTCCAGCCGCTGTCTGCGCTGAAGCCCCCAGTGTGAAACCCACGGTGTGTCAGGCTGCCGGTAACATGGCCCCGGCGCGTCTTGCCAAGCAGCCAAACAGCAAAGGAATAAATCATGATCGTACAACAATGCATCAGTTGACTTATTGCCGTCTCGTTGACCGGAGGTGAGCGGCACCGCTGTTCTTAAACAAGGCCGGAGTGGCGGGTGGCGCGGAGCCCGGCCGAGCGTGCAGGCCTTGTCGTATAGGGGGCCGTGTAATGGGGGCCGCATCGCGCCTTTCCCCCTAACTAGTCAGCTGGGAGGCCCCGCCGCGTCTTTCATCTGCCGGGGCACCCCTCTCTCTCTCTCTCCGCCCCACAGCCCTCCTCCCCGCCCCAGCTCACAGGCCTCCTGTCTCCAGCCCTACAGTATATCCCCTCATCCCCACAGCCTCACGGAGAGAGGCAGGCCCAGGCAGCCCTGGCGGCTGACAGCAGAGCCTCTCGTCAGACTGTCAGGGCTATGCTAACAAGGAGCACATCCATCCACCCGGCCCCAGAGTGCCAGCTGCCTCTCGCTGCTCTCCTGTCTGATTCTCCTCTGCCATCTCTCTCTCTCTCTCTCTCTACCTCTCTCTCCCTCCCTCTCTCTCTCTCTGTCTCCCTCTCTATCTCTCTCTCTCTCTCTCTCTCTCTCTCTCTCTCTCTCTCTCTCTCTCTCTCTCTCTATCTATCTCCCTCTCTCTCCCCCTCTCTCTCTCTCTCTCTCTCTCTCTCTCTCTCTCTCTCTCTCTCTCTCTCTCTCTCTCTCTCTATATATATATATATTTGTCTCTCTTTCTCTCTCTATCTCTCTCTTTCTCTCTCTATGTATCTCTCTATATTTGTCTCTCTATTTCTCTCTCTCTATCTCTCTCTATTTATATCTCTCTCTATTTCTCAATTCTCACTCTATCCCTATCTCTCTCTCTATTCCTCTCTCTCTCTCGGACTGTCTCTTCTCTCTCTCACCTTTTCTTTTTCTCTGACTCGTTCTCTTTTCTCAGCCTCTCTCTCTCTCTCTCTCTCTCTCTCTCTCTCTCTCTCTCTGTCTTGCATCGTTGTCTCTGACTTTTAATGTCTCTCTGTTGTTGGGCGGCTGCAGAACATCAGGGCGTCCCCTCCCCCTCCCCTCCCCTACCCTCCCCGCCTTCTTGTTAGATTTCAATAGACATATCTCAGCCTATGTGTCTGACTCTTACCATTGTGTGTGTGTGTGTGTGTGTGTGTGTGTGTGTGTGTGTGTGTGTGTGTGTGTGTGTGTGTGTGTGTGTGTGTGTGTGTGTGTGTGTGTGTGTGTGTGTGTGTGTGTGTGTGTGTGTGTGTGTGGCGGGGGCGCGTATGCACGCACAAGTTACAAGTTTGCGCTTACATGACATTTGTGTCTCTGTGTCTTTTTTCTGTGCAACTGCGTGTGTGTTTCCCGCTTTCACAGGTGCCTGTACCGTATGTCTTTGTGTGTGTGTGTGTGTGTGTGTGTGTACATGCGTGGGCGGCCTGGTGTTAGGTAGTGTCTGCGCTGTCCTGCGTGCCCTCTTTCTCTCGCTCCCTGTGCCACCTACTTGTTAGTGGCACACCTGCGTTGTGCCGTTGCCTGACACCGGGTGTTTGTCAACAGAGGCGGGGGTGGGGTGGGTGGGAAGGCGGGTGGGGGCAGGGGGGGGGGGGGGCAGAGCGCCTGTAATTGGTGACTTCCTCTGAGAGGGGAAGGTGGAGAGAGGAAGAGATTGGGAGGGGTCGGGCGAGCTGAACGCAGAAAGTACAGAAAGTAAAGATTTCTATATACGTATCTCGGCTATTTTAGGCGCACGACACTGTCGTACGATGGAGTATGAACTGGGCATGAGGGTTACAGGAATGGACAGAAGGACAGAGTAGGGGAGGGCATATGAAGGTCAACAAGCTGTGATAAGGAACCGTAGAGCGAATGGAAGCTGAGGTGGGAGGGTAGGAAACGGGGGAGTAGAGTATGAGTGCCTGTCACAAACCGGGGCCACACGGCCGTGACAAAAGAGGGAGATGCACCCGGCCACAACCGAGCCAATTAACAAATTATATCTGTGAAAATCGAATCGTGTGGCTCTCGGGATCCATGTGGGAATGGCGTAGCTCCAGTGTGGGTCTCGGACTTCACGTGGCCAGCCTGCGACGTCAGTCGTCAATGTGAGTGTACGTATATAACCGACAGAGAGGTAGACGTGAGAGACAGACCTTACTGTATTTCACCCACACAATTATTATGAAAATCTAAGTTAAATATTTCAAAATGTTTGTGGTGTACTGACAGTGTGTACAAGAAATTTGGCTGATCCGGCCGGCAGTTTGCTAAATTAGCTCCAGACATACAGACAGGCAGACTGTATGTCAGACTCACACACAGACCAACCCTCAGAAGGCTAGACTCTTGCAGAAAAAAGAGGAGAACTTAAACTAACAGTGGCACATGTAATTAGTACAGTCAGCAGTATATGTGGGCGAATCAGTGGAAAAGTGTCAAGGCAATGTTATATATTATGGTGCAGCAACACAAGCCAAACGTCAACCAAATACCAAATGGGTGTCGCAGGGAGGAGGGAATTTCACACATTTTCAAGAAAAGCAGGTGATAAACAACAAACTTTCCAGCCATTATGCTGCGTTCACTTTAGCGCGCGGCAAAGCAACAGGCTTAACCCATTGATAGCTGGAACGCATCTGTGTCACTTTAGATGTCTTCGGTGCCGCGCTATGAGCTTGTATATCTGCTATTTTTGAAAAATCATGAATTTTTTTTAAAATATTTTTTCCCGGTTTTTTTTTAGGATTTAGATTTTTTTTAGACGCGGCCTCAGGTGTTAATGGGTTAAAGTGATTTTTAATGGAAGCCAGCGACACTTGTTGCACCGCAATGACGCAGTGAAGCATCAATCAATCACATGTTTTTGTTTCCCCATTTCCACTCACCTTCTCTTTCCATACAATTCCTGCTCCATTCTGTGTATGGAAGGAAAACAAATGATTGCTGTTAACCAGTTCCTTTTCACCTCAATAGCGACTCCATGACAGTATAGATCAGCGGTTCTCAAACTTTTTCATGTCAGGGACCCCCAAATAGACACTTATTAGCCCCCGCGGACCCCCATTTGACAATATATGCCAGGGACCCTCATAAGAGAAGATTTTTTTTTACGGCTCTCTAGCAGTGATTCTCAACCATTTTAATTTCAAGGACCCCCAGTTTAACATGCATTAGGGCTACGGACCCCCATTTAATGGCATTTATACCTCTGGGACCCCAATTCACATTGTAAAACCAATGTTAATTTAACTCTGAGAGTGTACAAATGGAACCAAATGGACCCTAACGGGTCCATTTGGTTCCATTTGTACACTCTCAGAGTTACAGACCCATAAGGGTCCATTTGGTTCCTGTCCATCATTTAGCTGGGGACCCCCTGGAACCCCCTCAAGTACCCCTGGGGGTCCCCGGACCCCACTTTGAGAACCACTGGTATAGATGACCAACGCTTGGTCATTTTGTAGCTTTTGTAGGACTGGTACCGGACACAAAAGAGACTTGACATTACCAAAAACTGGGTCTCGGGTAACCACACAATCTGAGCCCTGGCCTTCAACATGCCGCTAAGCAGTGCCATTTGATGTTTTTATTGAAAAAAAATGCATATACATGACCATATATTTGTGTCAAAGGGATAGAACACAAAAGAGCTCGAGAACTTATTTCCATTGTGGTCTTTTGATTGCAAATGTGTGTGTTAACTGAGTGCCATAACAGTAGAAAGATTCTTACAGAAACAACGGTATTACCCCACTTTACCAAGCAATCTCATGAGCTCCTTTTTTAGTGGCAGGCCACAGAAACTGTTCACAGGAGTCACGCTTCCCTGTTCCCCAAACACGTCTCCCAAAAACAGGGTGCGCTTGATGTAACCATTACCACATTGGTTCCCAGGGGTACTTGAGGGGGTTCCAGGGGGTCCCCATGCAGCTAAATGATGGATAGGAACCAATGGACCCTTATGGGTCTGTAACTCTGAGAGTGTACAAATGGAACCAAATGGACCCGTTAGGGTCCTTGACATGAAAAAGTTTGAGAACCACTGCATTACCATACGCCTCAGCCATAACCCACGCATTCGCATCTAAGACCCTATACATTAACATCCAAACAACGGACTCGCCATGCGGACCCATGGTCCGCATGGCCATGACGAGAGGGAGACGCACGCAACCAATCCAGTTATAATTATATTTATTTTAAAAAGAAAAGGAATAAAATAAGAGTAGAACAACACTATAAAAGTCTTATTGATGCAGTGTATTCATGCAGGCCTTCTCTTCTCATTGGCTCTTTCTTTGCTCAGCGTCTCTCCATCTGCGTTTCTCTTCAACATTGTCCGGGCTCGTTGGCTAAAGAGGGAATGACGTGGGCAGAACACATACCATGGGACTCTTACAGGCAGGGGAGACTCTGACATTAACCACTTAAACCCTATATACGTAGCTGACTGGCGTCCCCCAGGGTTCTGTTCTTGGGTCCGCTCCTTTTTTCCTCCTCTCCAGTAAATCTCTAAGAGCAGTGGTTTTCAACCTTTTTCGCATCAAGGACCCCCAAATTGACAAATATTAGCCCAGGGACCCCCATTTGAAAAGATATGCCAGGGACTCAACCATTTAGATTTCTTGGGGGTCCCAATCTACACTGTATCATCATCATCAGTGTTCTTTTAACTCTGAGAGTGTACAAATGGAACCAAATGGACCCTAACGGGTCCATTTGGTTCCATTTGTACACTCTCAGAGTTACAGACACATAAGGGTCAATTTGGTTGCTAACTATTAATTTGGCTGGGGACCCCCTGGAACCCCCTCAAGGACCACTGGTGGTCCCCGGACCACTGGTTGAAAACCACTGTCTTAGAGGGAAAATCTCGACAAGCTCGCAGTGCATCTCAACGCGACGCATTGTGAGCTTGCTGATCTGCTGTTTTTGCTGCATGTTCACCCTACTGTATTACGAGTGACACATGCACAGAATGTTAGGGACGCTAGGATTCTAGTGGTTAAGTACGTTAGAGGTCTGTTTTGGGTCGCCTTTCATTTATGAGACTTCACTGGCAGAAGGTCGTCCCGTGGCTACCTAGGCAGACGTTTTCAGGGCAGGGATGAGCTGATCTGAATAAGACAAAAAGGCAGAAGAACACGACGGTCACAATGAGCGCTTCGATGATGTCTTTGGGTGACCGAGGGAAACATAATTCCTTTGAATCACACACTGTGTGTGATTCAAACTCATTCCCAAGTAATTGTTTCCCATTCTTCCCGCCTACAGATGTGCAACTTTTATACCCTGACAATTCATCATTTCCTCTCTCCCGTGTCACTCTCTCCCTCTCTCTCTCTCTCTCTCTTTCCCTCACTCTCTCCGTCCCTCTGTCCTCTGTATTCCTGTCCGTCTGTCCCTCTGACCTTTAGTTCCCATTGAGGGGGATCAGGGAAGGCCAGCGTCAGTGTGGCATCTTTCTATCTGAGCCGCGGAGCGTTAGGAAAGCTCTCAGGGCAGAACCAAAGACCTGGGTTGCTTTTTGATGCAGGCTGTCGCTGTATAATCGGTTAGCCTCTCTCAGAGGAAGGGGCATAACGCGCACGCACACACACACACACACACGCACGCACACACACACACACACACACACTGAGCGCGAGAGGAGGCAGGCAGCCCCTCATTACCGGGCAGAGCCCCTGTCCCAGAGGACTGGACCCGGCACCTAAAGCAGACCTAATCCCGTATTTGTTCTTGGGGACTGTATCTGTGATTACCAGGTCTTTTGTGGAGCGTGTAAGCCATTTGGCTCCACTCATCTATTATTTATCAGGCTGGCAAATATTTTATCAGCCTTAGCCTCTCGCGACCCGCTCTCATGTGGAGCAAGAAGAAAAGAGAGGGGGGGGGGGGGGGGTGGTGGTGGGGGGGGTCCTTGATAACAAATTTCTCTTTCATTTTTTCCTTCCTATATATATGGTCTTCTTGTACTTTTCTCTCCTTGTCTGTTTGTGAAAGCTGATCCAAGGACGCAGGGGTTTTATTTTGTTTAGTGGAATATCAGAGGGAAAAAATGTGAGCTATTCGTCTGTAGTTTGCCTCCTAACAACTTACCTCCTCACCCACACATCACCTCCACTTTGGAGAGAGCAGAGGTGAAAACGAGAGGAAAAAGTTTGGATTTGTTTTCTAAATTATTATCTTAGTTTCGGTTAACCCATTAATACCTGGAACGCATCTGTGTCACTTTAAGATTTCTTTGGCTATTCAAAAATAGCAGATATACAAGCTCATAGCGCGGCACCGAGTGCCGCGCTATGAGCTTGTAGATCTGCTATTTTTGAAAAATCGTGAAAATATTTTTTAAATATTGTTTTCCGAAAAAAAAAAAAAAAACTTTTAGGATTTTGAAAATGTTTAGAAGGGGTCTCAGGTCTTAATGGGTTAACTGCTTCCTTCAACCCCACCCCCCACCTCACCCCTCCACACACACACACACACGCACACGCACACACATACACACACACACCACCTCGACCTGCAGTACTCCCCCAAGCCAGCCGTCCAGTCTGAGGAAAAAAAGAAGCAGAGAGAGAGAGAGAGAGCGTTTGGGAGAGTAAAAGAGAGCGAGAGAGAGAGAGAGAGGCCTTTCAACCTGAGAGTAAATCATGCCAGTTGGGGGCTCACCTTGAGGCCTGGTGAAGATAATTGGAGTAGGTTAGTGAGGTGTTCTGTGCCATTACCTCCTGGTACCACAGAGTGGCTTCTGTCCTTCTCTCCCAGAGGAGATATACCGCTGGCCTGTTGGCTCACTGCTGCGTTGAGCGCACGGCCGACGTGCCTGTGTTTTTGCATGCGTGTGTTTGCAAGTGTATGCGCGTGTTTGTGTTCACATGCATGTTTGTGTCTGTACGCATGTACGTGCGTGTGTGTGTGTGTGTGTGTGTGTGTGTGTGTGTGTGTGTGTGTGTGTGTGTGTGTGTGTGTGTGTGTGTGTGTGCATGCGCAAATTCTTTGTGTATGTCAGTCTGCATACATGTATAGGGGTGCGTGTGCCAGCATAATTAATGTGTGGGTTAATTTGTGTGTTCATGTGCATAATGTGTGTGTGTGCGTGTGTGTGTGTGTGTGTGTATTGTGTGTGTGCGCTGTGCTCATGAATGCTTGAGTAGAAGTATTCAACTGCATGTCTTTTACAGAGTCTGGCCATTGACCTCCCTTCATCACTATTTCAGTGCCTTCGTCATCAGCTCAGAACAGAGTGAAGTCCTCGATAACTACAATAGCCTTTCGCCAAGTGCTACACTTTCACACATTAATATTCATAGCATTGATTTATTTTCAGAATGAAGGGAAGGGAGAGAAGAAAAATACCCACAAACTGTTTGCCAGCGAATTAATCCTGACAGGAGCGTGCCATTGTTGTGTTTCATTTGAAGACGGCAGGCAGCAGGAAATATGCATATGCAGACACACGGAGCAAGACACCAATTAAATGTTGATTAAGTCTTAACTATTGTGGGAATGGGTTTTATGAGAGATTGCAGGGAGACAATAAAAAAAAGATCATTGCTTGAGTTTTTTTTTCCTTTTTTTTTTCCTCTCCAGCCAATGTGAAAAATGAATGCAGTTAAAACAAACACAGGCACGTGCGCACACACACACACACACACACACACACACACACACACACACACACACACACACACACGAACACACGCACACTTTATTGTGAGCTATTCAGATGTTGGTGCTTGATGTATTTTTCTTTTTTTGGGGGGGGTGGGGGGGGTCATGAGGGACAGGTGGGGCCCCCTCATCTTCTTTCTTATTCTCTGGCAGTGGTCGGTTTTTCGAGTCGCCAAGCGTGGCCGCTTTTGGCCGGTCAATTGTGACATTGTGTGTGTCAGTGAGCCGGGGGTCTCCCGGTGGTGATTGTGTGTGTGTGTGTGTGTGTGTGTGTGTGTGTGTGTGCGCCTGCGCTTCACACATTGCAGTGTGAAGCCGCGGTGGTGGTATAACAGCGGCTGCTACTCCAGGGTCCCGGCGGTATTGGCCCAGCCCCGCAGTCTCTCTTGGCTAACTCATGTTTCATTCTTTGGCAATTTGCCCTAATGAAGTCCCACCGGATCCCCCAGACCTCTGTTCTCTTTCCATATTTAATCATGTTATTTTAATCTGGAGGATGAGCTAACGCCTCTCTTTCTCCTGATATGTGTGTGTGTGTGTGTGTGTGCGCACGTACGTTTGTGTGTGTGTGTGTGTGTGTGCAGCAGGTCATTACATTACTATGGCTCGACTTTGGGTTGGTGTGTATGGGGTGGTTGGGCTGTCAAGAGA